>NC_143014.1:144828303-145147678 GCF_055824585.1 Amblyomma mixtum | reverse complement strand
AGTGTACTGTGATATTACTTTTTTCATTGCCGATTCCACGTCTTCATAGAAGCTTTCAACGATCTGGTCATCATGGCTCGATGTAGGCGCATAGGCCTGCACCACCTTGAACTTGTACCTATTATTAAGCCTAATTACGATAGCTGCCACCCTTTTGTTAATACTATAAAGCTCCTCTATGTTGCCAGCTATATTCTGATTGATGAGGAATCCCACACCTAGTTCTCGTCTGTCTGCTAATCCACGATAGCACAGTACGTGCCCACCCTTTTGTACGGTATAGGCCTCATCTGTCCTCATAAGCTCACTAAGCCCTATGACATCCCATTTAGTACCCGCTAGTTCCTTGAACAGCACTGCTAAGCTAGCCTCACTGGATAAGGTTCTAGCATTAAACATTGCCGGGTTCAGTTTCCAATGGCGGCCTGTCCAGAGCCAGTGATTCTTAGCACCCTCCGCTACGTCACAGGTGTGACCGCCGCCTTGGTCAGTTGCTTTGCAGCCACTGGGGCTAAGGACCAAGAGTTAATTGGTTTGCTCATAGAAGGCTGCGTCCAAGGGCTACACCAGGGTGTCCAAATCCTGTTCTGGTGAGGGGAGTGCGTTGTTGGTTCTGGTCACCGAGATCAGGCCGCACCCCAGGCCTGGTTGAGCAATTCCATCAACACACAGAGTTTTTTTTTTTTAACCCGCTGGAGGTTTGCGTGGCACCGGCATTCAAACTCCGGTCCTTTTGCACACGAGGTGGATGCTCTACCTCTACTCCATCGCTGCAGACATAAACTCAGCTGCACTCTTACTAAGCTGTGTTGATTGTACAATGAGGGCCATATGCTCATGTGTTCTCTCTTGTAGATTGCATGACTGAATAGCTTGCCACTGAAATCTACTACTACTATCTGCACTTCTCTTTGTGTCAGTGGCTGTGTACATTTCGAGTGCATACCTAGGTTGGGCACACATTTAATGTTTCCATGGTTCGTGTTGTCTCAAGGCTTTAGCTGCTGACTGCATGGAAGGTGATGAGTGCACATTTATGTGCATAGTTAGTATGACCTTTTGCAGAGCTGAAAAATAAGATTGTCTCAGCATTTGAGTGCTATATGGATTTAAAACTGGCCCAATTCCATGTACTAGTTCTTAAAAACAGTTTTGTCACTTTCACGTGCGTAGTCACTGTCATTTACATAAGTTACCTTCAGAAACCGAAATAAGTTCATCAAGCTAGCAATACCAGTGGTAGGGAGGGAACCTTGGGAAAAGTAAACATAGGGAACCTCGAACCTGGCTTCCTTTTTTCTCATAATTAAACAAGTGCATTGAATGTGTAAAAGTCAAATTAGTACTTGTGTGGATGAAGCAATGTATGTGCCTTATCATCAGCAGAGCTATGTCTGCAATTTGCATTTTTATTTACTTGTAAATGTGGTTTCTCACTGTGTGATGCACTTGCATTCTTTCTTGATTAAATTTGTGTGTATGCATGCTTTTACCATGTCCCAACCTAAATGTGGAAATAATTGGGTAGCATGAATATAATTAACCATCTTTAGAACGAACCACAATTTTCGCTACAGTTTTTAACTTTAACAATGATATTGCCTCTACCTCGTTCTAGCTATGGTCTGATAGACTGTGGTTAAAAGTGGATGTGTTCTAGCAAGCATCAAGTAAAAAGGGAACAAAAGAGAGCAAAAGAGAGCATTAGTGCTGACACCTGGCTTACTACTGAAGTTTAATCTCATTACTGAACTTATGAAAAATTGAAAATTTTTATGCATACTAGCTTGAAATAAAGGAGAATAGCAGGAATCGGAGTGAAAAAGACAACCTGTAATCACAATGGTGCTTAGCTAACAAACACTGTGTGGTCTGATAAGGAAATGTTCATCTTGTAGAACAGCACCTTCCCTAAGTCTGGTACCTTTGTCTCTGATGATGCCTTCCATTACTGTCATTTACAACCTTACTAGGTGTTGTTAGTGCTTTCCATGTGCTTTGTGGCCTCAATGATGAGGAAGGCTTTTGCTGGTTTCTTCTATCACGTAGCACAGACAAAGCCAGCTAGATTTTCTGGGCAACTAGCCATTGTCTTTGAGTGCACTAACATAGCTGCTGAGTAGCATCTGATGAATCTGACATGCAGTTACACTTGTAGGGTGCTTACGGCTAGCTGTATAGGCCATCTCCCACAGCCACACTGGAGCACAGTGGCTCCTTCAGGGCACTGTGACCTGTATGCAGCAGCATCCGTAGAATGCTAAGACGAGGCTTGCCGTGCCTCTCACCTTGGCAGTGTTCAACCCTTCCTAACCTAAGCACAATGACAACTGGAAGATTCTGGTTCAAAGCACACTGTACTTGTCCTACTGCACTATTGGGAGCCTTTGCAATACAGGGAAACTAGAATAAAAGGGTTTAAGCCATGCCATTTCGTTAAGAACACAGTTTATGGTGTTGTCAGGCAGCATGGCAGCATTCTACAGCCATTGCTTACGCTTCGTGCTTCACAAGAAACACTGGATTCACAAGAATTGACTGCCATTTTGCCTTTTGCACTACTGGTACGTGCTCCGCATGTACCAGTAGTTCTGCGAATTATTTCTTTAGCTAAGCGTCATCTCAAGCCCTACTAGTATAGAGCCAGAGGGGGTGAGGTGGCATGGATTCTCAAAAGTGGCTTTTGGCAGAAACATTTTTTTTCTGTAGCTTGCCCTTGTCTTAAGGACAAGCTCATGAGCAGTTTTGTAGTTCATGAAGCTCAGTACAGTGGGCTCCTATTCCACAAAGTGTTTTGCATATTTCAACATTTCGTTTTGCCTTTAATGATTCAGTGTTAGTCAGTATGAGGGCAAATTTGCTATATTTCCATGTTCAGTACTTTATAGTGTTTGACTTCACAGGCATGGTACATGGTTGAGGTTGCAACCATTGGCAGCAATACAGAGGTTGTAAATGACAGTAATGGAAGGCATCATCAGAGACAAAGGTACCAGACTTAAAATTTATGTTCATTTTGAGAAGAAAACTCTTCATTGCAAGGTGAAAATGTACACTCTCACAAATAGCATAGTTGTGTAAGCATGTGTGGATTGCAACGCAGTTTCGTGAAGTTGCCCGTTTGTCACAATACTGTTTTACACTTGTGCAGCTTATCGACACTATGGCCCTACACCTTCCTCCTGAAAAGTTGCTGCCACCGCTGGTAAGTCTTGTATGATTAATAACTAGGGGTGTGCAAATATTGAAATTTTTGAATGAATCGAATGCAGATATAAAGAAAAAATGGCTTCGAATATCAAATCTAATATCGACCATCTGCTCAGTACAAAAAAAAATATTTCAGAAAATGATAAACAAGCAAATGTTGCCTTATTTTTTTTTTCAAGTAGTGTATGGTCTTTGCAGCTGAAATAAACAAAAACTAGAGTGTCTTAGCACCATATGAAAAACCTGGTGTGCACAAAAATCTGTACCACTTGATTAGACAGCGTAACAATATCCAACCTGTAATGTGGTTGTGAAAAATGAAATTCGTAAATTGACAAAACTGGAAACAAAAAATAGCATGATGACTTGTAAAACCTCATTAATTTGGAGTTCAAGAGACCAGAAAGAAGAAATTTCCAGGTTATTCGAAGGTAGAGTTACAAGATTCCCCCCCCCCCCCAAAAAAAAAAAAACGGCAAAAATTTGAAAATGCACTGAAGCTTTATGAGGTGACTCCATCGCGCAAACAGCTGTAAGCCCGTGACCAGCGCCCAGTTTTGGCATGGCGGAAGAACAACGCGAACGTAAGCGAGGGGAAATGCATAGCAACGGCTAGACTGCTTTTAAAAAGGGAAAAGAAATGACCAGTGACATGCTTGTCAGCGTCCGAAAGCGGTTTGTAGCTGGGTTTGGACTGCCGGCGAAAGCGCGGGCAGGCAGCTGCAGTTGTGGCGGGTGAGTGGCGAAGCTCAGAAACCGAAAATACATGGCCAGGCTATATTTTGGCCTAGCAACAGGGGCCCTCCAAATGTTGTCACGCCTGCCATTACTCCCACTTAAGGGTTACAATTCACCATGCAATATGACATGCGCATGACGATGGCTGCGCCGCCTGTTGGAAAGCCCACAGAGTGTGAGCGGGCTGCCTCTGCCACTTTCCCTGTTCGCTTCAGTGCACTTGCACGCTACCAAGCTGACTGTTTCAAGAAATAATACCTACTACATTCACTGTGGACATCAGTAAGCATCCGATTTGCAATATGTAAAGTACTAAATTAATCTGAAACACAAAAATTATTCCTAGCTACAGCACCCATTGAAGCCTGTGCATTTGGGAACTCCATGTAACAAAGGAATCGCTCGAGTTGACCTCAATATAGTGAATGGGCTATGCCAACCATTTAAAGGTGCACTAAAGAGGGTTCTGTGCTCATCTTTTTACCGCGGGAACTCTACCTACACGCTCAAAACTTCAAATTATTGTCCTGTGCGGATGGTTTCCCGATTAAATTGAATTAAACATCCCAACTCCTGCCTTTTTTTTTTTTTTTTGAACTCACCTTCGAAAGTAGAAGTTAACCAATGTGTAGAGTGCCTTTCACCCAGTCCCATGGCGGCTTGCCGCTCTGCCATCGGCGAAGTGATACGTAAAGCAAAGAGTCCACGCACATTTTTATTTCCATGTGCCTAATTTACAGCTGTGTTGTCTGTGACTGAAACTATGTATTCACGGAAACATAAAAACAAAATAAAAGTGAAAGCGAAGCCGCCATGCGACTCGCTGAAAGGCACTCCACGTGTTGGTTGACCCCTGCTACTCTCGGAGGTCAGTTCAAAATAAAGGCAGGAGCCGGGATGTTTAATCTGATTGAATAGGAAAATTGGCCACACAAGACAATAATTCGAAGTTTCTAAGAATGCTCGGAACGTGTAGATCGAGTTTCCGCGGTAAAAAGACAAGCTCAGAATTATCTTTAGTGCACCTTTAATAGCTAGTGCACTGTTCCTTGAAATTCAGCCAAACCACATGAAAGTTCAGCCTAGATTAATAATAAACCATGAATGGCCATGAGAGGAGCATTTATGATCTCAGCAAATGAACATAGTCGCAACAGTACACCACACACGAGCACCACTAGTATCACTTTGTGGTAAACATAGCAGTATTTGCAGCTTTCACTTCTGTAGTGCAACTCCAAGTTCCACTACAAAAAATAGCATCCCTTGGTTATATGCTTCTGTGCATGTGTGTCTGCATGCACATGCATTTTTCATCTTTGTTCTATATATTTGTTTTCTCAGCTGGCTATGTGTGAGACTTTGCTTTTTCTTTTTTAATTCCTATTCACATCTAAGCAGTTAAGAAATGTGGCCGTGACATCATGTTCTCTCCCAAAATTTCTTAAAGGGATACTTAACCAAACTTTTGGAGCTGCTCTTTTACATGTAAACAAGAGCTTGACTGCTAAAATTTTTAGCAAAAAAAAGTGGATAGCATGTTTTTTTCGTGATTTATTGCCGTATCGTTGCACCTGGCGGCCTCCTGTGGAAGCTGCGACTAGACGTCATAACACCTACACGCCCACTGTTCCCGCAGGAGCACGATTGCCAGCGCTACTCATGGATTTTCCAGTTTTGCGTCTGTGTGTCGTCCGCTCACGGCGTATACAGATATGGGAGGATGTTAATCGATGCTGTCTACATACCATACCCGTATGCACGCTTACGGACGCTAAATGCAGCTGTTTCTTCCGGACCTTACGCCATTTCTAACATTCTCACTTTTAAAACAGAGGCACATGATGTTTAGACTAGTGGTGCCATGTGGTGGTTAGGAGGGGAATCATTGTTGTCAACAAACCGATGCCCCTCTTAAACCTAAAGGGGGCAGAATCATCACTCTAAATAAAAAAAAAAGCCTAGTTTATTACTGGTACGTTTTCTTATGGGCGACAGGAGACGAAGCGAAAGCCCAGTGGCCCATTTATGGCCATTGAACGTGCTGAAGAAGGCAGTAACAACGATGAATCCAGTGCGAAGCGAGGCATCATGCATCGAAGGGCGCCGCCATATTTGTCGCCGTGGGAATGCAACTTCATACCCGCAGCCAATGAGAATCGGGAGAATTTTTTCTGGCAGCAGAAATCGGTCCTTGACTGATCAGGCTTGGCGGAATCTCTGCCACGATGGCGGATCTCGCCATCGCGGCAGACATTCCGCCGAAATATCCAGCGGAAAGCCTGATCAGTCAAGGACCGATATCTCGCCACCGAATGTCGCAAGTGTGAACACGCCTTTGTCGCTTGGTCTACCCAAACTGCAGTGTGACATTGCGCTTTGAGTGACGCGACCAGTTGCCTGTTGGACGAGGGTGTCATGACGTCACGCTCTTCTCCTTGCGCTGGCGGGGAGGGCTTGGCGCGCGCTCATAAAACATAAAAAATAAAACCATCCGCTGAAAAATATGCGTAGTGACGACCAGATTTCAGTGTAATCACATTACGAGAATCTGTTTTCAGCGTTTTTATTCAATTTTAAGATTTTGCTTCAGTATCCCTTTAAATGCTTATACACGCTTTTGCCACCGTTGCCTGTGTGTCAACATGTGTGCACCAGTTTGTGCATCCTACAGCTCACACTACAAACCAACAGCTTATGCCAGCATGCCGTAATGCACGCTGCTGCTGCTCTGGCTCACGCATTTTCGGGACTGACAACCAATTCACTTCAGCCATGGGGAGAAGTTGCAACAGATATGACAGAAATGTGAGACAAGGGTATCCACGAGACATGTGGATAGAGGCAGGAGTTTCTGACAACTCCATCCCCCAGCTCCCCCCATGCGTAGCAGCTTCATGATGCCGCAGTGGAGGTGGCAGCTGCTGCTCCTGTTGTGTCACTAACACAGTCGCACGCTCTTCTTTGTTGGCAGTGTTTTTTGTGCTGTGGTGGCACATCACAAGACTTCTTTTACTATTATTTAAGCACTCAGTTCTTATAATGAAGCTTGCGTTGCCAAACAAAGCTAGGTAAAAATCATGAATTGTTACAATGCATGTTCAGTATTCACTTAGCTTGAAAATGAGTTTGTCACAGAATGTTTCTCTATTTTACAACTTGTGAGTTAATGACTATTTCCTGCGAACATTTTTAAGGAGAGTTCACTTGAATTGAACTCTCGTTTTGGTTTCATTTCTGCATTATTGTTACGAATCTTCTCATAAAAAATTGCATGTAATGAAAAATTGCAAACTGTTATCAATTTTTTTTTATCACGGTCTAACTCCATTTTACATTACAAATATTTTTGGAATGTTTTGAAATAATTTTTAATGCTTTTGATAATTGGATATGATGCGGTGCCAAAGTATTCCTCAACAAATTTCTTAAAAACAGCCTCTTATGCAGCAACACATGCCATACTTCCTTCACTGGTGTTAATTTTTTTGTCCTTCTGCTGCCATGACTACAATAGCTGTTGCTGCACTTCCGATTTTTCTACTGTAGTTCCTGCATGCACATCTGCGAGGAAGCACAACAGCATCCTTTGGTTAACCTGTGTGTGGTTTCTCCCTGCCATTCTCTGTTCCCCGGAGGGCAATCTCTGTTGCAATGCCAAGAGTCCTGATATCAGAGCAGACAATGAGCCAGGTGTTTGAACACCCTTTCCTTTCCACTTGTGTCTCCAGGTGAATTCAGTACAGTAAAATTTCGTTAATTCAACCCCCGTTAATACAGAAATTCGGATAATTTGAACTGCTGGCTCAGTCCTGGCCAACACCCATGTAAGTCTGTGGCGTTGTACGCTCACTAATTAGGATGCTACGGGTCTCTCATGGATGTGACCGGCTCAGCAAGAGGTGATTGAAATTGTCCTACTCTAAACCTAAATTCCATGCTGTAGAGTCACTCGTGTACCTCCGATGTGCGCGCAATGGCAGACATGGTGGCAGACATGGTGACAAACGTACAGCCCTGTCCCCGCGAACAGTCCAACCGCTTAGCATTCGCTTTATTGAGCTTCATGCCAGCCCACAACAACGGCGGCTTGACCAGCCAACATCTACCAGCCAACCTAACCCACCTGAGCACCATTTCAGACACAGATTGGTGTGTTGGTGGTGCTTTCTTCCCCCTTTTCTTTTCTCATTGCTTCGGCGCCATTGAGCATTTTTTTTCGCTTCCGTCCGTGAGGTTCCGCTCTTCCAGTGCGCCGAAACTGTGCATTGTCACGGGCCATTTGCCATTTCTGCAGTGAAGCCTTTTCACACATGACAGTGCTGCTTGGGAGGGGGTGTGATACAGTAACAGTGGAGTTCCACCGCGTTGTACCGTGAAGGATGCTGGGGAAGCCCTTACCACTTTGAAGCTGTCCTGCTACGACGCTCCCAAAAGTATGCACACAATTAAGTATTGCTGAAAACCTGAAAGATAATCATTTGCCATGCTGTTCTCATCTCAAAAGCAAAAGCAGTTCTTGGAAGTTTTTACGGGGTCATTCGATGCTTCAAACTTCCAGATACTTCGAACATTTTTTCCGGTCCCTTGAAGTTCATATAAGCAAGCTTTTAGTGTACCAAATGCACAGCTGCATTTTTGATAGGAATTTTAACAATGCTATGTTTTCATTGCTTTGCTTTCCTACTGGCATCAGCTTGCCAATTTTGTTTTTCTGCTCTGGTGTAGATGAGTGGAACCCAATTGCAATTTTAGTCGTGCATTTGTTCTTCAATTAATATATTTGCAACCAGCGTTGCTTCTGAGTGAACTTCACTTAGCACTGTGTTTCTCTGGTGGCTCCTTTTATTTATGTATATTAATTTGTATGTCAGGTGAATTGAAGGCAAGCAAAAATACTAGTCACACATTTGGTCGCACTGATCTCACTTACAGTCAAGTTTGAAGCAGCAGTTTGTTCTTAGCTGCTGTTTATGGTGCCATCAATAAAACTACTTTATTTATCTTGTACCTTCCTTTTTTTCTAGCATGCGTTGCAAAATATAGTTTGTTTGTATTTGGCACAGTTCGTTTGCTATATTCTATTTGTTTTGGTCAGGCTGCTGCTAGCTCTAAACTATAGTTTAGAGTCGGCGGCAGTGGGGCTCGAGCCCAGGCTGGCACCCGCCGAGGGGGAAGAGCAGCCACTCGTAGCAGAGGCCAGAAGGAAAAAAGGGTTTATTTTGTGAGGTGCGAGTATAAATACCACACATATAGTTGACAGACAAGAACATGGAATAAGCTAGATTTGGGCGACAAAGGAAAGTGGAACCGAAATTATTGATACAACATATAGTACTGCTTGCACACCCCTCTTCCAGTGGGTGATTTCAGCGACACTAAACCAGCATTAATTGTGCTAGGATCTTTATGGAGGAGGGCATTTGGTCTGCTTAGGAAAAGGTTGTTAGTTAAAAAGTAGCAGGCTCTGTCTGGCTTCTGCTACATCTTTGCAAGCTACCTTGTGCAAGTTACTTGTACTAAACCAATAAAAATGTAAGTGTGCACATGATGCTTCTAGTACTTTTAAGATGGTGGTGCAGCATGAGTTTGTTTATTACTTCCTTTGCTTTATCACTTACGAAGTGAATATCGGGGTGTCTTATGTGTTGCTATTACTCTTTCAAATGTTCAAGAAACATTTTTGCTAGTGCTATAAATGCATACTCATAAGTGAAATGCAATGTGCTCAGTTTTTTGTTTTGTTTTTACTAACTTACTCGTAACTACATCCTTTCAGTAGAGCCTTGTTGCAAAGTAAACCATTTTAATGAAGTCATATGGCTGAACCTTGGCTTAGTATTTTGTTGAGACAGGCAAGAAGTTAAACACAGTTTTTTATATCGCATATTATTTGGCATGATGAATTTCTGAAGGCAAGCGGAAGTAAAATACCTGTGTGTGTAAGAGGGGAGGGTGTAGCTAATAATAAAATGCCAATTTTTTAAAATTTTTGTCTTGATAGATGAGAGCTAGGTAGACATGTGGAATACTCTTATGTGGTAACTCTTATTTTTTGTATACTGAAAATCTGGGGATACAAATACATTGCTGCATCATGGAGTGGATGTTCCTTAAATGTTTCCAGTGTACCACTTCTCCCATGCAAGTGGCCTTATTTTTTTTTTCCTTAACTGCAGTCTCAACATGTTGAAAAGTTCCTGGCAAGCAGCAACCCCCTTCAAAAACGGGCCGCATACCTTGCTATAGCTGTCATTGCTGAAGGGTGCTCTGAGGCCATTCGTCAGAAGTGAGTACATGCTTGTTTTGTTACGGATAGCACAGCAGCTGATTTCTGGCTATTTTAAAGATTTTTGTATTAATCATCAAGCTTTTTTATTTGTAGGCCATCTCATGCGAGATTCCTGATGACTCTAATACAAATTTATGCAAAATTTTGTTTTCCACATCATGTGTGTAACATTACAGAGGTGATAGTGACTGTGCTAAGTACAGAGGGCGAGCATGATGTCTTTTCCTGATTTCTAAACATTGTTAATAAGCTTTGTATAATTGTGAGCACATTATTGGAATAGTGCAGCAAAATGACACTCTTCGAACTAAGGTGCAAGATAAAGCTGTGTGATATCAGTGTAAGCAGTTGCTAAATGTTGTGTTCAATTTAAAGAAAGGTCCATGTATTGGGCACTGCATTAGACCACTAACTCAAAATATCACTTCAGTACTGTTCCTCTCTTCTTCTAGCATGGCACCATGTCTAATGAAACTAAGTATATAAATTCAGAGAATCGGCACACATGACACTATTTTCGTGCCTCTGTTAATTTTCAGTGCTTGTTTTCTAATAACACTTTTTTAAAGGGGCTCTGAAACACCTCCTGAGGAGAGCACTTAAACTTGCTCAATCACTGTATTGTGTTGTCATAAACACCTGAGCCAAATAATGCATTTCTACACACAGCAGAGAGCCCACAATTGCACGCAAAAGTTGGAAAGCCCTTCCCAGCGACTTTTTCGTGCTCGTGCTTTCCTCTGTTTCACGCTCCTGCGTATGCCAATTAAAGATGGCTATTGGTTAAATTCTCTCAGACATAGGGAGCTACCATAGCCACGTCCAATCAGCTGTGTTGCTCCAGCGGGTCAGAAAGCTCCGTCCCCTGGGGAATTCCCATGTGCATTGGTGGTGGGGCCGGCGGAGGAGCGCTGACCTTCCAGCGTGCAAAAAGTGACGAAATTGAGAGGGAAAGCCGCACAGACACTGAAATTCAAATTTTGACTACAAGAATGGCCTGCTCATGTGTTAGACCACCGTTGTTGTTTTTTCCCCCCTTCCTTGCATCTGGGCACGGCAAAGAAGCCACCATGGCGAGTGACTGCACTGCATTCCAGCTCATGCTGCTTGCTCCCACGTTCAGCCCGCTTGTATGTCTGCACATGTGCAGTTGGTTGCTAGACATATTATACAACCAGAATTTGTTAAAATTTTAAATGTAGTGTCTTGGAAATCGTGCCATCTGGTAATATATTAACTGGTAGAAAAATAGTGGGACAATGAGATACTTTTAATAGCCGTGATGTTTGAGTGTATGAACCGGAAACGTAGCAGTGAGGTTTTATTATAGTAATGGTGTGTAAGACATTAGTATACATGGATTACTTCAAAGTATTTGCCTATATGTCCTGTAAATAATTTGTAAGTTAATTTCTTCTGTCGGGCTGTTTTTATTTCAACAGCCGAACAGTGGCTATGGCATACAAGAGAGCTGAGGTCTTGTGAAGCATACGAAAACTTCATTGTAATAGCTGCTTGTTCATTTGTTGTTATTATTCTATCTCTTGTGGTAGCCTGGGGTAGGAGTTGGACAGAATTAAAATGATGAAGCAGCGATTACAGTCAAAACTCGATTTAACGAAACCCGATTTAACGAAAATCCCGATTTAACGAAGGTATCCTAATTCCCCCTCAGACACCCATAGGGTTCAATGCTTTGACTAACCCGAAATAACGAAACCGATTCCGTGATCTGTCCCGATTTAACGAACCTTTTTTCGAGAAATAAAGGTGAAAAAGTGTTAATTTTTGGTCTATTTTGTAGACAGCACCCCAAAATTTATTGATTGCGAGTGAGCGGTAACAGCGCGGAGCATCTTCGGCCCGCCGCTTTTTTCAAACTGCGCGGCGCAAAACGAGTTTTAATTTTGAGTCGAGCTCACAAGATGGTGCCAGCAGTAAAAAAGTTTCGTGCCACATTTCATAGATGGCGCTGTTGCAGTTCGCGTGGTTTTTTTGTGTGTGTGTTTGTGTGTTGTGCTCTGTGTTCGCTCTTGTGCGGATATTTCCCCGTGCCTTTGAACGCACGTCTTTGTCAAGCTCAGCTTGTTAGGCCTCCATCAGTCTAGCCTTGCTATAGTGAACGCGGACGTGGTGTGTGCGAGCAAGCGCGCCGCTAACCCTCCTGACTAGCAGATGGAGCCCTGCAAGAAACGAAAAAGGCTTACCCTGGACGAGAAGGCGGACATAATTCGTGCTGTGACAAGTGGACAGAAGAAATGTGACGTGGCTGCAGCACATGGCATTCCAGCGAGTACTCTCTCCACAATATTGAAAGGGAAAGATGACATCCTCCGCGCCACTTCGTCGGGGAATCTTTCGTGCAAAAAAACGCTGAAGACTACTCCTCAAAGAAAAATGGAAGAGGCCCTCTTCGCCTGGTTTATGGATTTGCGGGCGAAGAATATTCCCGTGAGTGGAGACCTGCTTCAACAAAAAGCTTGCTCTTTCGCGTGCTTGCTGGGCGACAACGAGTTCAAGGCAAGTCCCGGCTGGCTGTCGCGCTTCAAAGAACGACACGGCATCGTCGGGAAAGTGCTCAGCGGTGAAGCGAGCAGCGCAAGCATGGCTGTAGTCGGCGACTGGCAGTCTGAAAACGTGCCCGACATTCTGGGAAAATATGCCCCCAGCGACGTCTACAACGCCGACGAGAGCGGTCTATTCTACCAAATGCTGCCTAAAAAAACACTCGCCCTGAAGGGGCAGGCGTGCCACGGCGGCAAACACAGCAAACAAATGCTGACTCTTTTGCTGTGCGTCAACATGGACGGCACCGACAAACGAGACCCGCTTGTCATCGGAAAGAGTGCAAGGCCGCGCTGTTTTAAAGACACCAAAAAGCTTCCTGTGAAGTACGTTGGCAATTCAAAGGCTTGGATGTCGCGTGCCATTTTCGCTACATGGCTGAAGGAATTTGACAGCGACATGTCGCCAGAAAAGGAAAGTGTGCCTGTTGCTGGATAACTGCACGGCCCACTACGTTGCAGAGGTCAAACTGACCAGCGTGGAGCTTCGCTACTTCCCCCCAAACGCAACGTCCGTGGTTCAGCCCTTGGATCAAGGGATAATTAATAGCGTGAAGTGCGCATACAAGTGTCGAGTCGTCGACAGAGTTCTCCTCTACCTGGAGCTGAAGCGCGAGGCGAAAATAGATATTTTTATGGCGGTTGAGATGGTGGTGGCAGCTTGGAGAGCATTGAGGCCGTCGATAATTGTCAACTGTTTCAGTACTGCCGGTTTCGGTACACTAGGCCCTGACACTGCCGAAGCTGGTCCGGACTGCGCGAGCGCCGTGCACAAGGATGAAGATGCCTGGGAACACCTTTGCTCAGTGGATGAAGTGCCCACAGGCATAAGTTTCTCAGACTACGTGAACGCCGACGCAAACACAATCACAACGGAAGTTTTGACTGATGCCGATATGTTGCGGCTTGTAGGAAGCGTGGAGGGAGTGACGGCTGAAGACGCTGCCGACGACCCTGCAGGTGCCGAAGCTCCCGTGCCGACACCAGGTCAGGTGATGGATGCTCTCGATCTGCTGCGACATTTTGATGGCGCACACGAGGGGACGGAAGACGCGCTGGACGCACTTCAGACCTACGAGAAATCGGTGCGGCCGTTGCTCACAAAGCGCACGCAGACAAAGATCACCGACTTCTTTGGCGGAAAATAAATTTGTAGTCCCCTCGGGCCTTTCTTGTTGAGTAAGAATTTTTGTTGTTTCTTTTCATACCCGCTTGCGGCGCCGGTCGTTTCCGCGGTCCGCAGTTTCATTTTGGGAGCATTTACGCTTCACAAATATGATGCTGCAGTAGCTTTCTGGATGCCGCCATACCATATAATCGAATGTACCGAATTATGTGCCCAAGAAATGCCTCATTCAATTTAACGAAGTTCTCGATTTAACGAAATAATTCACGGCTCCCCTCAACTTCGTTAAATCGAGTTTTAACTTATACGGCAGTTGTTGTATGCCTCACGTGACCTTAACTCTTCTTGTACATCATAGGCAATGTTCCACTGAAGAAACTGAAACAGCATGCGAGAATTAATCCAGTTGTTATTTACGGGGCACGGGCACATTACACGTGCTGATCCGTGTTTACTGATGTCTTATGGATCATTCCGGAGAAGGCGCACACAACTGAAATTTGGTGTGCAAATTTTGGTGAGTACAGTTGAGCCCAGTTGTAGTGAACACTTCGTTATTATGGATAAAGGCTGCACAAATATCACAGTTTTGCTTGGAAGCAATGGTGCAATGCCTTGTAGTGCCAACAGACATGTGGACTCATGGCTTTGTTAATGAGCCCTCAAACTCCTTGCACTTGCCTGTGACAGCGGCACTTTCATTTCTAAATGCTTGCTGTGCTCCTTAGTTCTCTCATTTCATTGCACATGTGTCAGCACTTGTGCATATAGCATGCTGGAATGCGCTCTTTATTCCAGGATTTTCCTTGCTTTCATTTTTTCCAGCGCTATGCTTTTTTGCTGAAGCTCATGCCTTGAGTTTTGCAGCGTGGTGTGCACTGCACGGTAGTTTCAGTATGTTTGTTCATAATTAACTGTGAAGAGAAAGGCAGTGTAGCTCCGTATAAAGATGGCTATTGCTGGTGACCTCATGCATTGCAGGGTGCAAAAGGAATGATTTGTTTTGCAAGTATAGAGGATAAAAATAAACAATTTTGACCATCCTAGCAGGTTTGGCACAGTTTGCTTGTCTGTTTAGTCGCAGGATAAATGCTAAGGGGCAGTTGATAGTATACTGATGTTCGGCCTGACTGTCATTTATGCTTCTCGAGAGGACTTAGTGATGACACTGACACTTCAGCACCATACACTCATGAAAGCATTGTTCATTAAGTTCAAAGATTTATTAAGAGTGAGGAACCTGCAGAAAACAGTGAGAATTATTAAGTTGCATGTATGAGTTGTGATAGCCTATGTGTCACATCTGCCTCAACACTTCTACACCAGAGCCCTCAGTAAGGAGCACCTGTCTGTGTCAGACATTCTGAAGCTTTTGCATGTCATGTCCACATTAAAGAGGGGGGGGAGTACTTTTTCTTTTTTTTTCATCTTCAGCATAAATTTCCTAGCTTTATATAGTGCACATCCTCCTAGTTTAATTATTGTAAGTATTCATTGAGCAAAAAAAAAGGAACTAAATCTTGGTTTTAATGAGTGTTTTGCTGTGTTGAAGCAGGTGAAGGAGAAAGCTTACTAATCATAGTCAATGCAACTGTTTTGTGCAGGCATCTACCGATGTTTGTTCATGTCATCTGTCAGGGTGCTGTGCATGAGGATGCTCACGTGCGAAATGCTGCTCTCCTTGCATTGGGCCAGTTTGCTGACTTTTTGCAGGTAAGTCTGGCTTTTCTATGAATGACACTAGTCATAATATGGCAATAAATTCAATGTCAGGAAGAGCAGTAGCCTCGTGCTAGGTTTTGCTTGCACAGAAGCATGAGTCAGATTTAGTTTTCTTTGCTTTTATTGTCGTCACTGTTGAATAAAAGAATTTTAGAGGACACTTGCCCGCAAGCATAGTGCAACCTCTTGAGTCTCATCTGGCGAAACTAATAGTTCTGTCCAGAAAAATTCCTTTTCATTTTTTGGGATGTGGTTGTGGCAGCTGCATATAGGAGTCAAGCATTATTTAATAAATTTTAAGTGCAAATGCACACCACTTATTCAAATTGGGGTGCACATCATGGAGTATGTGGAGGTGTGAGATCATCCATGCATGTTGAGTTGAACATTACATTTATTACACAGTCTAGAGTAGACTGCATATAGACTGATAGAATTGCATTTACCAGCATGCATTTATTCTTGCCCTCACTATTGAGTGCACCTAGATGAAAGGTTAGAGTAGTAGTTAGTGTGGCATTCCTCTTGCCACGTTACAAGTGTTATAGTTGTTGCACTAGGCTGTTTGGCACAAAGATGCTTCAGCCACAGCAATGCCACATAGCACTGGGTTGTGTATTGAGGTGGTGCAAAGTTTCATGGGGAAGGTGGTGGTGCCTATTTTAAGGTCCATGTGTGGCAGTTTATTTTCTTTCATTTATACTGGTTTGTTTTGCAGTAAAGTGCAGACAATAGCTCAAATACTTCTTGGCTTGAAGTAAGCTGAAGCAACTACTACAACAGTGTGCAATTTTAACAGGTTTGACTAAAGGCGCAAATTCAAAAACTCTCAATTGATCCTTGATGGATCATTTTAATGCGTTTGTAGCCAGACGTTCTTTATATCCGAGGTTGACACCCAAAAGTTTGCTATATTCAAGGTCAACACGCCAAGTTCGTTACATTCGAGGTCCAGACTTGAAAATCGCTATATTCGAGGTGGCGTACTCAGGTTCGGTGTATCTGAGGTTAACACACTAAAGTTCGTTATATTTGACGTGGCATGCGAAGGTTCGTTAATGCGAGGTAGTATAATAAGTTCTTAAAGGTAGTATACCAAGTTCGTTCATAGCCTGGTGGGCAGGTTATCACCTGCCACTGGCTACTGACAGACGGTGGTCGCGATTTCTGCATGCACTGACCCTTCTAGCACTTACGCATTGATAAATACTAGCAGCAGCCCCAGCATGTCCCCTTGGCTATGCTTAATATGAAGCGTTGAAACAAACTGGAGTGAATCAGCAGAAAAAGATATGCCAGATGTCTACTTTATCAGTTGATGCTGCACATTTTAGGGAGCTTCAGGTTCTTAAGCAAAAGCCTGTGTACAGCATGGCATCCCTGTTGCTGCTGTGTTTTCATTTGTCAAGCAGCCTCGCTGAACAAAATAATCACTGCAATCTGACAATAAGAACACTACATTAGCTAATGACCACAAGTTTTTATCTAGGCACACTTGGGAGTGAGAGTGAGGCTTCTCCATGTCATTTTAATGCGATAACGTTAAGAGTCTCATTCAGCGGAAAGCCTGGCGTTGGCAGCGGTATGTGCAAAAAATCCCCAGAGAAGTAGCCCTGGTGGGCCACCTAGGTCACGGAATCTTGTGGCTTCTTCACAACCTGCCCACAGGATCGTGACTGTGGCAGGTGGCAATTAAATTAATGATTGGTCATGAGTGGTTGCATAGAAAGAGCAACCTGGGTCTCGCAAGCGCCACCGGTGGCAGTGTTTGAAACAGCCACCTGCCGAGGTAGTGGCGCATCGCTTAATTAACAAATGCATCACCGCGCCAGGAGTGGTATGAGGGCTTCCAGCGATCTGTGTATGAATGTAAAGTAGAGAATGACTAGTTCTGCATATATGGCCATTATTAACCATTAACAGTACAGTAAAAGCTCGTTAATTCGAACTTCATGGGACCGGGAAAAACGTTCGAATTATCCGATGTTCGAATTATCGAATGGCCGCGAAAAAACCGACAAGAACCATTTGCATTACGGTGTATGTAGGGTATTTACTTGCGTAACGAACCCACTCACATAATGAACCCACCCACCCCGATTTTTGCCTAAGAATCTGAAAAAAAAAAAAAATCGTTAACGCTTCCCTCCGTTTGGCACGGTCACGGCCCGCAACGCATTTCTTTTTCTTGGCGGCGGGCCAAGATTGCGTGCGCAGCGATAACATCACTTTTGACGTTATCTCCAGCAAGGGGGAAGCGAACTTTGGCAGAGTGCCAGCACTTGTTCGGTTGTACAAGCCTCGTTTTCAGCACCGTCACGGCCCGCCCACAACGTGTTTCTTGGCGGCGCGCCAAGATGATGTGCAGCGATAACATCACTTTTGACGTTAGCTCCAGCAAGGGGGAAGCGAACTTGGCAGAGTGCCAGCGCTTGTGCCGGCGTCTTGTTCGCGGCTGAGCGCGTGCTTCCGTTGGCGACCGACCGATGGGTGGAAGCATGGACGACTCTCGCAAAGAAAAAAAAAAGTTTTTCACTCCTAATTTGTAGCGCCCGTCCGAAGTCATAGCCTTCATGGGCGTTGGCTGGGACCGCGCTGACAGTGCTTATCTGTATTTTCGAATTAACAGGGCTCGAATTAACGAGCATTTAGTTGCGAGTTCCGGAGGTTGCGCGGAAAAGAGGGTAGGCAGCCGCCAGCGCGGTCGCCAACCCCTTCCCTCCGGTGCCGCTGGCCACCGCACCAGTGATGGCGCCATTTAAGCTTTACCCACTCTTCCAAGGTTTTATCTAGTTCCATCTTCTGTCCCCGTTTAGGACGTACACAGCCTCTAACTATGCAGAGGAGGTGCTTTTTTTTTTGGCCACATGCTGTGTGCCAAGTCGCCCAGACGCGGTGGCGCGTAGTTCGAATTATCCGTAACGGAACCGACTGGCTTTCGAATTAACGGGCTTTTTTATACACAGATCTCTATGGAGCTTGGCCGGACCAAGTAGTGTAGTTCGAATTATCCGCAAATTCGAATTATTGAGTTTTGAATTAACGAGCTTTTATTATGTTATACCTTTACGGCAGAGCTTAGGTGTCCCCTCCAGCTTTTTTATCTCTGCAGCTAGTCAGCACAGACGCATGTTTTCAATGGCAGCATCACAGTAGCATAGCACTGCCTTTACTTCTGCTTAGGCCTCTTTGGCCATTGGTGCTGTGGTCATTACCATTTTGAGATGTACGGTGTATTAGCTTAACAAAATAAACGTTGAAACTTGACGCTTCAAGCCCCCCACCCCCCCACCCAAAATTTTTTAAGCTTTTAAGTCATCATTGTCGACAGAAGGTTGTCAGCAGAGGTGTCACACTTTTCGGTTGGTCGAAATGGTTATGACGTCAGAGTGCACGGATTCGAAGTAATGAGGGTCACCTGCGGAAATAAAAAATAATAAAAATAAAAATAAGAAAGTTAAAAATCAAAATAAAGTTTAAAAGAAAAACAAAATAAAAGGTTAAAAAATCTCCATAAATAAAAAATTAAAAACAAAAGACAAAATAATAAAAATAAAAATCAATGTCAAACAGTGCACCAGGAAAGGCTTTCACCTTGCAACACTTTAGGGAACCAAAGTGCCCCCTAAATTTTTTTTCATGGTGGTATTTTAAATGCTTGCAGTACTTAAAGGGCATTTTATATGTCAAAGCTTTTGAGCTATATATTGTCCAGCTAGAATAGTATAAGGTGAAACTGGTTTGTCTAATGGTTTAACATAAATGAAGACCCAGCAGTCTTTTGTTAGGTCTAGTTTTTTATGGGTGATGCCTAACTTTTTTTTCCTTGTTTTCTTAGCCAGAAATTGGAAAATATGCCAGTGAAATTCTGCCCATCTTGCTGAACCACCTGGGCCAAACAGCGGAGCAGATGGCCCAGACAGGAAAGGACCCACCAAATCTCAGCAAGACCTTCTATGCACTGGAAACATTCTGTGAAAATTTAGGTCTGGTTGTCAAAACTTCTACCTTCTAGCCCTCTCTCTGGGGCCTCTTCATTGTGCCAGCAGTGGACATCAGTTGGTGCCAAAGCTGTCTTATGCATTAAAGCAGCTTGGGTGCCATAAAGCTTCGAGTTATGCCTGTTTTCTAGTGTGACATCAGTCCATTTGAGGTAGCACTGCACCACTGGTCAATTGGTTTTCTGGCAATTTTACTATGCCTCATTGCTCACAGGAAAATCTTGTGTAGTCGCAAACATGCAGCATGTTTTTTCTTTGCATATGAAATTCCTGGAAGTAGAACCTCATTGGTAGGTTTTTAAAAAATGTGGATTGAAGGCATGTTATCTAGGAAAAGGTGTCATCCAGAACCAGTAGGATTTTGAAATTGTGGCATGAAGGAAGTATGAAGGCATTTAGTGACACTTTTATGCTTGCTAAAAACAAAGTACTTGCTGGCGTAAGGTCAGAAGAGCATTTGTAGTGCTTGTAGACATCTATCCACATTTTTGTTGTCCTTAGTGCTAAAGAAACTGCAATGTATCTGGGCTGGTCACTGCAAGGGGGAGAGTAGCTGGAATCTCTTCTTGTAGCCAACAATTTTTTTTTTGATGCTTCACCCTATTGCACGTATGTGCTGCAGAGAAAGTGGCTCTGGCAGCTGGCTGCCCCTGCACATTTGCTCATATCGCATGCACCCGGAAGTGGCTTGGTCATTACCGCATAAATAGCAATTTTTGGATGATTCCCACATCACATTTATGCACTGGAAAAAAGCCACTCTGGCAGCTGGCTGCCATTGAGCTTCTGCCCTTTAAGTCACGTGCTGCAAGGCTCAACCTGTTGATAAGTTCGCGCATCATTCCTTTTTTTTTATGCTTTGTTTCATTGCACTTATGTACTTTGGAGAAGCCATCCTGTGGGCTAACTGATGTCACACTCGCAGGCATGGTCTGCTTGTATGTTCACGCACCTTCTGGTGGCTGCTAAAAGTATACAGTTAGAATTCGAGAAAATTTTAAAACATACTTGCTGGGAAATCTTATTATCTAGGACTGTATTACCCAAAAGAAAACTCGCAACTTTTCAAGACACTTACATTGCTCATGATTTTGAGCTTATCAGCAGGCCGATCATATGAACCAGAAATATATTAATGAGGTTCCACTGTATTATTACATTTGTTAAACTCTTCAAACAACATAACTTGCTGTTCTATGCATATGCATATTCTACTAGGTTTATGCTGTATAGTTTTTCCAAATCTTTCGGTGATCATGTGAACATGTTGCTGTGCTTTTATTTGTCCGACATGTGGGCCTGCTATGTATGAACCTCACATACCCTCAAGCTGAGAGACAGAGCAGCACATTACGTACAAACGACAGAAAGGAAGGTGGCTGTGACCAGCACTGTCGCTGTTTTCCTTCTTGTCTTCACTTTTCTTCTGCCTGCTGTTCTGCTTTAAAATGGAGGGCTAACTAGTCCAGGTGTAAAAGCCGGTGTAAAGCAAGTGTAAATTTTTACACCGGAAGCTGTTTAACTTTGTTCCCTGGGTTTCGAGAGCATTGATGCCATGTGTGCTCAGGCAACACATCACAGGTGACCAATGAGAGGGGGAGGAGAAAAGGGAGAGCAAAACAAAAAAATGAAAAGGGAGGACATGTGGCAGTGCGCAGGCAGAGAGGGGTTGAATGCACAGGTGTCCCTGAGAGGCAGCAGTAGGTCACCTCCGGCGGCATGATCCAGTGGTGGTACACGACTAGCAGCTGAGCACGTACACATGCACAGTAGTGGGCACGAGAGTGACAATAAAACCACAAGCGACGATATTACACATCGGTTGCATTGTGAAGAGGCCATGGATGCAGCCAAGAGGGAGCGGTGTGCTCGGGATGCTGCACCAGCTGCAGTGGCTCAGTGGTTAGGCCACTTGGCTGCTGAGCCGGAGTACTTGGGCTCACACCCACATATTGAAACCTTGCTAATTTGAACTTCAAGGGACCGGGAAGAATGTTTGAATTATCGAATGACAGTGAAAAAAAAACTGACAAGAACCACTTGCATCATGGTAAATATATTTGGTGAAAGACTGGGTAATGGTTGCCTGATTGCCTGGTTGCCTCGTCTGGGGCACTACGACTAAATGCAATTACAACACATTGATGCTTGTGCAAAAGAAGGCATTACGAGTAATCGAAGGGTATCACGGTCATCCTCAATATTTGGCTACAGCACCTCTCTTTCTCAAACACAGTTTGCTTAAAGCAGATCAGGTATATTTTTATCGTTTGTTCCAACATATCTACAAAATCCGGCTGTATAATACCATTCCAGACAATTCCTCATCACAGTATAGCCTCCGAGCACATAGGAAACTAGTCCCTAGGACACGCATCAACTACGGGAAACAGACAATAAACTATCAAGCATCTACCGCCCTAAATAATTTCTCGGGTGATCTTGATTGTAGGGTTTCTCTCAAACACTTTAATAAATTAATCAAACGCCACTTAATGCAAAATGATATGTCAAATCCTTCAGCAGCTGTGCACTGACCTTCTGACACAGTATTAGGTTACCTAATAAATACAGCCCCTTTTTGTGTCCGAGCAGTAATATAAACGCTAAAAATTCTTGTATGTTTCATCTATGTTTTCCGTGCGCAAGCGAAGTCAGCCTTTGTCATTTTTGTTGCTCGGCTATAATCACGTTTTATGGAATGTGTGAGCCCGCTTATCTTTTTTGCTCTGTAATGCATTGAATGTTTGTTTTGATTTGTAACGTGTTCATTTTTTTCTTCTCCCATTGCACTGTACTGCAAACTTTACATGAAAGCTGAGGCCTCGTCAGGCACTACAGCCTTTTGCCTCAGCTCCCTCTTTCTTGAAAAAGGAAGAAATAAAATCTTGCAATCTTGCAATCTTGATTTTAAGGTAACTTTGCGACAACGACTATTTTTTCACATTTTTGTTATTGTGTGCACACTCTCGGAAGTGTCGAGGCAGAATTGCTTCAAAATGGTACGAGCATACCTGGGCACTCTTCACGATGCAATATGGTAGTGGTGAAACCCCCTCACAGGCAGCTGCGTTATGTGTGAGGAGGCTTGACCGCACAAAGAGCAAACAGCACGGGATGAGTGTGCAGTTTCAGCACACAGGAAGAACCACACAGATGGAAGAAAAGGAGATGCACAGCGGCACCAATCGGTGTCTGAAATGGTGTGCAACTGGGCTCTGTTAGCTTGCTGATATGTGGCCGATAGCTGCTGTCACCGCAGGCTGGCATGAAGCTAAGGAAAAACTTAAGTGGCCAGGTTATTCTTGGAAACGGGACCATCTGTTTTTTGCTTTGCCTGCCTTTGCGCTCACAGTATAGGTGTGCGGGCGAACTCTGCAGCGTGCAATTCAAGTTTGAGTTACGCCATTTCGACAATCACTTACCGTGCCCTTCATACCTGTACACGGCCTCCCATCAGGAGCCTGTTGAAATTAACCAGTGCTGGAGCTGTAGATTCTGAATTAGCTAGTGTTAGGGTGCCGTATACTTGCATGGCTATTGCCACGACTGTGCCAGCAGTTCGAATTATCTGGAATTCTGAATTAACGGGGGTAAAATTAAAAGCGAATTGACAGAGGCCAGAGCCTGCAAGCGTGCGGCCAGTGGAGCAGGAGAGAAATGCACTCGGGACATTACCTGTAAATGCACAGCACAACAGTATTCACAAGTTCGTATTCACCTATTTCTCAGACATAAAGCACTTGTTGTAACCTTCCCATAACATGAACACATTTGTCGTGCCATGGTATGTGGGGTCATCATTTTGTTAATCATTGAGATCTAGCTAGCACTTATCACTCATCAAGCCCTGCCAAACTTTTATAGGCTGAAAGAGGACCAAAAATAAGTCCAGGTATCTCCATCAGCAGCTGTTTTTGCAAGCAAACTTCAGCTTTTTTTTCTTCTTTTTGCACAAATCCCTGTTGCTAGGCTACACCTGCCATTCACTTTCATGCAGTGACCATGGAGCGCGGTTCAGTCTTGATAACACGAATTAAACCGAGTGGCATTAAAAAAAAATTGTTTTTGATTTTATTTTATTGGCAATAAATGTATTTTTTGCTGCCGAACAAACATCAGCATAGCAAGAAAGAAGCGTAGAACCGATTTTTGCTGAGAACAAAAGTTGGATGGAGTCATCCTCAGTGTCCTTTTTAATAGGATAGATAAGCGGGCGAGTTGGTGATACATAATGCAAAAAAAAAACAGCGCGAACAAACGGGGACTAGACGAAGAATACACAGGAACAAGCGCTCCTTTTTAATGGTGCTTTTTCATGCTAAAATGGAATTAGGGGATGCTTAATTCAATTTTAGTTCAATACATCATTTTCAGTGCCTTGCATGCTCACAACAATTTCATAAATGTGTTGTGCAGAGGGAGAGCTGGTGTCCTACTTGCCTGCAGTCATGGAACGAGTCCTCGTTTTTCTGACAGCACCGTCACATCGTGCGAAGGAGCTGGCCATCAGTGCTATTGGCTCTGCTGGTGAGTTTGATCATCATGTTAGGATGAAACGTGTGGGAATCCTGGCTTTCCGCCGTTGCCTTTGCGTGGCTGTGCCGGTTTCCCGCGTTGTTTCTCCTCTTTCCCTTGCTCCCGCCTCAGGCGGTGGAGAGGCGGCTAAGTGACTAATCACTGTCATTTGGCCACAGCTCCGCCCCGGCTCCCCAAGGGCCTTTGCCATTGGCGCCTTTTGGCGGGATTTTCGGGACCCGTTTGACCGGCCGCGCACCGCGCGACCGTCCGAGCGGGGCCCAGAGAGAGAGAGATCCCTCCGAGACAGCGTAAGGTGCGTACGCTACTGCTTTATCCGTGCCGGCCTTTGCCGTTCGGACCAGTGCATACTCGAGCTCGCCCGCACGTGTCCTCTGACCTGCAGCGGCTCGAGCCTGTCCAGCGGGGTCCAGCGACCTCCGACAGGCGTACCTTGCGTTGTTTGCCGACTCTCTCTCGCAACCGGCCCAACGGTCGACACGAGAGGGAGATCACAGCACTGCCGCGGGGACATTCTCCTGCAGCGGCGTGCTAGCGGCGCGCATTACTCTGGTCGCTTCGTGCGCGCGGCGGAGCCTTGCTCCTCGCGCGCCCCCGGGACGGGGTAACTGTTGAGTGTGTGTGTATCAGCTGGAGGACGACGTGAATAAACGTCTCTTTTGTGAACTTGGAGGCCTATTTCTTTGTGGCGAATCGCTCTCCTCCCAGCGGAGGTTGAGTGCACCGCATCGGTGTCCCAGTGTGTGTGTGGTGACAGCTGATCGGGGCCCTTGGCTCGCGCGAAGCTCGAACCCGCGGTGGGTGGTGGCCTGTGTCCACGTAGAAACCCACAACTGGCGCCGATTCGCCGCAAAGAAATAGGCCTCCAAGTTCACAAAGGAGACGTTTATTCACGTCGTCCTCCAGCTGATACCCACACACTCAATCGTCACCCCGTCCCAGGGGCGCGCGAGGAGCAAGGCTCCGCTGCGCGCACGAAGCGACTCGAGCAATGCGCGCCGCTAGCACGCCGCTGCAGGAGAATGTCCCCGCGGCAGTGCAGTGATCTCTCTCTCTCGTGTCGACCGTTGGGCCGGTTGCGAGAGAGAGTGGGCAATCAACGCAAGGTACGCCTGTCGGAGGTCGCTGGACCCCGCTGGACAGGCTCGAGCCGCTGCAGGTCAGAGGACACGTGCGGGCGAGCGCGAGTAAGCACTGGTCCGAACGGCAAAGGCCGGCACGGACAAACAGTAACGTACGCACCTTACGCTGTCTCGGAGGGATCTCTCTCTCTCTGGGCCCCGCTCGGACGGTCGCGCGGTGCGCGGCCGGTCAAACGGGTCCCGAAAATCCCGCCAAAAGGCGCCAATTGCAAAGGCCCTTGGGGAGCCGGGGCGGAGCTGTGGCCAAATGACAGTGATTAGTCACTTAGCCGCCTCTCCACCGCCTGAGGCGGGAGCAAGGGAAAGAGGAGAAACAACGCGGGAAACTGGCACAGCCGCGCAAAGGCAACGGCGGAAAGCCAGGATTCCCACAAACGGCTCGACAGTTTTGGTCATGTTTCAAACATGGTAGCATTTATAGGTGAACCTTGTAGCACCTGCTTGTGGCTGTGCAGCGGAGGAGGATGGGAGATAGATTGGACAGTTGGGACAGTGGATGTCAGAGGCTTTGATGTGATTGGCATTTGGAGAAAGCAGTCAGAAATGACCTGAGAAAGAGGGACCAGGCGCAGCTTCATGTCAGAGCTGTGTGCAGCAGTGCATGCATCGAAAGTTCGTTAGGGGCACACATCAAATTTTTGTATAGCGAAGGCATTGCACCACTTTTGCTATGACGCATTGGAAACCTATGCCAAACTAAAGTGATGGCACATAAAAGCAAGCACGCACCCTAAGCATGAGTGTTTGTCACAGCAGGAAGTTCTCAAGCACAATCATAATTGTGCCAAGATGAAGCAATGGTGATGCCAATGAGGCTCTGGAACAATGCGAGTTGTTTGCATGAAGCTTAACTGGTGAAACTAAACAAGATGGCTTGCAGACAGAAAGTGGCAAGTTTATCTGCAATCCAGTCAGGGTGCCAGGCAGGGAAGGCAGCTCATGAATGGGACGAATAGCAGCAATTTTTCAGTGCAAGCAGGGCACCAGATCAACTAAAATGCGTGATAGATAGGATGAAGAGCAAAAAACTTCGGCTAAAACACAAGCACTTACTCTCTGTATTTTTTAAACATGTAGAATACTTTTAAGAGCTGCTTGCTGAGGCTTCTTGTCCACAGTTTTCATGCAGAAAATTTCCAGAAAGCGCCCACACTTTGATCCTAAAAATGATTGGAGAGAATGTACTTAGTCAGGCTTAAATGGTGTCTCCACAGTGCCCAAAATTATCACTATCTTATGGGAAATTGTGTAAGTCACCGCACTTCTATTACTGACGGGCTAAATAAGGTTTGGTGGTGACAGCAAAATGGTACGGCACACTTGCTTTCTCATTTCCCCTGTCCTCCTCTTTATTGCCATTTGGTTGCTTGTGTAGTGACTCCTTCGGTGGTGATGCGAGCAAGCCATGCTAACCTGCATGGCAAACCATGCAAACCTGCATGGTTTGCCACAAGCTCCCGGCAGCACATGAGCCTTAGGTGCAGGACACTTGCTAATGCCATAAAACAGTGCTCTTAGAGGTGTCTTCACCACCAAGCTCGAAAGCCGTGAGAGCAGAAGCCAGCTTTTCGAAGACCTTGAGGCCGTGCGGCAAAGGGTGAGGTGTGCAAGGGAAAAGCAAAGCTGGCTGTGAACCTAGAAAGAAGGCGGCAATGGTTGCTGAGAAAGGAAGGCCATGAAAAGTGCAGTAAGGACTAGAAAAGGGAAGTGTGTGCATTCGTAGCATGGCAGCACGAAGTCTGGAGAAGGAGGCACAGTGGCACTGTGTAGGCTGTTCTGCCATGCTTGACTGTGTCGCGCGCGTTTAACTACTCCCTGTTAAATGATGCTTAGGCCATGGAAGATGACGCCGTGATCATGCAAAGCTTGGTTTTCACATGGGATCAAACTGGCATTATATTCGTAGCCACATTGTATTCTATTATTTTTCGCAGCGCAAGGGACAAGGGACGAGGCAAGTTCACAGACACGGCGCTGTACTTACAACTGGTTTTGTTGAGGCAATTTTCACTCCTTAAATGCAGTGGCAACCAATCTCAAATGAAAAAACATACACAAAATGTCGAGAATGACAGTTCCTGAGCAAGGGCTACAGTGACACAAGACCATCTGCGCATGTTTTTTTTTATTGTCATCAAGAAAACGCAGTTCTTTTGCAGACAGAGCTATTGAGGCAACGCTTACGCATTCATCTGTGATTCTATGGATTTCATGGGCTTCAATGATTTCACGGGTGATTTTTGTTCTATTATCGGACAGCACGCGGCACTGGATAACACGGCGCTTTCTTGTTCTTTTTCCTTTCTTCTGTGCAGTCTCTGCAATGAATGCCAAGGTGACGGGATGCATTGCTCACGTTGTTGTTATGGTCCCGCAGCCGGTCGTTGAGGCAACGACCGGTCTGTCCCGTGTAGTGCTTATCCCATGATACCGGAAACCTGTACACAGCACTGTCACTGCATGGTACAAAACCTTTCTGGTGCTTCTTATCACAGCCTACCTTCCTTGCATTGCTGTTGTTTACAATGTGGCAGAGTTTTGAGAGCTTGTCGGGTGCGGAAAAAACAACATTTACATTGGCACGCGAACCCACCCTTTTGAGATTATGTGAAATGCGGTGTATAGTATAAGGAACAACCGCACACTTTCTGTTGTGTTCCTTGTGCCTTTCGGTGGCATCACGGTATCCTGCTGCCTTTAAGCGCACCACCTGGTTCTGATAGCTGTCTTGCGTGACATGATGGCATGATTTTTCTAGGGCATTTCTAAAACACAACTCTGTGATGCCGCGCTTTACAAGCTTAGAATGAGCAGAAGTGGAAGGCGTGAGAGGCTTCTGGTTACGTGGCTCGTATCGCCAGCACACATGGCTATCGCTGAGGCACATGGCAAGATCTAAAAAACGTAACTTTCCTTCAGAAGGCATTTCATGTGTCAAAACAAGCTGGTCAAGACAGGTGGGAAAAATTGATAAAACATTCGAGACCGATGTTCATGCATAGCTCATGCATAGCTCATGCATAGCTCATGCAGGTTCATGCATAGCTCCAATACTTGGTGACATTTATCTCACGTACCATGACAGGCTCCTTGACAGTCAACTAGACGAAAGTGTGGGTCGCGTTTTTAGATTTGTCGGTGGTTTTTTTTAGTTTTGATGACATGTGCAAATATGGACGCAGAGGCCTCGGTGTCGAATGTTTTATAAATTTTTCACACCTATCTTGACCTGCTTGTTTTTGTTTTGAAGGAAAGTTACTTTTTTTAGATCTTGCCATGTGCCTCAGTGATAGCCATGTGTGCTGGCGATACGAGCCACGTAGCCAGAAACCTCTCACGCCTTTCGCTTCTGCTCATTCTAAGCTTGTAAAGCGCGGCATCACAGAGTTGTGTTTTAGAAATGCCCTAGAAAAATCATGCCATCATGTCACGCAAGACAGCTATCAGAATCAGGTGGTGCGCTTAAAGGATACCATTCCGACCGTCTGATTGCTGTTTCTGAGAACCTATTAAAAGAGATCATAAATTCAAGCCGCAGTGATGCCACCGAAAGGCACAAGGAACACAACAGAAAGTGTGCGGTTGTTCCTTATACTATACACCGCATTTCACATAATCTCAAAAGGGTGGGTTCGCGTGCCAATGTCAATGTTGTTTTTTCCGCACCCGACAAGCTCTCAAAACTCTGTCACATTGTAAACAACAGCAATGCAAGGAAGGTAGGCTGTGATAAGAAACACCAGAAAGGTTTTGTACCATGTAGCGACAGTGCTGTGTACAGGTTTCCGGTATCATGTGATAAGCACTACACGGGACAGACCGGTCGTTGCCTCAACGACCGGCTGCGGGAACATAGCAACAACGTGAGCAATGCATCCCGTCACCTTGGCATTCATTGCAGAGACTGCACAGAAGAAAGGAAAAAGAACAAGAAAGCGCTGCGTTATCCAGTTTTCAGTCAGTGCCGCGTGCTGTCCGATAATACAGTCGCCGACCGATTTTTTGGACTCAGCGGGACCCGAAAAATGGTCCGAATAATCGAACAGTCCGAAAAATCCGTGAACTTAAAAAAAACGAACTTTTCAGCGAAAAACCGGCTTTCAAAATCGCGAAAATCGCCGCTCCCCATGTTCCGCCTACAAGCAATAATATTACTCTCTATCTGAGTCATAACCGTGCTTTCTTCATGTCCGCAGCCTATCTCATCATGATACCAGATAGTGGGGCGCAAATTTCCGAAGCCCTTCACTACCACTACGGCGTCCCTCATAGCCTGAGTTGCTTTGGGACGTTAAACCCCGATAAACCAAAACCAAGATAGTGGGGCGCAAAGGGCGCGCGATCGCATTGATAACGGTACAGCGGGACAGCTGCAGCGTCCGCCGCGGCTTGGAAGACGCACCCCGCGGTGCGTGAACGTAAAAAAAAAAAAAAAAAAAAACTTTTTTGCGTAAAACCGGCTTTCAAAATCGCGAAAATCGCCGCTTCCTATGTTCCGCCTACAAGCGATAATATTACACTCTATCTGAGTCATAGCCGTGCTTTCTTCATGCCCGCATCCTATCACATCATGATACCAGATAGTGCGACGCGGCCGCGGTCATGCCGCGAATGAATGCACTCGCTGCGCGAAGCAAGAACAGTCGGTTTGCGTGGGGCAATGACGTTCGCGAAGACCGCGAGGTAACCCATGGGTAACCCATGGGTAGCGAGCGCCTCCGATTGCAGTCCCCCCCTCGCCCCCCCCCCCCCCCCCCCCCCCCCGTCTACCGCGTTTGCTGTCCCGCTGTACTGTTTTCAATACAATCGCGCCCCCTTTGTAGGCCATCTCGATGGCAATGGAGAGCATTTCATATCTCGACGATAGAGAACAAATAGCCAAACCTATCCAAGCCAGTCCGACTGCGCCCACCGAGCTACAGTGCTCTAGAACCTTGGGCAGTGTGCCGTCCGGGCTGGGAAGCAATGGAGGAGGCGCGGCCGTCGCAGCGATGACAGGCGCGCCAGGCGGCCAGGGGGCGCTGCTAGTAAGAGGAGTGCCAAGTGTAACGGACACGTGTCGTGTTCGTGTTCGTGTCGTGTCGTGTTACAGCGTCCCGCTCGGCTCGCCCAGAACGCCGGCGCGCGTCCCGCTCGGCTTGCCCAGAACGCCGGCACGCGTCCCGCTCGGCTCGCCCAGAACGCCGGCGCGCGTCCCACTCGGCTGGCCCAGAACGCCGGCAAGCGCGTCCCTCCGGTACAGCGCTCTTGCTGGTGCCTATAAAAGCTGTGCCTTCAATAAACAGTGGTTCATTCTTGCACTGACCATGCTGCTGTAAGCGTCGTTCCTCCGGCTGGTTACACCAAGGAGTGGTGGAAGCGCAGCTCGAGCGCGCAGTCGTTTCACGTGCTGGCAGAGAAGAATTTGTGTTTTGTTGTTGTGCGCGTTGCATCGCCGTGTGTTGCGTTTTTCTGGTGTATTGTTGACGTCTGACTGTGCTTAAGAGTTGGATTAAGCGAGTAATGCGTGCACAATGACGGAGAGACGACGAGACAAAAGGGACACCACTTGTTTTGTGCCGGGCTGCAACAGTGGTTACCGGTCGTGCAAGGAACCTCGCTCCCTTTTCCGTGTACCCACTGACCCTGATCGCCGCGAGATTTGGTCACGGAACATCAAGAGGGGAGATCGAGTGCTGAACCAAGGGAGCGTTGTGTGCGAGCGCCATTTCGAACCAATTTTCGTTCAGCGCACGTTTAAAACAACCATAAACGGCGAAGTCGTGGAGATCCCTCGAGACCGGCCGCTGCTTACAGATGACGCTGTTCCAACCATCTTTCCGGATGCACCAAAGTATGTTTCTAAGTCGCTACCAAAGAAGAGGAAGGACAGGAACATCTGTGAGCAGACTATTCCTGCCGCAAAACGGAGGCGGCGTTTAAGCACGCAAGGAAATCGGCGAACAGCTACGCCGGATTGTGACATTCCTGAGGAGCCAAACAATGCGGTTTCCGCCGAGGAAAACGCGTATTTACATTATGCAAGCCTGAAAATACCAGATATGTGGTCAAAAATCGCCTTGCCATGCTGCGAAAAGTGCATTCATTACGCTGAGTGTGCATTGGATGCTGCCGGAGACACAGGCAAATTGGCTTTGCAAAAGCTTATAAAAATTGACCTGTCGGCTACGCAGTCAGTAGGGGAGTCTGTTGTTGTGGCTGAAGCATGTATAAGAGGGAAACAGTTGTTTCAGCGAGACATTTCAAAGCCAGCAGATGCGGAGGCGCTGATTGAACACGTCAGTAAGCTGAATCTGTGCTCTGGTGTAGGCGTGCAACCCGTTACTGGTAATTGCTCATCATTCAATGGGAATTTCTTTTCCAAGAGGTGCACGCTTGTGGTGAATGACGGTACAGCCATTGCATGTGTTCACTGCAAGTACCAGCGCAAATTAATACAGAACCAGCTGTCTCGAAGAAGGTGTCGAAAGGTGGCCGCCAGGAGCAAAACTGCTAACGTGCGCCGGGCACTGCGACGAATGAAAGTGAAGCTGCGCAAAGCAAACGTGAATCTTGATGAGCTGAAAGCAAAAAACGAGCAGCTGCCTGAGGAAGTCCTTTCTGAGAGAATTAAAGGCCTGCCTTGCAAGCAACAAGCTGCCGTTCGCGCATGCTTTCTTGCAGCTCAAAGGAAGTCGAAGAAGGGCATGAAATATGAAAATGAATGGCTTCTCGAGTGCATTCTAATGAGAATGCGAAGTCCTAAGCTGTATGAACACTTGAGGAGGCATGAAATTCTGACTTTGCCTGGCCGGAGCTGCCTCAAGAAAGCCACACAGCACTTTAATAGTGGCTTTGGTTTCAATCCAAGTGTTTTTACAACAATCAATGAAAAAACAAGGACAATGGACGAGTTCAGCAGGCACGGCACTATAGTTTTTGATGAAATGAAGCTGTCTGAACACATCGATGTAAAATCTTCAGGTATGATTTCACACTTTTCATATTTTTTCAAATGTTTGGCTAGTTTGACTGACTATCAGTCGTGATAGAAAATGAAGATGCACAGTATACCGATTTATTGGTGGCCTTACCTTGTTGTAGTGATAATAATTTTTGGCATGCTGCATGATTCACTATTCTGTGCAGGCTCCATTGAAGGGTTTGTGGATTTAGGGCAGTTCGACTCAGACAATTCCGCAGAAGAGCTCGCTGATCATGGTTTGGTGGTTGCATTCCAACCCTTTACAGGTAAGTAACTGAATTTGAGGCTTCAACACTCCACACTTTAGTCAAAAATATTATTTTCCCAGAATCTGCACTTTCTCTTGCTCTAGCTTGGAATGCACAATTAGGAATAATAATTAACCAAACATTCGTTGCTTGAATTAATTTCTCAGTATTACGACCTCTGTATCTTGTTTCAGGAAAATGGATGCAAATTTTGGGAACTTTTGTATCAAAAAGCAATGTGAAGGCAGAAGTTCTCACAAAGATAGTGCTTGAGGCAACGTTACTGTGTGAAAAGGCTGGCCTATTTGTTGATGGAGTGACCTGCGATGGGGCGAGCTGGAACCGCAGCATGTGGAGGAAGTTCGGGATTAGAGGTAAGCGGTTGCATAATTTTTTTCTAATGTTTATTCACACCATTGTTTTGTGGAACTTGTGATATTTGACAGGCAAGCCATGTCAAATGGCACTGGAACTGACAAGTGTGCCAGCACTTTACACTTGTTTCACAGAATGTTTATCAAAGTCCGCCTTTGTTATAAACTGTTCTCTTATTCTCCATGAAATGCAGGTTCCGCCACAAGCATCCGGTGCAAATGCCTTCACCCAGCGGACGACAGTCGTGATCTCCACTTTTTTTCAGACTTTCCGCATTTAGTCAAAAACGTCCGCAATGCATTTCTAAGCAGTGGATTTAACACACCGAATGGTCGTGTGCATGCTGGTTACATACGTGAAGCATGGAAACACGACAGTGCAAATGTAACCTTGAAAGTAATGCCTCACATCACTAAACTACATCTTCATCCGAACAACTTTGAGAAGATGCGAGTTGCCCCAGCGCTTCAGCTGTTTAGTGAAGAAGTACTAAAAGGACTATTCTTTTACCGCCAGCAGGTGGAGAAGGCATATGGCTGTTCAGCACAAAAGACTGAAGAATTCATCTCGCGGATGTCGAGGTTAATTAAGGTCATGACAGCACGAATTTCGAAGTCTGCTTTAAGACCAGATTCTTCTAATGCCGTGTTTTTGCAGGAATTCCTCGATTTTTTGACAGAATGGGAATTGCATGCACACAGCTCGAAAAATGGCTTTCTCAGCGACAGTACAGCAGAGGGACTTCGTGTGACACTGCAGTCAACACTTGATCTTGTGCACTACCTTCGTTCACGTTGCAGCTTTAAATACCTGCTACCATCTAAACTTAGCCAAGACAAGCTAGAAAATTTATTCGGAATTGTGAGGCAATTTAATGGAAATAATGACCATCCAACCCCAGCACAATTTCTTGTCGCAGTGAATGCACTCGCTTTTTATAACTTAGCACAGCCCCCCAAAACTGGAAACTGCAACCCCGATGTAATGAATTCATTGCTTGGACATCATGGAATGGCGCCCACTGAAAGTCGTGCAAACCCTATTGATACACTGGACAAGCTGCTTAACGAAGGAAGGCTGGATGAGGCAGAAACTGCTTTGAATTCTCTTCCTCCTGAAGACCATTTGGACTATATTGCTGAAAAGAGTTCAAGCCGCCTCGTGCACTACGTTGCTGGGTATGTGGCCCGTAAAGCGCTGCAGAGCACAGGATGCAGCCTTTGTGCTGAATGCTTGACAATTTCCAAGGTGGCTGCAAACCAGATCTCGCAAAATGAGTTTATCCGGCAGTTTGATTGTGGCGGCCTATTGTATCCGTCTGGTCAACTTGCAAATTTAATCACCACACTGGAAGACTCATTCACTATTTTTTTTAGCACCAGAAAGATTAGTGCAGCAAGCATGTCTGATTTTGCTTCCTTTCTGCATGGTATTTCCCTTCCAATGGTTGGCTGTCCTGCCCATGATAGTGATGTCTCCCTTCGAATTGTTAAGTTTTATGTGCTCCTCAGGTTCAGATTCTACACGAAATCTTTGAACAAAGACAGGAGCTCTCAGCGAGAACGACTGAAGCACCTTAAGCTGAGGAGGTGCAAATGATTGTGGTGCATGTAGCCTGCCAAGGCACTGCTTTGCATGCTGTGTCATGTTTGGAACTTGAATAAATAAATGTCAGCACATTGACCCGTTGTTTTCGCTCAATGCGCGAACTTTCTAAACCAATGAAAATGTCCGGGGCGTGAGTTTCAAAACGCCGCAGGCTTCGAACAATTGCCTCCACGCAACGAATTTACCAGCTTGTGTGCACAGTATCGGAAACGTGAGATCCAGCAAGCACACGCTGAATGCGACCTGTACTTTAGCTCGTGGCTAACGGCCGTTAAAGCGTGCACCGATCAAAATTTTCGTCGTTGGTATTATCGGTTTTCTACTGCTGCGCACTGCACGAAACAACGCATTATTGTTGAAATGTTGCACCTGCTTAGGTAAATGTGCCATCAGCAGCCAGCAAATACCTCAAAAATGCACCACTCAGTACTTAAACAACGTACCGCGGCCCTACCGCGGCAACGCAGCGCACGGCTCGCGGAGCAGCCGAGCAGGCCTTGCTTGGCACACCTGTTACACGCAGCGCCCCCTGGCCGCCAGCGGAGCAGTCATTGCGAAAAGAGCCCTTCCTCCGCCGCCGCACGACACACTGCCCACGGTTCTAGAGCACTGTAACCGAGCCAATTCCGTTTAAATCCAAGATGGCGCCTTTCGCGGTGGCGGCAAACGGTTTGGTAGTGACAGCGATACCCGCTCGCGTCTACATTAGGCCGAAATAACAAATTTTCGGTTGAAAAACGATCACTGCAATATTGTTGGCGTCTATTTTAGTCCGAAAATTCGAACATTTAGACTCCGCAAGGTCCAAAATATCGGTCGTGAAAATGTACACGTTCCTATGAGGTGCACGACGGTTCCTCAGCGAAGTCCGAAATATCGCGCTAGTCCGAATTATTGGAGTCCGAAATATCGGTCGGCTACTAAAATGCGTGATAGATAGGATGAAGAGCAAAAAACCATGCAGGTTTGCATGGTTTGCCATGCAGGTTAGCATGGCTTGCTCGCATCACCACCGAAGGAGTCACTACACACCCGTGAAATCATTGAAGCCCATGAAGTCCATAGATTCACAGATGAATGCGTAAGCGTTGCCTCAATAGCTCTGTCTGCAAAAGAACTGCGTTTTCTTGATGACAATAGAAAATCATGCGCAGATGGTCTTGTGTCACTGTAGCCCTTGCTAAGGAACTGTCATTCTTGACATTTTGTGTATCTGTGTTTTTTTCATTTGAGATTGGTTGTCACTGCATTTAAGAAGTGAAAATCGCCTCAACAAAACCAATTGTAAGTTCAGCGCCGTGTCTGTGAACTTGTCTCGTCCTTTGTCCCTTGCGCTGCGAAAAATAATGTCACACCAACTTGCCCAAGCTTCTACAGTATCTGCATTGTATTTGCACAAATGCAGTACTTCCACAAGACGCAAATCAAGTAAAAAATGTGATAACTTGTGATAACTGAAAATAAATCATAATCGCATAAAGGGATAGTAATAGCAGGAGGTTAGGTACTTCTGAGTGCTTCTTTTATAAACCAACATTTCATGCTTAGTAAGCAGCCAGAGAGCATAATCGGAGCCATGCCATCACCAGCAACTGATATAGTAGTAGACCCTGAAATAGTAAATATTTTTGCTGGTCCGAGCTACTTTACTGTAGAGGGGTTCTACTGTATATAGATTTCTGGAAGCACATGTGCAAATGTACCACTACAGGATGAGGCAAATAGTAGAGGAAAGAATGGAAAACATAATGAAAGAAAAAAAAGCAACACTTATCTTCATGGCACACTTCACAAGACTGTTTCTCTGTCAAAAATAATAAAATGAGGCTTCATTGATGTGCTCACTTCACCCCTTTTTTTAATTTTAAATGTGTCCATTGTTTTCGTGTGTGGTGATTTTTTTGTGTTCAGGATGTGTTATCTCAGATGGTCATGGCTCTTGATGAATATGCATGCTCACTAACAACTTTACCTGACAATTTTCATACGAGGGAATAGGGTATGCCCTGACCATCAGAAAAAAAGAGCTTGCGTACATAGGCATGCTCTTCAACTCATGTAGTTGTGTGGCATTGCTTGAAAGAGCCACATTGTTTAGCAAAAGGCAGAATGAGCACGCCTCTTGTTGTTGGGAGTATCAATCAAGAAGGAGCTAGAGTGCATCAGTCAAGCCTCTGTATGCAGCTCAGGCATAATGTTACCATTGTTTCTTTTTTTTTTAGCTCTTTATATTGTGACGTGCTTTCTCTGCTGCTCTGCTCCCATTGGCACTTGTCATTTATGATGCTGAAGAACTCTGGCTAATAGTTGAGCTTCCCATCACATGCTGTAACATTTTAAAAGTAGAAATAATGGATTTAAAACAAACCTTTGGTGGCGGTTTTAAACCAGCACAGCAAGTAGGAAGCAACTTTTGGAGCAAGATTGTAGGTTCTTTCTGCCTCTGTATAGATAGGCCTTTCCATTGAGGGCTCCCTGGGCATTGCCACATTGCTTGCTGGGCTATTGTGTGCACTTGTCGCTAGCAAAGTGGAAGCAGCAGCGGAACCAGTTTGAAACAACCCAGGAAAGAGAGATGAGGCGTTTAGACATCCACGTAGCCCGATAGAAAGGTCGATAGCACTTATATTTTGTTCAGTGTTTTATTAAATAAGCACATGATGCACCGATGATGCGGGCTTCTTTGCAGTCTTCAAAAATTGTTTTAGGCCTCTCAAGCACATCTCTTGATATGGCTTTAACTTTTATGCATGTATTGTAAATCTTTATTATCCAGTGAAATATTGCAAAATCTGTGTAAAATCTGCATGCACTTACACCTATGAACACAAACTTGTCATATATTATGTCCATTTGCTTTTGTTTTATTTTTAAAATCTGAACATTTCAACACCCTTTCAAACAGTCAAAAGTTTTTATCAGTTCTTACTGGAAGGTAACTGCTTTACTGTCGCAAAATGCCTGCTTCATTTAAATTCAAAAGGTTGTGACATGTTGCACTCTCCTTGTTCTTTGTCTTGTCTGCAAACAGCCAATGCCACCAAAGAAGCGATGCTGCCATACTTCCCTCATGTTATTGACAACCTCAAGCAGTATCTGACCGAGCATCAGTCGGAGCATAATGCCGCCCTTCGAACACAAGCTATTGGTGAGAGCACACCTAAGCAATCCGTGCTCTGCAGCTCTTGGTAACACATTGATTTGCTTGCAGACACATTGGGCTGTTTGGCAAAGACTATTGGAGCTGCCAATTTCTTACCTATGGCTGAAGATTGCGTGCAGCTCGGGTTGCGCCTGATTGATGCTGTGGATGATCCTGACTTGCGTAGGAGCACGTGAGTGTTCATGTTGTTTCGATTTCGGAGCTCCAAAGTGCTAGTGTTGAGTAATTCAAGATCTGTGTGTATCATTGTAGTTTTCAAACTGCTTGCCTTCGTGCTGCAGTGGATTACTGGTCATCTTATATTCGTATGTAGGAAAGCCCACTTGCGGAATTTCGCAGGAGGTCCTAGCCGAGTAGCGTCCAATAGTGACCAGTCCACATGATAAACGATTGAGAAGAAAGTGAAGACGCCTTTGTACTGTTTTCCGGACACTTTAAACCTTATCTTAAAATAATTTGCCCAGAAACTACAGTTTTGCCATGGTCAGATTTATGAAAGTGGGTGCATTCTATCTCTGGCGATTATTTGTAAATTTTGGGATATTAATTTCTCGAATTGAATACTAACCAAATAACAAACATAATCTATTCGTATTTGAAATTTCAAATATTCGCACATCCCTAGTAATTTGTATTGTAGAAAAGTTCAAACAAATTTCAAAACATATCTTTATGCACTGTATGGTGCTCCTAAAAACCACATTATTCCAGTGGCATTTTCAGTTAATTAGTAATTTTGGTTTTCACCTTCAGTGTTCTCATAATATGATGAATAAACAGTAAGCATGTGTGAATAGTGAATTTTCAGTTCAAAACAAATACGAAGCGAATAGTTATTTTGTTTGCATAGTTTCGAACCATAGCAAATATTTTCAAATCGAAGCGGACAGTTTGCGACTGGAAATGTAGCAGGGAAAAAAGAGGTAATTCATAAGAGCTGAATAGCATACGGCAAAAGACGAGGTTTACGGAATTCACCAAGGCAACTGAAATAAAGAATTAAACAAAAAAATGCTTTAGAACTTGCGCTCGACATTGTTCAGTTAGCAGTAAGTCAATTGCACTAAGCGTCAGAGCCTCAAGCCCTTACCGTGTGGTTTGTTACATGCGACTGATCTTAATTTCGGACATGATTCATACTCCAGACTTGCGCAGCACTGGAACCGTGGCTGAAATTTGAGATACATTGCATCTGATGCTGCAGTTTCTCAGACCTCATTCACGCTGACACGGGTCATGTGACTGCACTGCGCACGCATGATTGCGTGTTCATACCTCTGCTAGAGGAAGCTATGATCTGAGTCAGTTGTTATGCGAAAGTCGAAAGAAGTGTGCGAAGGCACCTCGCACGTGCCGGAAGTGGAACGTGGCATGCCATTGTATACCAACTGGAAGACACGGTACTGGGATTTCTGGGGCGAGTCCTTGCGTAGACCAAACTCGCACCATTGTGCGTTGTGGTGCTCTGGACAGAGATGTGTCGTCAACATGGGCCAACACGAGGAGATGCGAGCATGCCCTCTTCCCTCACGCACATGCGCCATTGCACAAAGGCACGGGTGCACCTATCCTTGGAGGGAGCAGGTTTAATGTATTCTGAGGCGAGTGCTTTCATCCTAATATGCAAAAGGAGCAGAAAAGCGCAGGGAAGGCGAACCACGCTATGAGTGCGAGAAAATGGTGGTGCTCTTCAAAGCGGAGACTATGCACCTGTATCAAAACGCTTCGCGGTGCCGGTTTTCTCATCGTAGTACCTGAAATAACTGGTGTTTCACCTCTCATCTAATTCAAACCTTCGAAGCGTTTGAACAAATAAGTTATTGCCGACTTCGAGGTTGATGTTCACCGACACTGTAAATGCAAAAGCTAACGCCGACGGAGCGCTCGCCTCTGTCATATTGGTAGTTCTGCATTCTTGTTTGTCATCTTCGTTTTTCAGTCCCTCATTGCAGTGGGTGCAGCGTAGCTCCCGCCGCAGCATGTTCGATTTCACATCTGGGCTTTGTCCCAGCACATGCGCTCCTCTGCAATGTGTTGAACTGTGCAGCCATCAAAGGCAGCCACCACATCGTATGCACAACATATGCCAGCATATAGAGTGGTGCCATCGGTGCACGGAAATGTCAGAGCATGCATAAGACCATTGACTGCTTCTTCAAGCTGCTTATTTTCCTGAATTCTTGAACTTCGAAATGCTTCGGAAACATTTGAGGTTTTTGAATATTGCTATTCACTTCGAAACCCAAATCACAAACTGTATTATTCGCTTCTATATTCGAAACGTTCGAAATTTTGCACAACCCTAATTAACAGAATTCGGTGTGTAATCAGTGTTGGAGCAAGCACCAAAATGGTGATATCTGTGCAGAACAATACTTGGCCACACCCTTAACAGCTCAGATAAAGTAATTTTTAACATTTTTCTACCAACTACAGTTGAACTTACGTAGAGTGAACCTGGAGGTTGCATGGATTATGTTCACTCTATCTTAAGTGGGCTTCCCACAGCTGAACATACAAAGTCAGACAAGCGTGACGTTTACTTGAAAAGTCAGCACGTCTGCTAACCTGTCATGACGCTTTCCTGTCATACACCCTGTCATACACCCTGTATGGTGGCCCGGCGCATTACCTTCCCCTTTCCTGGACCAGTATCCACTGTCGGCACTGCATATGGTGCAGGCTGCGCATCCCAAAACTTATACTGGTGTCTCTGCCTCCTCATTTCTGAGCCTCAGCAGAGCTGTAAAAATGCACAGACAAAGCTAGCTTAACACACATGCACTCAGAATGCAATGTCTCTGCGTGCTACCTCTATTTGAATAGGTTTTAGACGCAAAAAACAGACAGACACATAGGTAGGTAACAGGACGAAGCGCCATCGTCCATAGCGCCATGGCGCTTCATCCTGTTACCTACCTATGTGTCTGTCTGTTTTTTGCGCCTAAAACCTATTCAGATATGAACCAAAACCAACTAGCTCAGCAGCAAGTGCTCTTAGACTGTGCTACCTCTACATGGCAGCGGCGCAGGTGGAGAGCTGATTGTGAAGGCAGCCAGCCGCCTGACTTATCACCAGTTGAACCAGCTAGGTATACGACTTGACTAGTATTCAGACTATTCAAATCACTGGCATTAGTTGATCGCCAACACTGTGCAGTGGTTTCGCTCTGAACACTGCCCCTGTCTGGTGCTCACCACACTTTTGATTCCACTTCAGACACTTTGCCATGCAGGCATAATACACCCATGCACTGACTGGCCTTGTAGCCCATCGGCATGCAGGGCCGGCAGTTAACTTTGATTTCAGTGCTTCCTTTTTATTATTTGTTTACTTTTTTTTTCCCTCGGGTCTCAACGTTCGTTCTGATAGTAAGGTGTTGTGAGGTTCGGGAGGTGCTGTTTGATTTTTGTACGGCGGGAAGCGCAAATTTTTCAACTGCAGGTGGCTAGGAGAGCAAGTTTACGGCATCTCATTGTGTTGCGGCCATGGTTGTTGGTTGTACTGTCAAAACCCGCATATATACTAGGTTTTTTTTTCCAGACTTTAGCATGTCAAATTTCCGCCTCATATTATATGTGGATCCAAGAAGTTTTCAGCCGAAACTTGCAGTTCCAGTCTCATTATTATTCTGCACTTTCGCCAGCAAGAGGAGGCTATATAGCAGTAGAGGAGGCTATCTAGCGGTAGCATTGGTTCACTGTTTCGACGCAGTTTCACCACGCTGACCTCTTGACGCCCACGCAATCAGAAGCAGGACAATCACTCCTCGCATGACGTTGGTACCGTGAGAGCAGTGCTGCTTTTAAAAGGAGAGTAACATTAGCTAGTAACCAACGGTCACTAAAGCCCCGACTCCAAGGACACTTCCTGGGCACGCACGCCGTGCATCTGTGCACACGCACTTCTGCCAGAGTTGATCTGTGCATGCACGCAGTGCAAGATGAAAGCGCAGCTTTCGTCGTCTAAATCTGTGCATACCAGATGTTGGTACCTGCAGTGCCATCCCGCGCACGCGCCGGTTTGCAACAATCTGAGGACTGCATGGCTACCACAAGTGCTGTGGCAAGTGTGAGCTGCTGTTTATGTCCCGGCATGAAATTCTCTGATCAAGCATGCTGGTGCAAGAGGGGAAGCGAGCCAGCCCCGGGCACATGCAGATGCGTGCCCCTTTTCCGACGCCTGCCGTTAGGTGGCGCACCTCTGATCGCGCGCTAAATGTGGTGCAAATCAATGCTTTCATTGCTCTGTCCTCACTCGCACTATATGTGGAAGGTTTTTTTTTTTTTTTTTCATTTTTGCTGTCCCCAAATTACATTGCGTATTATATGCGGGTCAGTATTGTACATGGGCTTTGATGGTATTTAAGATGCAGTGCCACTGCTCTAATACATATTTTGATGGTAGCACCATTCTCATTTGTAATAAGGGAACATTTGCTATAACTGCGGCCGTTATAAGTGAGCTCAACTGTATGTCATCTGCAACCGTTGCATTATTCAATCCTGTTACATTTGCTTAATGTTGTCTTTTTCTGGGACGCGTTTTCGCTAGGGAAGCATAAATTCTTTTGTATTGCCCCAGCAGTTGTTTCCTTTTTTTTTTTTTTCAATGCAAGGGAGTGGTATGAAATGAATAGACATGTTTCATAAGCTGGCCACCAATATCTATCTGGTGGTTTCGGAAAGTCATAAAAAACTTTTTATGTGCAGGCATTTTTATTGAGTCCATTTGTGTCGAACTCTGTGCACTGCAGCTATAAACAAACTAGGTAATTAAAAAACATGTGCTGCCTATGCATGGACACCTGTTGCATCACCGTTACCCCCTACACGTGGCCTTTTACATGTTGTGCAGGTATGGATTGTTTGCATCTGTCTCTTCAGTCCTGAAAGCTGACATGATCAAGTATTTGGAGCCCATTCTAGATCACATGGTTACTTCCTTACGGTCCATTGAAGGGATTGTGGTATGTTTTGGCTGTTCTGTTTGTTATATTTGAGCTCGCTGAATTTTTCGTAAGCTTTGCACCCGTGCAGAAAGAAATGAAAAGGGCACTTTGCCTGAGCGTTCTTTTTTCTAGTTTGATGGCAGATAAGAGCATGCATGAGTAATGAGCCTATGTATAGTTTAATTTAAATATTCTTTTTGCTTGAAATATGTTTTTGTGCTTTTACCATACTCCGACATACAGCATTATAGCATGCGCAGGTAGCCTCATAAGCAGTGTTACAATGTGTTTTAGAGGACGAGCTGCATGGTGGATCTCAGAGGCAAAGAGCTTCAGTGCTGTGTGTCGGAACCAATAACTCGCATTTACCTGCTGGCCAAAGAGAATACTAATAAGGTTTGCCTTGGCCATAAGGTACATGTGGAGCAGAGAGGGGTACCCTTCACCTTGGGGTAGGGCAAAAAAGTCCGGAATATTTCTAACAAATCTTGCATATTGACCGTCAGGAAGCTATTTTCTAACCACAATCTTGTGTTCAATCCACTTTCACCACCATTTACAATGCTGCTTTCAAATGCTATCACCCCTGTCTTAGATAACCTTGTCCTCTCTTGTGGCAATGAATAAGATGCTTTAGAGAAGTCAGTGCCACTTGTGTGGAGTGAGCAAGTAGTGCTTATCTGCCTTTGCTTGTTCAAGCTGCTCTTGGAGATTGTACAAGCAAAGCAGTGCCTCACAGCGTGTAGCCCTTATTCTACCACAACCATATGTTTTCTCGGCTAGCTGTACTCTGTAATGTTGACATCTGTACATCGGAGTGCACAGGCATTAGCAACATAGAGCATATTTACAGTGTTGGAGTACTCAGCTTAGAGAGTACCATAACAGCTAGACAACAGTAGAAGAATGAGCATGTGGCTATTGGTGGTGAAGCGGGCATGTCTCGGGAGATGCTTAAAAATGTATGCCATATAATCGCATGTAAGGGCCGCACCTGTTTTGGACTAGATAACTGAGAAAAAAATATGTCTATACGTTGTTGTTTTTTTTTAATTTGTGTGTGGGCTGCACCTACAAAAGATTTTTTTTTTTTTTAAGAAGGACGGCCCTTACACGAGTTTATATGGTAAGTGGTGCAAGCATTCTTGTTGGTGTTACCATATTCACTCGCATAATTTGCACAACCCTAACTTATTACCCGGGTTTTTTTTTTTTTTAAACTTTTACTCGTATATTTTGCGCTGCCTACTGCGCCATACCACAGGCATGCATGCGCGTGAGCGCAATGCAGGCTTGGGAAGATTGGCACTGCCACGTCACCGTGTGCAGCTGTGAAGGTCTGAGAGGCGGGAGGACGACTTGCATGCTGTTTACATGGCTCACTCGCCCTGGCCTCGCACTGGCCTCGCGCTGCCTTTCCGGACAACCAGCTGAGCGTGTGCCGGAATCTGAAACTGTGGAACCATTAGCTGTTCGGTTTGCCGCTAGTCAGCCGTGCTGTGCCGCACACTAGGGCGTTGTTTCATCTCCTGTTGCCTCCATTTGCCTCTGACTGCTGGCTTCCCAATTGTATCATTGCAAGTTTATTGCTTTGAGCTGCGCTCGCGCTGTCTTGCCATCCTGTGGGGCACTACGTAATGCGTGGCGAGGCGGGAGGGGGTATGCGTCTTATATTTGGAGTCAACTTTTTGTTTTTGCCCAGTGATGGATGTGAGTTGGGGGTTCGATGTATAGGCAGTAATATACAGTGTATGTCACGAGTTACGACCTTTGTCGAGTTTTTTAGGATGTGTTCACAATATTGTCACATAATTTGTGCACCCCCTGTTTGAAGCCTTAATTTAATTAAAAAAGATATGCCAGGTATGCAAGTAAATACGGTATTTGGATGCTTCCTTGAAAACCCTCCCAGTAGACATTACACATTGTCTTAGAGTGGAGGTCATTAGCTCAGAGGGAAGGAGGGAGAGTTTTTAACGCAGTAGTAAGTCCAGCATTGGGAGTATAATGTTGCTCCAAGTATTGCGCACTCTAAGCAATGTATGTCATTGATTGATGTCTGTTTATTCACCTCTACATTTAGAAACTTCTTAAATGTTGCGTTGTTGGCGAGCTGGGAATACATGTGCACTTCAGAACCAAAGCAAGGTGTGAGTTAAAGCTTGCTCGCAGATTTGTTCAGTGTTGCTGTAAGCTTGCACAATGTGACAGTTACAGTGATATGCGGTGCTCCAGAATTTCAACACTTATTAAACAGCAGTTCTCTTGACTTATTTGTGCAGGCAGGAAGTCTGGCTGAAAAGAAGCAATGGTTTATTACTCATAAGAGCCAGTCATGCGAGTTCTGCAAAACGAAGATTTATGTAAATAGCTTTGCGTAACTACATATCTCTGTCACTGCGCATTTGGAAAATGTGAAGTTAATATGTACCCTTGTCAGAGCCAATGGAACCGCAAGCAAACGTAATTTAAAAAATGTTCTAAAGCTTGCGTATGTATACAAGGTGGGAATATTATATTCTCTGTCTGAGCGTTTTTATTATATGTTGTCGCATAGAAAACATTTTCATTATTATTCAAGATCAAAGCCGTGCTGCACTGAAAAGGACTTGTGTTACCATAGTGTGCTTCTTGCAAAACAGTTCAGGATTGGGCCATCAGTATTATGTTTGCCCACTTTTTAGTTTTCTGCAAAAACAGTGCCAGGAAAAAGAAAAGGCATTACATCTGAGCCACCAGAGAGCAAACAAACTAGACACCTTGTTTGTGGGCAGGCATCATAGGTAGTGCAGAGCCTGCACGTTTTTCGAACACATAGATCTGTGATGTGTATTTAGGGTTGATTGGCGTTCATGTGCAGCGGCTTTTCTTTCAGTGGTATCTGTTGCAGCCAGTGTCATTAAACACATATGTGCGGTACATAGGTATAATGCAGTATAGCTGTTTGTGTTGACACCAGTTAAAAATTTAGTTGCTCTGCTCCATTCCAGTCCACTCTGTCAGTATGTGTTAGAAGCAACATCGGGAGTCTTAACACCTTTTATTGTGTAAACAAACAATGGCGAGTGGCACGATGCTTTAGGCTTCCAGGCTTAACTTTTCTAAGGGATGCATTGCTGGATCCCGCAACTTATCCCTGCTAACTTCTTTAACGACTTTTTACGCTTTGTTGATTTGTTGGAAAAAACATGCTGCTTAGATCTTTTGAACACGGCCTCGCAGCTTGAGTTGTGCCATCAAGGCCTTTGACCACTGATTGCACATAATGCTTGCTTTCAAACATTTGGTTTCATAGCCACAAGAGGATGGGGGAAGGAAATCCCTGGCTTTTGTTTTAGTTCACTGTGCAATGCAAGCTGCATCCAGGAGCCGATGGCTGCGCCTATGCTATATCAACTGCACATGTATATATATATGGCAGACACTCACGGTGGGTGAGCTAAAGCACTCTGCAAAGCGACAAAGACAAGGAAAGATGCAGAGAAGGAAAACTTGAGTAGTGACTTGGGTCTGTGTAACTGGACCAAGTACACAAGCAGGGGCTTGAGTTTGAGGTGGTATGGCAGGCACCCTAACACTCAGCTAACGTGGGTCACGAAGAGCAGTCATTGAATTGAGCAGAGTTCAGCAGGTGGAACAGACCAGCTCCTCCAAGAATAGAGGGTATGGTCTGTAGAAAGGTAGTCGGGGAGGTAGTGTGATAACTGAGTGCAGCATAGGCAGGGCACACATGTGTACTGTCAGGGTAGGCGCTGCATTCCTGATAGCAGGTGAGCCCTGGGCAATTGAGTACATGGCGGCTCTAAACATCTTGGGGCAGAGAATTAGGTTGTGGGTGTCAGATGTAAGTAGTAGAACTTTTTGCTGAGCTACTTGGTCCAATGTGACATGAGTAAAGCAGCGCGAATAAAGGTGCCCGAAGGCGAAATGAAGAAAGGACCGGAAAGAGCGCGGTACTGACTGCTGAATTTTACCGAGCGAAGCACGCACAATATATAGGAAGGCAGTGGCAGGCAGTCATATGCAGTCAACGTCACATGGTGTAAAGGGCCATAAAGCGATAAAAGACATAACAGGGTGATAAAGGTAAAGATAAAAGAATGAAATCTCCAAAGAAATGGTAAAAGAATGGAAATGTACACCTCCCATTATATAACAGTTAATGTCCCATGGTGTAAAAAGTAATGAAATCATTTCACCTTTGGGCGGCTTCATTCATGCTGCTTTACTCATGTCAGACATAAGTAGATTTGCTACTTGGCACTGCCCCTGTGGCTCAGTTGTTATGGCTGCTGACCCAAAAGGCGGGGGTTCGATACCGGCCGTGGCGGTTGAATTTCGATGGAGGCGAAGTTCTAGAGGCTCGTGAACTGTGAGATGTCAGTGCACATTGAAGAACCCCAGGCGGTCGAAATTTCCGGAGCCCTTCACTACGGCGTCCCTCATAGCCTGAGTCGCATTGGGACGTTAAACCCCTATAAACCATAACGTAGATTTGCCTTGTGTCTTCTGTGCTTGTCGTGCGTGGTGTGTGGCTTGCTTGTCCTTGGAGTGTAATCTTCTGAAAGGCAGGTATTGTGGCCTCCTTTGCATGATGAGGGTTGTCATGAAGAACTGTTGCACTTGAAAGTTTGCATATGAGCTGCACCTCCCACTCTGCCCTCAGATTTTTTTTTTTTTTTTGGTTCTGTTGCTGGTAACACATGCAAATATGTATCATATGAAAATTTATGATTACATTGTTGAGATACTAGCATTTACGTACAAGAAAAATGGCATAGGTGCATATACTTCTCCCTGGCACAGGCACAACCTCTGAATGCTGCTGGCCACGGCCTTGAACTTTTTGAAGGCCTTGAGGAGAGTGGTGATGAGGCTGCTGAAATCGAAACTACTGGTGGAGGAGATGCTTCTGGGGACGACGACGACGACGACGATGATGAGCAGGGGTGAGTGACTAGCCATTCTTGTGAGCTCTTTCAGCATGCTTTGCTCTAACTTGTGGTAAAAAAAAAAAAAGGGTGCTATTTTCTCATTATCATGCCAGGATGTTTCTTCCTTGTATTTGCTGGCACCAGTGGCTGCTGTGGGTTTTTCTGGCTGCTTGTCTTTCTTTTTCACAGGAATTGTACTCCATTTCATACATAGCAGGCAACGCTGCCAAAGCTAGTGTGCCTGTTTGCACAAGCTAAGTTCTTGCCCAAAAAGTATTTCGCCATGCAACCAAAGTGAGCACAGGCATTTTTCGTTGTGACAGACCTTAAGTGCCATGACTGGCAAGCTCCTGGACCTTGTTTTGCCTCTTGCCACATTTTTTTCCCGCAACTCATCGAGACTGAGAAGTAAGAATGACATGTGATGGGTGGTATGACATGAGACTGGTAGGCCGAATGGCTCTGACTCCATCCGCGTCACACTTAATTAAAAATTATAGTCAGAGGGCCCAAACACTGAGTGCCTCACAGCTTCGACCGTGATTCTCAATGCTAACACTTCATTTTATGCAACTGTTTGTTTTCCCGTGTACTGTGCGATGTCAGTGCACGTAAAAGAACCCCAGGTGGTCGAAATTTCCGGAGCCCTCCACTACGGCGTCTCTCATAGCCTGAGTAGCTTTGGGACGTTAAACCCCATAAACCAAACCAAACCCTCGTCCCAACACACGCCAAGGCTTCGAGAAGAACGAATGATATATTGCAGAGTAGTACGGATTTGTGGACATACTTGCACAGCCTCCGCAGCATTAGCTGCTATGTATGAAACGGAGCATAGATTTAGGAGGGAAACAGCGCAAAACCACACAGAGGATACAGAAAGGTAAGATGAGACAGGAGTATAGATAACTGATAACCTTCCATGACTCTCACTGCTTTGCGGCTAGAGCTATGCATAAAGGAAAGCAGTATACAGTCACCGACCAATTTTTCGGACTCGGCGGGGCCAGAAAAATGGTCCGAATAATCGAACAGTCCGAAAAATTCGTGAACTCAACAAAGAACTTTTCTATCGCGAAAAGTTTTGAATATCAGTAGTTTACACTATAAATAAAGATTTTTCACAATGTGCAGCAAAAAAGAGAAATGGATATTGCATATATTTCACCCATCAGAAGTATAATTTAATGTATCTGTAAGGCCTTTCAGGCTTTAAATAAGGGAAGGGGGAATTATGTGGTAGTAGCAACCTTGTTGTAGATTAGCTAATACCCTGCTTGCAGTCCTTTGAACAGCATGATTTTGTTCTGTGAGTAAAGCCAGATATGACAGTCTGACTGAATGCTGAATGCTGCTTCATCACTTCTTCGGTGACAAAGTATCTGGCTGTAAAGTGACCAGATACTTCCTTATTGGAGGAGTTTCGTCAGCGGTCGATTATTGGAGGGGCACAGCTTGGGGCAATGCTGGCAAAACGCAACGAGATAGCTTGCACAGCGGATACAAAAGTTGCAACTTGAGCCACTGCGTGAGCAGGACCATAACTTTCATACTTGCTAGTGCACCTGAATGCAAAGCAGTAGCTATGTAATGCTGCTCCAAACGCAGCGTGAATGCTGCATTGCATGTAGCCATGTAGCCCGCATAGCTACTTGCTGTCACAATACCTTCCTTTCCAGAAGATTACACTCCAAGAACAAGCAAGACACACACTATACACCACAAGCATAGAAGACATAAGACTCAGTGAACAATGTTGCTCCTACTTCCTCCTCCTTTTTCCCCATACCCCACTTGTAGCAAATCTATGTTTATGGTTTATGGGGGTTTAACGTCCCAAAGCAAGTCAGGCTATGAGGGACACCGTAGTGTAGGGCTCTGGAATCGACCACCTGGGGTTCTTTAACGTGCACTGATATCTCGCAGTACACGGGCCTCTAAAATTTCACCTCCATCGAAATTCGACCACCGCGGCCGGGATCGAACCCACGTCCTTCAAGTCAGCAGCCAAGTGCCATAATCACTAAGCCACCATAATTTGAAGTTATTGGCCTCATTGAAGCAGCCTGAGTGGTGTCATAAACCAACAGCGCCTTCATCTGCTGCAAAACTGCCGCGCACACAGTCAGTGCAGAGCAGAGAGTGGGCGCCTTCTCGAGTGGGGCCTTGGCACATTGTGGTGAAGTCGACGAGACCGGGCAGAAGCTAGACAGAAAAGGGAAGGACACAGGTCTTTGTTTCCTTTGACCTCCTCCAACTTCCCACCCTTCACCCCACCGGATCCCAAGCCTGAACAACGAACAACTCGCTCCCTTATGCTCACTGCACACGCAGTCGTTCAGTTGCGAGCAAGTATGTGTCTGTCAGTTTATGTCATCACAAACCACGAGTGCGCCCGTATTGCCTGACTGCCACACAGTTCAGAAGAACTTTTAAAAATTTAATTACAAATTACTCGCTGCATCAAATGAGCTCATATTTTGTTCACTTGTTCCGAAATATGTAGCGAACAACTTGCAATAAATAGCTTGAGTCTATCGTGACCCCTTCAATTGAGGTGCCAAATGCGAATTAGTTTAGCTAGTGAGCATCGCTTGGATGGGCTGCGTTGTTTGGCTGCGAGTTCAGATGAACAGGAGTATCATAATTTTTTAGAGTTTAGGAGGTTTGAATACTTAAAATAGAAAAAATGCGGCCAATCATAAACAATTAGAAATTGTTAATATTCGCGCACCTCCAGAAGATAAAACCCATCTTGTCACAAAGGTGCCCTATGGAATAAGTTACTGCTAACATTACCTATACCCAGCACAAAACTCTGAAGTGGCCGGCCTTGTTCACTTGGTTAGGGTGCCTGCAGTCTGAAATGGACACCTTGAAGGACGGAGTAGAAGGCAACCACTGTGCCTGAATCTTTGATTTCTGAGGCTTTGAACCTGAAATGGAAGCTCTGTCTTCAGAGAGCAGCCTCAGAGGCTGACTTACCTCTTCACCTCCATAGGAAGCATTTGACATTATAGACCATTGTTCTGTGCCCTGCATCATAGGGCTGGTCTGGGCAACAAGGTGAACCAAAAATATACCGTGGGTGGCAAAGTACCAAAAAGCGGTAGAAGGGCACACCTCTAAGGTAGCATGGCATATCTACCCTGCACAACCTTCCAACCCAAATGCTTTGTAAGATGCTGCATAGAGACTAATACCATTGCTGTCAGTTCTCTGAGGGTGCTGCCTACCTAGGTAAGTGGAGTTCAGGCCATTCTCGCAAGAGTAAATGGAGTTCAGGCGTCTTTGAGGGTAGAGGTGGCAAACTCCAGTACCACCGGCTAGTAGTTTAGGGGTCTCGCAGAATGGCTCAATTCTACTCTTTCACCAGATGCAACCATCCACTAAGCTCTGTTTGAAATCCTTTCAGCTTAGAAAAGCAAGGCCTGTGCATCTAATATGGCATGGTACTGCAGCTCCTTGCCAACACTTTTACCAGCATGATGCCAAGCTAGCATAGGTGAACTTCCTGCACTATGTACCGTATAAACGCGTGTAAGGGCCGCACTTTTTTTTTCAGATTCGGAAGCCAATTTTCGGGGTGCGGCCCATACACGCGATTTAGAAAAAAAAAATTTTTTTTAAAGCAAAAACACAGCAATCAGGGAATGAACGGCATTTATTCTGGTGCATGCTCATCCCAAAGAAGCCGCGCAGCATGTCCGCTGTCAACGCGTAGCCGTTGTTCCGCATTTCCATCACTAGCAGAGCAGGTCGGGAAACTCACACGGCTCGCCTCGGAAAGCGCGTTTTTTGCAGCTTGTGTTTCTCAATGCACCCTTTTGATTGCACGGTCATCGGACGCACTTCTCGGCCACCACGTCGAGCCGCACGCTTGCCGCGTTCGAGAGCTAACTCCCAGCCGTGTAGCTGATAAGGTGCTTACTCGGCGGCAGCACGCGAAAGCCACAACTACGGCGAACACGCTAATCCGCCATAAAAGGCTGGAGCTGGCGATACTGATGCTGATTAGGTAGCGGGAAGTCGCGGGGAGGGGGGGGGGGGGGGGGGAGAAAAAAATTGACGATGATGATGGCTGCGGCTTCGGGCACCATCCATGGACGGTTTTTGGAAGCTCTTGTGCGCGTGCTTGGCCTCCGCGATCAAGCGCTCCGCGATCAAGCGCTCCGCGATCGAGCGCACCGTTGTTCGCAGCCGGAGCCGATCGCGGAGGCCACGGCGCGTACATTTAGAAGGCTATTCCCGCCTCGGTCGTGGAAAGTTCGGGTGCGGCCCTTACACGGATTTTTTTTTTTTTTTAACATTGCCTTCGGGAAAACTGAGTGCGGCCCATACACGGGTGCGGCCCTTACACGCGTTTATACGGTATTCCATCCACTTGGTTAAATTTGTGGATCCATTCCTATGGGCCTTCCCTAACACTGGAAGCATGTTGTGGACTTGCTTCTGAAACTTTTTTGGGAGATAGGTATATAAATGCAGTTCTGGTCCTGCCTTCCTTTCCCATTTAAGCCCGGTGCGCAGTTTCTCTCCTACTGTTATTTTGGTTGTATTCTTTATAAGGTGTAAAAACAATTTCTATCCTTATGTAAAAGACATGGTACACATACCTGTTTCCAGAGTTCAGACTAATGTGAGTTGTAAACGGCGACTATAATTTGTCATGTGCTTGTGTGTTTTCATACTAATGAGAGTGGTAAATGGCAACTATAATTTGCCATGTGCTTGTGTGTTTCTGCAGCTACACTGTTGAAAATTCCTACTTGGAAGAGAAGGAAGACACATGTGTGACTATAGGAGAGTTAGCTGAGAACATTGGACCAGCTTTTGCTCCTTACCTGGAGAAGTGCTTCACTGAAGTGCTTCCAATGGCCAGTCACCCAGCAGGTGACGTCAAGAAAGCAGCACTGTCTTGCTTGGCCCGGCTAACAGTCGTGCTGTTAAAGAGGGCCACTGACGGTAGTGGTGGTGGCAATGTCTCTATTGCTGGTGAGTTCACTTTTCAGGCTCCTGCAAGGCATTTAGCCAGTTTGAATAGGCACGTTAGCTTTGACAGCATTGCACGCTATCTATGAAACTCTGTATAGTAAATTTGGAAGCTAGATCATATACTAGTGTAATGTTCATGGTGGCACCATATTGAATGGGGTGCTTTAATTTGCCTTTGTATTGCAGTCACATTATCTTGCCCTTGGCATGGGCAGGAATTTATGGACTTGCTTACTAAATTATCTTTTAACCCAGCAACCATCAAGATTGAAAGTCTAAGCTGTCCAGCAGTTGAACCATGCTGTGGAGGAATGTCAGTGCATGGGGCCGTGGAGATGTGGTGGTGCTGGTGTCAGCAGTGCTTTTTTTTTTGCGTAGGTAAAAGCCAGGACCGTCTGCATAAGGTGTGCCATGCTGGCGTAATTTGAGCATCACTGGTGTTGTACTGACAGGTTGTGTTGTGGTTTGTTGCACCAAAAGGCATAAAGAGTGAAGTGGCACAATTCCCACAAGTTTATGGCAGACTAACGGTTGTGAAAGCAATGGGCAGTGGCTGTGGTGCGAGAAAAGTGGACTGTTTCGGCGGCGCATCGGCTTTGCAGCTAGCGTTTAATTTCTGGAAAACTGATCAATTCGTTCGCAGTTGTTTAACCCACATGATTGCTCTTGAGCTATGCTGTGAACAGTGTAGAAGTAGAGGTCTGCAACTCATCTATGTTTTGATATGGTCTGTAAAGTGCGATCCTAAATATGGTTGTGTAAAGTGCAATCCTAAGTTGTTGAACACAGGGGTGTCATGTTGTATCCCACTCACCCAAAATATATGCACAGTCACATCTCTTGTTACAAAAAAAAAGGTTAAAAAGCTGCTGCCTATCACCTGCATTAAACTGTCTGCACTCTCCTTTTTGGTGGTGTCAAGCTGTGTTCATCTGTTGCGGCATCAAAAATAGCAACTGCTGCTTAGTGCAGCTTTCCTTCTGCTTGATTACTGGTTACTTGTTTTCTCATTTCTCTCAATGAGGTCATATCATGGATGTACTAGCTAAAGCTTATTGGAACATGTTTCCACCATGTGCAGGTCAGGCTGGTATTCAAAGTACAGTAAGGCCTCAATAACACGGATAAATTGAAATCCCAGACAATTCGAAGAATTTATGCTGTCCCGTAATTTCTGATTTAAATTTGACCTTATAATTTGAAGCGGCAGCAGACGCCAGCCTGGTTAATTCGAATATCTGAGGTGCTGTGCAGGGATGTACTATCCTGATTTCGCAGTAAGCCAATGATGCGAGGGCCTCTCGAAGCTGCAAGGTGGCACTGCAGAGCGATGCCGATTAGTAATGTCGATGCTCGATATGCAAGGCGCCCCAGCCCCAGTGGTCTCAGCACAAAAAGCAATCGGTACAGCTTGCGGACTGCCGGAGCACATGCCTGCAAAAAAGACATGCTTCACTGCTATGCAGGAGTGGATACGAGTTTCAAAGCAACGTTCTGTCAGCACTTCGTCAAGGCACAGCTGGACTGGAGGCAGTGGTGTGCGCTCTAGCCGCTCCTCTCTAGCCTGACCATGGTCAAGGCAGCGCCTAGCAAAGGCACTGGCGTCAGAGCACCTCCCCCCCCATACAGCAGCACCAGTGTGTGTCCTGCGACGCAACCGTGCTTGCTATGTGCTTGCGACGGGTTGACCGCACGCGCTGCCGGCCTGCACCATTTCTTTGGGTAGTGTACCATGGTTAGAGGGTTAGGTCAACCTTTCTTTTAAAAAAATGACCATACTGAAGTTTGGGGTCGGCCCACTCGCGTATCCAACCTATTTGCAGGATATAAAGTAGTTTTGCAGTGCCAGGTAGCACGCGTCCCATGCCTATGCCCATTCCCGGCAGAATGCATGGGGCTCCATGCCTCAAAAAAAGTTAATTCTTACGTGAATCAGTTCTTGGGAAGAAAATTCGAATTGCGCACGGTCGCTTCCTCGGACAAGCGGTAGGTAGTGCGAGGGCAGACTTCTGATTCCGAGAATGTCCAGGGTGTGCATCTTGCCAGAATCCGAAACTACGGGTCTGTTTGCCTCGCACGCGAATCTGAAGACAGGGTGGAAGGCTCCTTTTTTTGCTTCTTATCTCCATTGGCTTTAGATTGCTGTGCTTGTGATAGCATCGTTGCACGTTTGTTGGTTTGAGTTGCGCACACGCCGCGATGCCATCCCGCGGGAAAACTACAACTTATATCTTGAAGCTTTTATAAGCTTATATTTTAGCATGCTAGCACTTATAGTGGCCATTCCCCACATTTAGCCGTTTTATGTCTGTCGGTCTGTCTGTTTGTCTGAAGCCTGTTTTGTGACAGGTGAGGAGCCTGCCCACTGTGTCAGGTGGCAGCGCAATTAACCACAACCCAACCCAAGCAACCGAAGTCCCACCAATGGCAGCATAGAAGGGCACTGGCTCATCGCTTGACCGCTGCAGCACTGCGCCAGGAGTGGTAGGAAGACTCCCAGAGATCTATGAATGTAGTGAATGACCAATTCCTTAATATGGACATTAACCTATTATCGCTAGCTATCCGAACAACTGCCATTCGCGAACACTGGGTCTGAACACCGGAACCGAAGTGAAAACCATAGTGCTAGTGCAGCTAATTCGCATATGGCCTGACTATGCAAATTGACCATAATTTTATTTTTCTACAAATTGACCATCCTTCTTTTTTCTTTTCCAAAAAACAGATTTGTGGTTGTCATTTTAGTGATAGTTTCCCGAAAGATATGTAGACTTCAAAATTCATCAGCCTTAAAAAATAAGATTGTCATTGCATTTGATGTGGTCAGGGAGTACTACAAAATAAATGGGGTCAAAATAAACCAAACAGTCATGAAGAAATCAGCTTCACAAGGTGAGCAACAGCCCAGAGAAATAGTTCTTAGAAATGGCATTCAAAGTTGAGCACTGTGTTTACTTCTCCAGAGGGCACCAGGGTCGTAGCCCATGATGCCATTTTTAATGCGTCATTGCTTGGCTGTCTGGCCTTTCACCTGGTGCGCTTTTGATGACTGCTTTTTCTGTGTGGCATACTTTTCAGTTGCTTGTAGTAGATTGCTTCATGGTAGCAATGGCACCCAAAGAACTGTGCTGTGCTTCCATGACCTCTGTTGGGCAGTTCCATCGTCAATCAAGCCACTTTCTGCAAATGCGCTGCCAGCGGAGCCTGAGGTTGTTCGCGGATTTTGCTTGCGGCTGCCAGTACAATGCACCGTATTGTAGTTCTTTTCTAAGGGATGCTGGTCACCAAGTCTTGAGGGTCGCTGAAGGCCAAACCCAAAACAATACAGCGTAAGATGAACAAGCATACTTCAACACAGCATAGAAAACGAGTCATATGAACATACTTTGATTTTTATAAAAAGCAAAATTTTTGCCATTTTGTAATTTGAAAGCTGCATCCCGCCTTAAGTATGTCTGGAAATAGTGACCTTTTATCACCCTATTTAATAATATGCTGTGTGCTATGCTTTATTATTGGTATCAATGTGTAAAACAAAGTTTTAATTTGTTGTCAGTGGTACCACACACAGTTTTCATGGTGAGAGCATTTAGCGAGAGAATAATGTGCCTCGTTTCTTTTCTGAGCCTTCAGCTATGCACAGTGATGCAGAACAATCATATGGAATTATACCTGTCCTGCTGGCACAGTGCCTAGGACATATGCCTGCAAACTTTCAAACTAGACGCTGACTTTACAGCTGCAGCACCTTTATTTTAGTAAGGAATAAGTGGAAGTATAGTCAAGTTTCATGGCATGGCAGATGCAGCCTATATTTGTGTGCAACAGCTGCTGGCTGTCTCTTCGCTTACATTGTAAGCTGCTTAGGAAGGCACTTACCAATGGTTGTGTGTGAGAACATCAGGACACCAGTACTTCAAAATGCTTTGTAAACTGCAGTGATGGTGTAAGTAGGAGACTGTGCTACTGATCACTGTATGCGTTGGAAGTAAAAAAAAATGCTAGCGCCATGCATGTCTTTGATATGAGCATTCCAGTAACCTGCAAGATAAAAATTGTCATGTAAGGTTACTGCATTTTCTGACTGCAACCATTCTCATTTCAGATGTGTCTAAAGCAGCTGGCATGCTTATTCCTAAGCTGGTGGAAGTTAGCCGTACTGAGCCAGAACGGGAGGTTGTCCTTGGAGCCTTGGAGACATTGGCTCTTCTTATCAATGAACTTAAAAGTGCTGCATTTGAGAGTCCAAATCACATTAACGACATTGTCAACTTAGTTAAGGATGCCTTTAATGACAAGGTGCGTTGTTTTCTTTCATTTTCATTTTTTCAGTTTTCTCTCAGGAGGGGCTCACATTTTCAGAAATGTGTGTTACGTAAAATCCAAGTTTCTAACTTTTTTTTCATTAATAGTATTCTTGTATAGGTCACATTCACATATTATTTTCTCATTTGCATATATCAGTATTCCGTTTTTTTCTGAAAGGACCAGAAATATTCTACTGTTCATTTTTACTAATGTGCGTTGTTTTTAAGTGCATATCCTATGTCATAATGTGCTCAAATTCTGCTTTGGCACTGGATGTTCTATGCGTCTCTTTCTTCTCAGCTTGCATCCCAGGATCCTGACAGCGATGGAGAGGATGCAGAAGGGCAAGATGAGGCTGAGTATGACGGTTTGCTTGTCCAGATGGCTGGGGAGCTCGTTCCAGCCCTGGCCAAGGCACTCCCAGCAGAGCAATTTGCTCCTTACTTGGCAGGATTGTTGCCTCTCTTTTTGGGCAAGTTGGTGAGTGTATGTTTGTGCAAAGAGAAATGTGCTGAAGGTGAGGTAGCACTATGTGGGCTGTATGAAAAGCATTCTACCTACTTGGGAAGAGGCTAGTTGTGGTACAGAAGTTAATCTTCTTACTCCAGAAAGACAGCTCATTCTTACGATGCTTGACAGGCTTCATCTAGCTGTGAGCTTTGCACACGCTGTGCAGGTACAAATGTCAGTCAGAATGACAGTTCGGTTATGGTGCTCGGCTGCTGACCCAAAAGACGCCGGTTCGATCCCGGCCGCGGCGGCAGAATTTCTTTGGAGGAGAAATTCTAGAGGCCCGTGTACTGTGCGATGTCAGTGCACGTTAAAGAACCCCAGGTGGTCGAAATTTCCGGAGCCCTTCACTACGGCGTCTCTCATAGCCTGAGTCGCTTTGGGACGTTAAACCCCATTAACCAAACCTAACCAAACCAGAATGACAGTTCTTTGCAGTGAGGGTCAGTTGATGAATCCTGACATGCAAAACCGCCTTTCCTGCTAAGAATGAATCCCATCACTGATATTTTTACATAATCACTACGTTCTCTTTATTTCAATCAAAAAAGCCCTAAAAAGAGAAATTTTGATTCTAGTGACTCTTCTTATACCAGGCTTCCGTAAGTAATTCAGTCCTAAGTGTTGTGCCTGTGTACATGGGCACTTGTGCTTACAATGTGTGTGCATGCGTGTGTGTGCATGCACTCACAAACATGCACATGCACAAACTAGGAAATGGAGAGGCTTCATTATAGAAAGGAAAAGCACTTACAAGTTGTGGTCAGGCCATGTATGTTCTTTGGAAAATCCCACTGAGCCATCAATTTTACTCTATCTAATGTGTCATCATGCTGAACTTTTTTATACATTTCCAGTAGGCATGTGCAGATATTCGAAATTACCAGCATAAATCGAATATGTTTGATATTCTGTTCACTGTTCATATTCGATTCAGGAAATTCATAATTGAGAAATTCCGAATATTTGAAAATTTCAGGTATTTGCCAGTGATTAAATACCACGCTGACTTCCATACATTCGACCATGGCAAAACCACAATATCTGGGCAAATTTTCAGAAGATCGGGTTTATAAATTTTACAAATCGACCTTTGGGTAATCCAGGCACTTCTTCAGTTCCTTGAAATCCGAATTGATGAGGTTTTACTAGCCATTATGTTATATTTGATTACCAGTCGTGTCAATGCATGTATTTTATTTTGTTACTTACTTTGCATGACCACTATACAGGTTGCATGCTGTTATGCTGTCTGATCAAGTAGTATACATATCTGTGCGCATCACAATTTTTGTATGGTGCTGAGTCAGTCAAGGTTTGTTTATTTGAGTTGTAAAGACCATACATTATTTAAAAAAAAAAATAAGGGCAACAACATTTGCTTATCTTTTTCTGAAATATTTTTTTCATTCTGAACAGATATTCAGTTCGATGTCTTAAACATTTTTTCTTCATATTCGTATTAGAAAATTTTAATATTCACATACCCCTGTTTAGAAGTTGAATAACTGAAGAAATAGTTCAATTATTATGAATTATTATGAATTAGACCCAGGTGGTCGAAATTTCCGGAGCGCTCCACTACGGCGTCTCTCATAGCCTTGGTCGCTTTGGGACGTTAAACCCCATAAACCAACCAACCAATTATTATGAATTAAAAATAAGCTTGTTTACCTTAGGTGGCCATGTACAATGCCTAAAGCCTCTGATTTTCTGTGATTTGATACCAAAGACGCAGTATTCTCTGAGAAACATACATAAATAAATAAGAAGCTTCATCGTTAAATTATGTCTTGCATCCTCCATATGCATGCTTTCGTTAAAACTGAAGGTGGCAGCTGCAGCTTAACATCAGGTGTTGCTTGGTATTCTCCCTTCACTTCAGGAATTGCACATGTTTGACATAGTGATCCCAGAGCAGCTGAATTGTCTGTGTGATAGTGTTCGGTGCTCAATCCCATTCCGTAGCGTGGCTACTGTGCCTGCGCCTTTATGACCCAAGGTTGTAGAGAAGTTATCTTTTTCTCATTCTCGCAGCTCAAGAGCCACTTGGGAGAGCCCACTGTAGGTATCTCAAAGAGAAGAAGAAAAAAATTACGCTATTTTCATGGCTTGATTTCGATTATAACAGGAGGTGTATTCTGAAGCAGATTATCTGAGGAAAAAATACTCGTTATATTTGTGTAATGTGGTAATACTTCCTTCGATAGGCACCAATATTGTGACTCTTATAGAAATATATGAACACATTCCAAGAGCTGCAGCTCTTGTCACACTAGCTTGCTGAAGTGGATGGGCAAGCAAGCATGTCAAGGCATCACCAGAACTTTGTTAACAAAATTCTAGATTTCAAGAGAATTCAGATGATGAAATTAAATGAATTTCCATCATTCTATCATTCTTACTGATGTCCACAACAGCATAAAAAAAAAGAGAATGTGACTGCTAACGCACTCTTCCTCGAAAAATGTTCGAATTCAGGATTTTTCGCAGAATTGCAGAAAACTAGGGGCCTTAAGAATGCCACAGCCCACTGCTCATGTCGTAAGGGACACAGTTTATGAGAAAGCTAGGGTATAGAGAACTTTTTTAGAAGTAGTTGATGTATGAATTCAGACCGCCATCCCTTTGCTTTGAGAGACTGTGGGTACCACCATAACAGAGGGCTATAGTTGATCCCAGAACCATTTGATGACCACAGTGAAAATATCATTGTCACAGTAAAATTGAATCTATAAGTATGGTCTGAAAAGTGAATCTGAAATGTGAAAGTCACATGGGAGGGCATGTTAAGACTGTAATATCCCTGTCGCACTGTAAGATTTAGTATCATTCGAAATGAATGGAATCTGCATGCATTGTGGTCATTTAACTATTGCATGAGACTATTTAATTTCATTTGGTTCGAATGGCATTAGCAACCAAATTAGCCTAGCAGTCAACAACAGTCGAATGGTGAACATTCATTTGGCATCAAACATATTTAAAATCATACCAGCCATGTTGGCAGTGGTATCGGTACAAGCTGAATATCTTAGGAAAAGGAATGCTGGTTCTCTTGCTTTGCTTTTATTTGATTACAGTCATTAAAGACGATTGCGGCGGTGGTGCTGTGAAGGCATCGCTGGTCATGGGTGTGGTTGTGGCTTCCGCATTCGTATCATCTGTAGGGTTGCAGGAGAGTGTGTTCGGGACAGCCAAAATTTGTGCATTGCACATGTTACAGTCTTATCGAAATTCATATCTGCCATGGTCATGTCACTGAGATTCTACTGTGTTTTGTGGAACAAAAGGTTTGCTCTGTTGGTAATAATGTACTGTATGACTACACTGGTTTCACTGTTCCCCTCACACTGGTAAGGTAGCTTGTACTGACCAGGTGGTGGTAATTTAAGGGGTAGGCAGTCACAAACTAATTCTACTTTGTTTTGGCTCTAATTCTACCTTTCTTGACACTAATTCTAAAGTTATAAGGGAGTAATTACTCATTGGCATCCACCCAAGCGCAGCCATATGGCTACAAAGGAAAGCTATACAGCTTTCTCAGAAACTTCGTAGTTAAAGAAAAATTCGTCCTGGTCCGGGGACGAATTTTTCCCCGGACGCCGGACCAGGACGAATTTTTCTTTAACTACGAAGTTTCTGAGATAGCTGTATAGCTTTCCTTTGTAGCCGTATGGCTGCACTTGGGTGGATGCCAATGAGTAATTACTCCCTTATTACAAATTTACTCCACCTTGGGGGATTCCCCTAAAACATTTGACCATAATTCTAAAGTTGTCAGTAGTGCCTTTGGTCAAGTCAGCATGGGTGGTTTTCAGTAGTCGTGAGTGCAGTGCCCTTTATATTGGATGGCCATTGTGACCTTGATGTGTGCATTGGGCTTGTATTGAAGCTTGTCTGGTGCCCTCAGGGGTCCCAGGCCCTCAGGGGTCCCAGGAAGCACTGAAAATCATTCTTCATTTCACAGAAAAAGCAAAACAGCACATCAGACAAGTCGTATGCCGTGGGCACTCTAGCCGAAGTGGCTCAAGGCTTGGGACAAGCTGGTATCGGCCCATTCTGCAAACCACTTCTCCCGGTTTTTCTTGCTGGCATGCGGGATCGAGACAGTGAAGTGCGCAGCAATGCTGTGTTTGGCCTTGGAGTCCTCATTCAGAACGCACCCGACATTTTAGAACCGTATCCTTTTAAAGCACCTTTTCAAGTTTCGTGGGGGGAATGTAGTAATGCATTCTTGGCTTCCACGTCACACATTCCAAGTGTGGCAAAAAGGCTTGAGGTTATGTGTTCACTCATTAGTTCGTCATTGCATGTATCCTGTGCTATCTGTTGAGGAGTGCCAAAACGTGTTGGTTCAACATACGCTGAACATACCGTAGCTGGCAGCATAATGGTCAGTTAAATGTTTGTGCAATCTGTGGCATTAGCATCAGTTTTGATCATGGAAGGCACAAGTAAGCTAGATGAAGGAACTTTGCTAGCTGCTCAGTTTTCACATTTATAGGCAGAGGACCAGGGTTTGTGCAGTAAAGATAGCCGCATTAAGAAATGTTTTCTTATCAGAAATCCCTCTTAACAGAAGTTCCCCTGAAAAAGGTGTGTAAACATGCTAGGTGTGCCCAGATATATGTTACATGAAAGAAAAAATGTATAAAACAGCGTTTCAAAGAGAGTATAATTGCAAATAGAGTGTTTATTTCTCTATGCATGAAGTGAGCTAAAGACCAAGGGGATGAAGCATGCTCACATTATCCTACTTTAAATAGAATTGGTCTAGTTTTCTTTTCTTTTTTGTTTTGATCATTTCTTTTTTCTCACTGTACCCCACAGTGGCTCCTATTTGTGTGTTTTCTTCTCATTGTTAAGCCGCCACGGTGGCACAGTGCTTACGGCGCTCGGCTGCTGACCGAAAGGCGCCGGTTCGATTCCATTTGTGGCAGCCACATTTCGATGGAGGCGAAATGTTAGAGGCCTGTGTACTGTGCGATGTGAGTACATTAAAAAACCCCAGGTGGTCGAAATTTCTAGAACCCTCCACTACGGCGTCCCTCATAGCCTTAGTCTCTTTGGGACGTTAAACCCCATGAAACCATCTTCTCATTGTTGCTTTCCATTCTATTCAGAGTGCTTCAAAGGTGCCCAGCAAGGTAGCCATACATCTCTTATCTTGCTCCTTCTGCAGCATAGCTGTTACCAATGCCACGAGTAGGCACACCACATGCCTTTCCTTACGCTGCAGGCGTTACGCGCGGAGGCGATATATGGGCAACTGTGCGTGTTGCAACGCTGCATCTAGTAAAAATGCGGTTCCGAAGTTTTTTAAGCCCTAAGTCAGCGGCCGGGTGCATTTTGAGCATACACGCCTTTCAGTTCGTGGTAGGCAATGCGCAGTACATGACACGCTTGCAATGCCAAGATCTGACCATGCCAGATATCTGCACCAGCGCAGGCGCGATGGTGCCTTGCATTTTCCACACCAGCAAGGGAGCTTTCCCCCAAGAAAGTGTGGTCTTACAAGATGGCTTCCCCACAGCTTTGCGTGAAGGTGTGTAGAAGCCATCTTTTCGGGGTGCTCTTTCTTGTGTATAAGCGTTTTATATAATTTTCTCTTTGCTTAGTTCTGTGCAAACACCTCATGAGTGGCGTTACGTGGGGTCACCATGGTTTGGGGTCGCTGCGAAAGTTTGTCTCGGCCAAAGGACACACGAAACAGTTTGTCTTAAATTGATTTTTTACATTAAGTCCTACAGGAAACCTGCCAAATGTTCTCACTTAATCATATTATCCAAGAATTAGTCTTAACAGGAGTCTACTGTATGCAAATCCTTGTGTAGGCACGGTTTCCTTTGCTTCAGTAAGCGCACACAAACCTTAATACAGTGAAACCTCGTTAAGGTGTACCTCATGGGTTTGTGGAAAAACTATGCGCAAAGTGACAGTACACCCAAACCGAAACAGGCTAAATATATCCGCTGTCTATGAGGATTATATCCGAGATATGCCACGAAGGAAGGCACATGCCAGAGCTTTTATTCACTTAGGACCACAGAAATTCATTACTACCAATATCTGCTGCCCAGGCAGCCTCGCAGCTACTAGTGCAGCCTCGAAGGCTCTAAGCCAAGTCCCAGCTGCTCTATCAGGCCCCGTATTTGGGCAAACAGGCAAAGCTCGTCTAGCACACATGCAGTTTTTCCAATGGTAAGGCCAGGGCTGTCTTCAGCTTCCTTGTCAGCATCACTTGCATTGGGTGATGTTTCACCACTGACAGAGGCAACTGTGTCATTATCAGACCACACTGGAGAAGTCTCAGCTGCATTGTCTGTCTCTAAACATGCAATACATGACAGTTTCCACAGCGCTTTCCCACTGCAAAACTTCTGTGAAGAGCCCTTCACAGTGGGAAGTGTGCGATTCGTGACAACTCCAGTGACGCTTCAGCTCAAGGGAGGGGGCCAGATCACAGCTGTGCAGTGACATTGGTCAGCCTGTAGTGTGGCAGTAATGGCACATCAAGGAAAACGAAAGTTTGCTGCAGCCGGCCTGAACTGCAGAGCCGCTATGCTGCAGGGAAGCCAAGTCATGTGACGATAAACAATAGCTATGGCAATGGGCACATCCACATGGCTCGGGCCATGATTTCGTGACCGCTTGGACACTGGAGCTTGCAAACGGGGTGGTGGCGAGTCATCGGATGTGGGAGGTGTACGCTGGTGCCCTCGGCAGTGGGATGGGAGAGTGCCCTCTCTCCCCGGGTGTGTCAGCAGCTGCAAACGTGCTCGTCGCCTGCTACGCCTTGTTGCTGGAATGGCTTTTTCAAAGTGAAGTTGCCTTGCAATGTGCAGCACAGTTTATGGTTGTTTTCTGTAAAGTGCCATCAGCCTCATATGTGACGATAGGTACACACGAACCGAGACAGTCGCGTAAGCTACTGTCATAAGCAGGCATCAAATGCATGAGGTTTAATGGGAAATAAGTAAGGGATTTCATGCAACTGCTTCCTGAGTGGAACCACCGCTTAAGCGAGTTCGTCTTAACGAGGTTTCACTGTAATCCCTTCAAGGATCCGAAAAGCTTTCTGCACCTGCACTGAGTACTACGGGTATATCTAGTTCCCGCCGTTTCTGATTGCTCTGTTTTCTTGCAAACGTGAGCCTCTTTGAAGAGCTTTGGTCTCTGTTATGCTGAAACATGTCCTGAACATGAGCACTAGCGAGTATCCGTCACTGCTGGGAGCCCTGTCTTCAATGCTTGCACGTGAGGACAATAGGCATGCCAAGGACAACATATGTGGGGCAGTCGCAAGGCTCATCCTGGTTGGGGCTAACTCTGTACCAATGGACCAGGTGAATTGTGGTAACACTCTTTCTTTTACCAGAAAGTCATGCATAGGACAGTAGTGCTCTTTAATGCTTGAGTAAATTGCTGTAAATAATTAATTTTTCGTGTGCTCAGTATTTCGCAAGTGCTACATTCAAGAGGCAGAGGTGATAGGTCCATTAGAAGTCCCTTTGCCCAAATTATTCATGGTAGCAATTTTTTTGCGAGGTCTCTTTGATTAGTGAAAAACGTGAAAATGAAGTTGTTTGTATTTAAGAAATATGCGAGCAGAGAGTGCACATACTTTACAGCTACCTTTAATGGCTGCTACTGGTTTACAGGTGTTTCCAGTGCTGCTTCAGCAGCTTCCCCTGGAGGAAGACTTTGAAGAGAATGTGAGCGTGTTTCAGTGCATCTGCTACCTGTATGACTGCAAGCATCAGGAGGTACAGACATTCTTAATGTTGTAAACAAACTGCCAATCATTGTAAAGTACTGCATACTTCTGTCCTTTGTCTTCTTGCATGTCCAGTTATAATGGCTGAACTAGAAGCATCTTTGCATCTCATTTATCCCCAATTTGTGTATAAATTACTGATATCCTAAAATGGTCTTGCCAGCCATTGTATTGAGTTGTTCATTCAGGTAATGTTTGTTGCTGCTCTGCCTTTCACAACAGTGGCATTACCTAACTACCTTATATTGCCACATACAAGTGAACTCCAATTATGTGTCGACCCCTCCAATTTGCTGCCATCGCTGGCCAAAATAATGTTTATCTCTAATATAAACTGATGCTCCCCCACCCCCTCTCACCGTCAATCCATGCAACTTTAGCAAGACACACACAAAAAAAAATATATTATGCATGTGTACAGTGCGCTCTTTGACATTTACTTCTTCATGATTCTATCCTTGCCTTTCCTTCATCTGTGTCTCGCACAGTTGAAATTTTTTCTTAAATCTTTCCTTACCACGAGAAAAATGACCATTTTTCACGTCTCAGACAAAATTTTTTTTTAGAAAAAGTGTGATAGATAAAATTATATAAAATGCATAACAATAATTCAGATAGAATGCGCTTTATAATGAAATTTATTTGAACACATATTCTGCTTGAAATGCTGTGAAAAAAAATCAGTAAACACAACAAAAAGTAAAAAAGAAGAAAAGTTTTGTGTTTATATGACAATAACTTTGCAAACACTTGTACTAAAAAAATTCTAGAATTTACAAAACAATTCAAATTCTTTCTAAAACATGGCATTAAAGTTTGAAAATTATAACTTGAATAGTTTTCGAGCTAGAATTTTTTTTCTTCATGCCTCTTGAAAAGGCTCGTTTGAGAGTGCCCTTTATTTGATTTTTACAGTCCAACAAAAAAAAATTGGAAGTGTATTGTTATGCGCCAAACGAAAGCTTGGTAAGCGTGGTTTAAAAAATACAAATCAAAACTTATTTAATTTACGTCAGAAATTTAAAAAAAAATATAAAACACAACAAGTATAGGTGTGATATTGCGATATATAGTATGCGATAAGTATAGCTGCGATGTAGCTGCAGAATCGAAATCCGACGTTACAACATATCGTCCGAGTCACTGCTGCTCGGAGGATCTTGAAAATCAGCTGCAGAGGCTGGAGAATCACGTGCAGCGGGACTCTTCCGAGCGCGCGAAGCGCCCGACGTCGACGCGACGCCATCCTCACCGCGTATTATGTCGCAATAAGCCTAGGTATGCTCCAAGGGCACTTCAAAAATGCACGACTGGCAGGGAAATTACGAACTAGGCCGAAAATGGAACTAACCGTCTGAACAACAAACCAGATGCGCCCGCACAAGCGGACTGGAAAAAGAAAGCGAAACTATCAGGCCAACGTTCCGGGATCGGTTTGCGCAGTTACAGCGTCTGAACCAAAATCCGACAATGCAACATCGTCACCAGAGACTCTACTACTCGTAGCATAGATAATAATTGCAGTCAACGCAGTAGAATTGCGCGCAGCAAGGTTTTTCCGAGCGCGCGCCGTCTGCGCGCCCGACGCCATGCACGGAGCGTCCGCGCCGTACCCTCCGCTTCAAGGGCGTTTCAAAAATTCGCGCGTCGTGGGAAAATTTCTCTCTACGGAGAAACCGAAACTGTAGTCTCTGGAGAACAACTTAGATGGCGCCACATCACCGTAACGGCTACAATGAGGAGCTTCGGTTCGCACAAACAGACCGGAACGAGGAATCTGAACGCACAGGCGAGCGTTCTGGGCTCTCGTTGCCCAGTTTGGGCTTCGAAACAATACCTGACGATACAGCATCGTCGTCAGGGTCCGTGCTAATCGATACATCAAAAATATGTGGTGCAAACGCAGCGGAATTGAGTGGAACGGGGTTTTTTCGAGCGAGCGCCATTCCCGATGATGACGGCATGTTCGGAGCGCCCGACGCCGCACACCCAACTTCAAGCGCGTCTCAAAAATTGCCGCTTTTTGGCAAAAATATAAACTAAACAGGAAGTTGAAGTTTAATGTGTGAACAACAAACCGAATGACTCAGCAAGTCCGTAGCGGCCGCGGTCGCGCTGCCGTAGCGCTTCGAATTTTTTGATCACCGGTGATCGAAGCACAGTGGCGTGGTAACGAAAGAGTTAAGTGATTTGGCCGTGTACTTTCCTCAGGATGGCATCGCAGTGCACACATAGCTCAAAGCAGCAGACACATTCATGTTAATGCAGCCTTAGCACTAGCAGCTGAAGGCAAATTGAGATCAAAGGCAACGAAATGGTACAGCTTCCACCCCTTCCAAACTCGTGTGTGGCCTCGTTGACTAGGCTGGTAAGCAGCAAAGCTAGGTAACTGCGTACAGTCCTGTAGTTTCCAACTTTGGAGCAGCGCACCGCCTACATAAGCAAGATAGTGCACATTTCAAAATTTTATGGGCAGAACTGATTTGCATACGAGCTGGCATTTTTTTTTTTCAACACATGTCACTTTATGCATCCTGGTGGGAACGGGCACCGGCAAGGAACGTATACTACCTGCAGCGCGGCTGAGCTTGCCTTAGAATCTGGAAATAGGTCAGCTATGCTCATAGGTTGACCCCGTCCCTATTTATTCTTGTTTTTTTTTTTAAAGGTCAACTTACACACAGCAAAATATGGTAGGAAGCCTGTTTATCTTTACAGTTGTCATCTGAAACAGTAGCCATTAATCATCTTGCAAAACAAAATGTGATTGTTGTATGGGTGATTGTTAAAAGTTTGTTCTGAAACTTTTTATCTTGTACCATTTGTTGCAGCTCATTAAAAATCTTCCTTCCATTCTACGGCTGATCCTGCGGGTCATTGGCACTGAGCAAGTCAATGCAGGTCTGTTCTTTCATGTTCATTGTTTACCTCAAACTCGCAGCATCCAGAATGTTAAATTTTACTCTGGCCTTTGCAATTCATGCTCATTTAGCGTCCTCCTTTTTTTTTTTTTTTCTAACAGTAGCACCGACACTGATCTTTCATGCTCAGTGCTTCTGTGCATTTGGAGCCTGCGAATTCCATTTTAGATTTGTTGTCGTTTTTTTTAAGTACTAATAACCTAACTGCAACTGGATCTCTACACCACATACTTTCGCACCATTCTGCACCACTAGTAACAACAGGATTGAAGCAGTGGTGCAGCCAGGAGCCTGTTTGAAAGGGAGCTGAGATAATAAGATCACCTCAATGCAGAGAATTAGCATAAGTCAATGCTAATTTGTTGCTGGCATTAGTAATCCTATACCCTGTTGTTTATGGCGCATCTGCACTATTGCAGATGTGTTGCAAAGAATGCGTTGTAACATTGACAAAGTTACTGCAAGGAGTGGAGCTATTTTTGTAGTCTCTTCACAAATCTGTTGGAGGGAAAGGCTAAACACTTTAACACTGCCCATGTGTTGACCTGAATAAAACGTAAACTAATGCTACTAATTTAGTTGTGACAGCAAAGCGGCTAACTCGTATTCACTGTTGCAACCAGTTTATTATAGGACTTTTTGTTCTGTCTGTGTGCACTGATTTCTCTTGAAATGAATCCATACCACTAGCCTAGGTAGCTATTTTTGTACAACTAATTTCTTTGGTGTCACTGAGAGAGCATTAGGTCTCAGAAATTTTAAAAAATGCAATAACACTACTGATGCTTCATTTGTTGTCATTCCAGCTCTTGAAGCAGGCTAGCTTAAGCATTCTAGTGAATTAAAACTATGTGCCAGCGGTTATATTGCAGTTCATTTCATGCGTCACATCACCTAAACACTCTCAACGTGTCACAGCCATAGTTTGGTTGATGAAATGAAAACAGCATCAAGAAGAAATTCAGTTATAAATTATTTTGCGGTTGTAGACGATTACTACATGATGAACTATGTATTCTAGTGTGTAATGCGTCATTTGAAAGTAGAAAGCATGCAACCAGAATTAAATACTACGGTTGTTTGCTTCAATTTCTGTGTTATGCACTGCTGTAGACTTTACTGGAGAACTGTGACCTTGTTGGGCCTTACCACCTTTGGTCACAGTTTCCTCTTTTGTCGGTGAAAGAAAAAAAAAGCTCTGTCTTAATCTCAAACAAACTTTTCAGTCAAATGGACTTTTGCTAAGTCTTTGCCAAAACCCCATTGTACCCTATACAAATTACTTTCAGTTGAACAAATTTCCGTGCACTCTCAGCAAACATATCGGGAATTATTAAGTTATTGCTTCTTGGTCAGAATGCATTACTCTGCAAAACTTTGGACACTAAAATTCTGAAGCCGCGCAGTTTGTGAAACACTACAGTGCCATGCTTTCACTTCCTGAAGTTCAGGATTCCTTATCTGCTTTAGTTTGATGCAGCTGCACAGCCGACTTGCAGCTTGAGCAGTAGCCAAATGCACTGGCCAGCGTGCTTGCCTTGATCTCAGACTCTGGAGGAAGTCAAGGAAATGCCTGCTTTCAAAGATAATGACATGAGATATCTCAGCAAAAGGGACATTAGCATGTCTGTAGAAGTTGAAAGCCTTTGCTGTCCAGCAGGCATTTGTACCAAAAAAGGTGCATAAAGCACAAACTAGCTTGCCTTGTTTATGAAGTTGGCAGTAGTAAACACAGTTGTTCGGTAAGTTGCTGCACCTTTTTTAAACAAGCCATGTACACAGTACTTGCAAGGTGTTTTCATTATTGTACATTAACTCTTTTCCTACCATGGGGGAAATGACCATTTTTTGTAGGTTTCAGTAGTTTTTTTTGTGTGTGTGTGTGTGTGCGTGTGTGTGTGTGCGTGCGCGTGTGTGTGTGTGTGCGTGCATGCGTGTAAAAACTATCGCATTTAAATTTTTATACAATGCACGAAAACAAAACTAAATAAATGTGCTTTTTAGTCATATAAGTTTGAATAATCAATTTTGCGCTGCAGCAAGAAAATTTTATTTGCCAAAAACAAGATTTTAGAAAAAAAATTGAACAAAGCTTTTAATGACATGCTTGCATGTAAAAAAAAATGTTAAGAATTTTTTGAAATACACAAAATGTTTGGTATTCTGTCGGTCACTACCTTTAAAAAAATCTAAGTTTTATCTTGAATAGTAATCTTGCTACAAAACAATGACTGAAAACCCTAAAGTTGGGCACCGGAGTGTGGCCACCTGTGTTCTAGGCTGGTTTCCATCATCGCCAATGTCAGAACTGAATCCCGAAGAAAAGGCAGCGTCTTCAGACTCTCTGTTTTAGACCTTGGACAAAGCGAAGTCCTGAAATTTGCTACGTTCTGGAGCATGCGTCGCACACACAGAGGCTGCCAAGCAACTTTGACACTACTGCTTCTTCGGAGTGCACTCAGAAAATGCCCTTGCAGGAGAAAAACAACTACATCGTAAACGACAGTTTAATTGCCTAACTACAAGCTAGATGACATAAGCCAGTAAGCGACACGGGAGGCTCCGAAGTAGTGTGGCGAAGCTGTTGTTAGCAGGCAGTGAGTTCAGTGCCGCGTCTTCGCATCTTTGCGGCACGTTTAAAAAAATGCCACCTTGCAGGAAAAAAAGAAAACTAGATTGAAAACGAAAATTCAGTTCACTGACTACCAGGCAGACACGCAGCATGCGCGTATGCAACGCAGGAAGTTATGAAATCGGTGAATGAAGTCATCATTAGTGGGCTAACTATGCTCAGTGGACGTGGTAGAGGAAGAGTTAAAGGGACAGTGAGGAGAGCACTATTAATATTTTTTTTATAGCAAAATCCGATAGTTCGGCATGTCATGGCTTTGTTGCCACTTGGCCGGCAGCGAAAGATGCATTTATTTCTAAGAAATTTGGATTCGAAGTTGAAAAAGTTTTTCCTGCCGCTCTGATTCAAACTTGGGATTCTCCTATGACGACACAGGACTAAGTGACGTGAAACATGACGTGACGCAGACTCCGTGATTTCTGGTGGCCAGCAGTGCGGCCTAGCAGCAGCCGAAAAGAAAGCTACCGCCGGCCGCACGTTGAAGGCATCTATCGGCTATTGCGGCCGTCGCTACAGTCGCTTCGCTTACATTTGCACTGGCGTTTTGCCAGCGTTACGATGGTTCTCGTTCTCGAAGTCGTCAACGAAGTTCTCGCAAATAGACACCTTTAGCATACCGTGTACCTTGTTACCGCTAGCGGAATACCGGGAGGCCGCCTAACGCCGATGAGCAGGCGCTGATTGGTCCCGATGCTTCAGGTGCGCGCGTAGCTGCCGGGCACGTGGCGCCATCTGGCGACGTCAAGGAGATTTGCGCATGCATTGGCTGTGCCTCAGTGATTTGTGGTATCTCGGGTTATAGAGTTGCTAGAACCATTGGTTCTGGCAACACTGCTTTGTCCTATGACGTCATCACGCTTGTACTTGCGAGTTTGGCCTGTGGCGGCGATACCTGTATTTTGGTTCTTGCTCTTTTCTACGTTACAAGAGCTTTGTTGTCAGTATGAGTGGCGTTTTTGTAATCAGGAGCTGGTGTTCTGTCGATACAAGCCAACTTCAATTTCTCCTCAGTGTCCCTTTAAAGGGACCGACAATTGACCAGAATGTGTCATGAGATTATGGTGGAAATTAAAAAATTGTATCTCATTGTTAGGTACATTCAAGCACTGTAATATCGAAGAAACGAGGCTTTTTCATTTTGATTTCACATTGAAAATTGCGTAAAACAATGTGATGCAACATCTTGCAGTGAAACTTTGACATTATCGGTGTATCCCACCATGTGAACAAATCGTGGTAAAATATTGGAAGTTGTTTTGTGCACTTTTTTTTTTTAGATGTGTTTGTCATATTTTATTAAAGTTTATGTTGTCTGAAGTAGCCCCTTCAGTGAAAAGTGATGCTCCCTTCACATCGTTGCTGAACTGCTTCGAGCTTTTGTCACTAGATGGCACCACAATGTCACGCATTTCATGGTTTAGACACCAACCACAGTTCACTAAAACTGTCAGCAACGAGGCATACGTCACTGTGCTGCAACAGCTTTGGGCGTGGAAACTCAAATGGAGGCTACGCTGTACTAAAGATGTCTAGTTACTTTCTTGTAGCTTTGACTATATTAGTTTTTAATTCATCACTTTTGCCAGCGTGCAGTCACTGTTGTGCTCGCTAATCATGATCTGCAGTATCGGAATACTTAAAAATGGGGGCATCCGCTGACAGAAAAATTCTCAGTAAAAATCTTCCATGGCGCTTATATCAAAACCATAGCGGAATCGGGCTCCATGGACACTAAGCTTTCCTTTAATGCCGAAACAAATTTAGTCTTTAAAAGTTAATTGTCGGTCCCATGAAATGCCTTTAGGAACATTTTTATTTTTCACAAATACTTAATCAAAATGAGTGGTAGCATGTTCTTTTTTATACAGCACACTGTCACTCATACCAACGTTTCATTGAAGACCTCTGAAATTTGTCAAAGTGGTATTTTACTGCATACACCACTCACAGTTGCAGACTCTGCAGCCAGCATTGTTACCTGTTAGTCGTGTTACTATTCCTGACACGTAATAATTCTAACTTGTACTTTATTTGAACTGCCACTTTGATCGTTCAACATTATGTATTAGGGGAGCCTAATCAGGCATCCCTAATTCGAATTCTGTATAATTTGAAGAGTCTTCTGGTCCATTTTGAGTTCAGATTATTGAATTTAGCTGTAACAGTAATTTATTTAATTTATTAATTTACTTAACAGTAATGTGAATCAACTGACTAAATCAGCTCCTGAGGGCATTTAGCACAATTGCACTTGTTCTTACTCCATTCAGTGGATACATAAAGAGCACATTGACTCATTTTAATATGATTATAATGAATATATAACTAAAACCTAGATGTGGGAACCGAACAGACTCTTTTCCTGAAGCAAGCAGAGCTCTGGATCTGAAATCGATTTCATTTGTTCTAATTGCAGACACAAGGGTGAGACTGGTTCATCTGCTAAAGTCTATGAGTTCGGAGATCCCGAATGAAGTACAACAGGTCCTGCAGGCATGCACACCCCAGGAGAGAGAGACATTTAATGCTGTGTTAACAGGTTCTTAATTTAAAGTGTGGTGTCATAGATCAACTTAATAAAGGACTTCATATGAGAACTTCTGCTGTCAAAGGACAATAAATTTTGTAATCTTCTAGAGTTTTTTGTAAGTACCTTTTCTTGTGCAGTACATCTGCTTCTAGATGCTCTAGAAGTAGATTATAAATCACTACAAGCCTGTGCCAATCTTCTCTAAAGTTGCCTGTGTGGTATCTGCCTTCCTGGTAGTCTGTTCAGTAAGTTGAGGGATAAAATGTAAAATGGGGGATGAAGGCAAAAGCCTGAGTCACTTTGGGATGTTAAACCCCTATAAACCAAACCAAGCCAGGCTGGTACATCACTTCATTGCCAAACATCACATCACCCCATGTTATCCCAAATAATAATTATTAATAATAATTATAGCGATAAGTATGTATAGAGGTGGGCTTTGGCACTCGCCCTCAGGGATGGTTTAACTGAGGATTCTAAACTGCACTTCTCACAAAAGACCTACAGCCGTTGGTGGGAAGTGGATCTCTCTTTGCCTGCATTTCTACTCGTTTTGCTGTTGAAAGCAATACTTAAATCTATCTTATGGTCATATTATTATTTGGCTAGGTTATTGTGTTTTTGGTAGCTCCCCATGGAGTGTGCTGCACAAAAGAAATTTGCACATGTGGAAAGCAATTTCTCTTCCAGCATTGTTTCTCTTTGAATTTTCAGGCACAAAGTTGGAGGGAGCAGCCCTTAAATGAGCGCCGCTCATACACGAGTGTACATTGTATTTCATACTGTCCATTAAAAACATGGGGACCTAAAGGGTGGACACACATTCCTCTACTTCAACAAAGTTTCAGTTTGTAACCTGTGCATGTTGGTGTATCCAAAAGGTCTTGCTGGATAAAAAGTGCGGATAGTTACAGTAAATGGCAAGTTCAGTTGGGTGTAAAATCAGTATTCCTGCCACCAACGCATTTTTAACATATATGCGCAAAAATCCAGCTCTTTTGAGGTAATGTGGTTGAAGTTTTGCTTACACATCACTGTTTTGGTGCCACAATAGTGTTCTTGTTTCTGCCTTCTATAATGCCCTTTGGAAGACTTGCAGACGCACTTTGTGTAATGTACATCAAGGTATCCATTGCCTGATGCTCCTTGTGTTGTATTCTCGGAACCCCCTTCAAAGGTTAGCCTGTTTATCAAACATAAATTTGTCGAGAGGACACTGAAATCTTGAAGACTGCACACATCATACTATCAACAAACTTGCCTGTGCCATTTTTTGCACTCTCTTAGGGAGAGTGCTTTTGGGTTAAACTTGGTTAAAGCTAAAAAAAAACCATGAGCTGTGGTATGCAGCATGTTTTGTTTAGGTTCTGAGATATTCAATGAATGTATGAGGTAACCGTTACACTTTCAATACTCTTGTTTGATCACTCTGTAGTGGCATCCTGGCATGGTGCCAGGGATAAAGGGTTGTTGTAGTGGGTGTCATGAGATAAATTTTGACTACTGGGGTTCTTGAATGTGCACTTACAACGCATGCTCGTGTATTTTGCATTTCACCTCCGTGAAAATGCGACCACTGCTGCCACCATTCAATCCCACCACGTTTGGCTCAGCTGCTGAATGCCAAAGCCACTGAGTCATCAATGCGGGTTGCTTGGTCATTGTGATCTCGTGAAACAAGGCATTGACCGTTCTGATTTTCCTGAGGAGGCTTTGCGTAGTTTGTACGAGGACATGCCCCAGGTAGCCACCTGCAAGACTTGAGGCTTACTCTTACATGCGTCCTTCATAGCTTGCGGAGGGTCTTTTCTGGAGCATTGCTGGTGTACTGTTTCATCATATCCCTTTTGATACGCCTTGTCATCTGCAACTTGTAGCCTGTACTCGTGTATCTGCAATAAAAGCATAAATTTTTATGTATGGCAAGGTGGGACCACTACAACCAGCCTCTTCTGGTCAACTTAGTTGCTGATTGATTGACTAAGAAATTTTCTGTTGATTTGCGGGATTAGGCCAAGTGCGAATTAGGTGCACTTTGGTTCTGGTGTTCACATCCATTGTTCACGGATGGAAGTTGTTTGGTTAGCAATAATGGGTTAATGCCCATATATACGGAATTGGTCATTCTTGACTTAGAATTCAGAGACCCCTGGTAGCCCTCATTTCACTCCTGGCACAATGGTGCAGCAGTTAAGCGATGTGCCACTGCCCTGCAATGGCAGGTGCTACCATCGGTGGGGCTTGTGAGACCCAGCTTGCTCTTTTATGCATGGCAGGGTGGATTATATATATATATATATATATATATATATATATAAAGACAAGGAAAGAGAATGAGGAGCTCGTTATACTTATGTATAACAAGCCCCTCGTTCCCCTTCCCTTGTCTGCTTAATTGCTTAGCAAGGGCCTCGGTTCTGGCAGTCTTGATGCCATAGGAAGCATAAGAGGGTTCTCACACAGCTTCCACCTTCGTCGTTCGATGACGTTCCACGTCACACCAGTGGTAACTCAGGGCGTCCTTCGTCCGCAGCTTATGGACGTGGGTGGCGCTGATGAACACTCTCAAGGTTAGGTCACTTGTAAACGTAAATACCCCTGAAAGAAGATCTAACAGCCGTCGCCGTAGCTCAGTTGGTAGAGCACCGGATGCGTAATTCAGAGGTCATGAGTTCGGTTCCCACCGGCGGCATGTGGTTGTTTTTTCTTCTGCTTTCCTAATCAATTGTCTTTAAGTGATAAAATATCCAGTAATATTCTCCATTGATCAACACCACAAAATGAATAAATATATAAAAAAATGCCCAGTGTTCCTTGGTTTCTGTGGCTGTTGGCTTCTCTCATATATATATATATATATATATATATATATATATATATATATATAGGTTGCAAGATCATGAAGTACTTGACTGCTTAAAGGAGTGTATAGTGAAGTGTATGCTGCGCTAAAGGAAATATTTATTTGTCTCGACGTTTCGGTCAGAATACTGATATTTTTCAAGAGTGAAAAAGATCGGTCTTCCAATCAAAATGGCGAGTCAAATAAATGTTTCCTTTAATGAAGCTATACTTCGCTATATATATATATATACATTGTAAAGACTGAAACTGAGATGCGCTGAGCTGAGCGTCCGCTCGATTGCCTAGCCTCTGTTTTATTCCACTTCCTCCTCTTCTTCCGCCCACTCCTCTCATCTCTACTTCATCTTTGTTGTCTCGGCATCAAAATATATATATATATAAGGGGAATGAGGGATTCGTTATACATTTAAAAGAAGCCACAGAAACCAAGGAACACGGGATTTTATTTATATTAATTTATTTTGTGGTGTTGATCAAATGAAGAATATTACTGAATATGTTATCGCTTAAAGATAATTGATTAGAAAAGCATAAGAAAAAACAACCACATGCTGCTGGTGGGAACTGAACCCACAGCCTCCGAATTACGCGTAATTCAGAGGTCATGGGTTCGGATCCCACCGGCGGCATGTGCTTGTTTTTTCTTCTGCTTTTCTAATCATCTTTAAGTGATAACATAATCAGTAATAATATTCATTCGATCACCGCCACAAAATAAATTAATATAAATAAAATCCCCTGTGTTCCTTGGTTTCTGTGGCTGTTGGCTTCTCTTATATATATAATCTTTTTGACATGCATACACACCAGGTGTCCCAGCTAATTGTAACCAAGCTTTTAGAAAGACTGGGTATCCTAGCCCAGTGAAACCAACTGAGGGTTGCTCAGAGTCGCGTTCTGCAAAGTTAATTAGTTAAGCCTAAATAGCTAACTTTTTAATTATTGACTTGAACAAAGTGACAGTGTAAAAGTTGTAGATCATCTCAAAAAACCGCTAACAGCGCTGTTTCCATCAAGGTACGGTTCAACTAGCTTTATTCATTGGCCTTCAAAGAAAGCTACCACATGACCAGCTGCTGGCTCACATCTCTGCCCCAGTTCGCAAGCAAAGGCTCATTGGGGAGAGCACTCCAGAAAAAAAAAAAAAAAGGATTTTGTTCTCTGATTCGCGTCTCTGGTGGTTAAAGTGACACCGTCACGTGGAAGCTTTTTTTATTGTGTGAGTTATGGTTTAACAGCAGTAAAAAAACTTTATGTAAACGCCAGCTTGGTGGAAACGTTTCAGTCAGCTGTTTTTCAAAGCAATCTACAACTTCTGTATACAAACTTTGTTCCTGAAGCTAATAAAAAGTTAGCTAATTAGGCTTAACTAATTAATTAACTTTGAAGCACGGAAAAAATAGTGCAGACTAGCTCATGCAACTCTAAACAGCCCTCAGCTAGCTTCCCGCGGCTAGGACATTGTTTTTTTTTAAGATTGGCTGCTTTTAGAGGGACAGCTGGTATACAGGGTCTATCCTGAAAGTAAGGAGACTATCAAAAACACACTTTATTTGATAATATCTATCAATACACCTAGCATTCTTCAAAATAAGAACCTTCGGCATTGACACAGTGAGCCCAGCAAGTTTCCCACTGTTTGTAGATGTTTTGGAAGTCCGTTTCTGGAATCTCATTGAGCACCCTCATCGTGACCGTTTGGATGCCTTCCATCGTATTGTATCGGTGCCCTCTCAACGTGTTTTTTATCCTCAGAAATAGGAAGAAGTCGCAAGGAGAGAGGTTTGGGCTGTGCGGTGGCTGAGGAAGTGTCGTTATGCTTAGTCCGTTCAAGAACTCTCTTACAGCGAGCAACGTATATGACAGAGTGTTGTTGTGGTGCAGAACCCATGATGTCGCGATCCCTCAACACACAAGCAGGATGCGCTGTCTCCATCTCTGGGGAACTTTCATGTAGAAACTTGCATTTACCGTCATCGCAGAGGGAGATAAAATCCTTATGGACGATTCGCTTACAGTCATGCAACACAACAAACATGGATTTCACTTTGGATTTCGACATCCGCGCCTTCCTCGGACAGGGAGATTCATTGGTGTGCCACTCGCAGCTCTGTCTTTTTGTTTCTTGGTCATATTGAAACACTCACACTTCATCTCCAGTAACAACCTTTGTTAAAAAAGTTTGAATCACTACTGACTTGTTTCAGTAATTCGGCAGAAACAATCATTCAGGTTTCCATTTGCACATGGTGCAAAATTTTTGGCACGAGGTTTGCACACACCTTATGCATTTTGCAAATTTTCAGTGACAATTTCATGAACTTGCACTTTTGGAATTCCTAACTCTTCTGCAATCAAACGAATACTTAAACGCGCCAATCAATGTTGACTAAAGCTCGCTCACAATCAACATTAGTGTCCGTGACCGTCGTCGACAGGTGCCTGGACCACTGCTTGTCGTGGACGTCTTCTCAGCTGTCTGTAACAGCTTAGAGTCATGTGAACACCTGCAAACTGCAAATCACATCATTTCTCTCGGTAGGGGACTTTTTCATTTTAATGCAAAATTTCAAAAGCTTAGTGCTATTCCAATGTTCAGTCCATTGTTTCGTTAACGCAGTGATGAAGCAGGTATGCACTCTTAAGCACGTCCACTTGCTTTGCCTGTTCGAAGCCAACTGAGCCCAACACGTTGTGAAGCTGAACGTTTCTCCACCTTCCCCAGAAACCGGTTTCAGGCGCACGTGGCTGCCAACGGTACCTTCACTTTAACAGCAGCCATGTAAAGCATTGTCAAACCAGCACTGTAAAACCCAGTGGGTAGGTGGGCAACCTGCCAAAAAGTAGGCTTCAGGCAAACAAACACCGGATAAATGCAGGGAATGGCCACTAGAAGTGCTGTTGCAGGAAAACTTGTATTGCATAAAAGGTTTACGTTTAGGTTTATGTGGGTTTAACGCCCCAAAGCTGCGCAGGCTATGAGGGACGCCGTAGTGAAGGGCTCCGGAAATTTCAACCACCTGGGGTTCTTTAATGTGCACTGACATCACACAGCATACGGGCCTCTCGAATTTCGTCTCTATCGAAACTCTACCGCCACGGCCGGAATCGAACCTGAATCTTTCGGGTCAGCAGCAGAGCACCATAGCCTTTAGGCCACTGCGGCGAACACATTAAAGGATTGGATAGAGCCTGCCTTGGTGTAGCAGCGGGCCTTGATTCTAAGCTAACCAGGACAACTAGTATACATAGGAGGCTGAGGCAGCATCCCCATGCCATCTGCTACTTTTACCTCGATTGGTAATGCGATTGCTCCAGTGTGGTAGTAGTCCTGGGTTCAAGCCCCAGAGAAGGACAAATTTTACTTTAACTAGAGAAGTGGAGACGTACTGGTGTAGTGCAACCCTAACACTGTGCGTAGACTTGTACCGTATTACCAACCTGCCACAATAGCTCAGTGGTTAGTGCGTTCAGCTGCTAAGCCCAAGGATTCAGGATCAAATCTCAGCCACGGCAGTCATGTTTTGATGGAGGCAAAACGGAAACAATATCGGTGCACGTTGCAGAACCTCGGGTCGTTGAAATTAATTGGGAACCGTCCACTACGGCATTTCTGTCTCCATCTCTTTCCTCATGGCCCAGGTGACACAACATTGCTCGAGATGTCCATCGAGAGTGAGACGTTTACTGTGCCTTTCCTTTCTTCATACCCATTTACCAGGTTCCTGCTACACACGCACAGTGGCAGGTGTTGGACATGCACCTGCTGCTGCAAGTGCACAGCAGGCATTATTTATTTATTTATTTTACCCTTAGGGTACATAGTACATTATAGAGGGGAGGGGCAGAAAACAAAATAATGCAAGACAAAAAGGCAACTCATACAGAAAGTTGAACTAATATTACATAATACAGAACGCAAATAATGAAAACATTTAAGCAAAGATGAAAAAGAAAACACGAAAAATAATCTCAATCATCTGTGTGAGTACCTCTCCATTGTGCTAACATTCTTTAATAACACATCACTGGTTTCGAGGCAGATTTTCAACTGCAAACACTATTACGCATAATTGTCAGAGGTGAAGGATAGACCTTTCCCTTGGGTGTTCAACTGTTCTATTTTCGTCCTCAACGTTTTTCCACGAGTGGTACAAAATGGCAGTGCCCTTCGAAGCGAGGACCATGTGCTCACGACAAAATACATTGCAGTCCCGACTTTTTTGATGCAGCACCTACAATAACGCGTTTTGCCTCTGAGGCATGAACGGTCGCAAAGTGTAAACGTAACACATTATATTATTCTTACTTCCAGGTTACAGATAAGCTTACTACTGCCACTTTAGACATATTAGAGTAAGGTCATCATCATTATCATCATCAGTCTGACTGTGCCCACTGCAGGGCAAAGGCCTTTCTCATGTCTCTCCAATTAACCTTGTCCTTTGCCAGCTGCAGCCACCGTATCCCCGCAAACTTCTTAATCTCATCTGCCCACCCAACTTTCTGCTGCCCCCTGCTAAGCTTGCCTTCTCTTGGAATCCACTCCGTTACCTTTAAGGACCAGCGGTTATCTTGCCTTCGCATTACATGCCCTGCCCAAGCCCATTTCTTCCTCTTGATTTCGACTAGGATGTTATGACAGCTGGTAACACTAGCCACGGTCCACGGCATCCTGTACTACTTCGCTGGCCAGTCATAGCAGTTGCCAAAATCAGCTTTTTAAAGTGCGACTATATCAAACAAGTGTGAGGTATCAAAATTCATGAGTTTATAATTTCATCTTATGGTTAGCTTCTTGTTTAGGTAACAAGAAAAGCTTTTACAACGGTGTACTTTTTGTCGCGGAGAATTCCTGTTCGGCAGTCCTGACTGTGGGTGGAGCTTCAATTCTAAGTCAGAGGGCAGACAAAAAAAATTGTGACGATGTAAAAGGAAGGCTCATGCAGTGCCAGCATTGTGTAGAGCGCAGCTTCTGCAGTATCTTTTGAAGCATAATTTCATTTTCACTCTTCTTGTTTGCAAAAACCATTTATGGTCCTATCATGGGACTTGTAGCACAGTGAAGCCAATATGTACGTACTAAGCAGGCTACGTCTCAATGGAATGCCGCGTTTAGGTCCATATTCCACAGCCAGCGCTGTGCATTCAGGCATCGCGAAGGAATATGGAAGTGTTAGTCCTGTTCATGTTATAGCCAAACTGCAGCTCTTCGCCTGTTTCGCCGGCCACCTTTTTACATTTTTCCGGCAGTGTGCTATGCATTTCCGATCACAACCTCTGACGTTACTTCATCACTCAGATGAAAAAAGTTTATATTTGAACTGGATTGTGGAACTGGAAATCGTGCCATTCCAGCTGGAACGCCTTCTGCTTCTAGCCGGATTGTGGAACTGGAAAATTTCCACTTCTTGTTGGAATGGGAATACTTTCAAGCCACTCCAGCTGGAAATGCAGGTGAAAAAGTGGTTTACCAGCTGGAATTAGTGCCTCCATTTTCAAAGAAAATATCCAACCGACTTGCAGTGCTTGATGACAGTATTCAGACCATGACATCGGCAGCATAGCATCCTTCATGACAAATATCTTCTTAGCTTCTTTTGTCACATAATCAAGTTAAACTGTTGTACTGCTCTTTTCACTGTGTTGTGTTACTCTGCAAATACCGCAATATACATATATATAAATACACTCGAAAGTAGGAAATTGGGCAGCGGTTGCTATAGTTCAGTTGGTCGAGCACCAGACGTGACATACTGAGGTCGCGGTTTTGGATCCCACAGGTGGCATGTGGTTGTTTGATCATCAACTTTCTGATCAGTTGTCTTTCAGGTAAAAATTGTTATGCTACAGTTAAAACTCGATTGAATGAATTGAAGAGCAACCACGAATTAGTTTGTTAAATAGGGATGTTCATAAAATCAAGAAAGGCATTTTTCCACCCTTCAAAATCTAAAATTGTAACATAGCAGCACCCAAAAGCTACTGCGGCATCACATTTGCCGCAACCAGCACCCACGCTTATGAAAAGTCCACAAAAGCAGCCTGAATTGCTTGTGCGTGAAGCACCATATGATAAAACGGATTCGAAGTCAATGTGGGTAGTGCAGCTGACTGCCGTATCTTTTGTTTCGTGCAGTGGGGCAGCTTGCAGCCCCACGCTGCAAGCACGCTGCGAACAAGCTGCGAGTCACCATGATAACCTTTTTTTTACTCATATATTCCCGAAGAAAAACTTCGTTGAACCGGGTTTACCAGTTGTTTGTTTCATTATTACTGAACACATTGAACCATATGGGCACTTGCCAGAGAATCAAAATTTCTTTGTTAGATCGGAAACTTCGTAAAATCGAGTTTCATTAAATCAAGTTTTAACTGTACTAGTTTTTCATGAAACAATGCCGCAAATTTAAAAAAAAAACATTATTCTGTACTTTTTTATGTATGCTGTAACGAGCCCTCATTCCTTTACCCTTGTCTGCAAGTTGTGCTGTTATTAAATTGCAACTCTGGGCATCGGAACATTCAACCCTTAAATACTCAAGCCATTGAATAAGCTTGACTGAATTTACATATTTCAAGACGCACACATGCTTCCATCAGGTTTCATCATTCACCCAGAAATATTAGGAGACTTCATCCAAAAGCCAGTGCATCAAGGACTGTAGGAAAGCCTTAATGACCTTCATGGACCTGGGTTGACCAGTAACCATGTGTTTGGCGCTCTTTGGCCGGAGATGCCCTTATGCCATAAAAATCCATTATCATCATCACCAAAGCCTGAAGGACTGCAGTGGATCTTTGGATTCCCATTTAAAGCTATTGTATTCTTTATGCTCAATCTAAACCTCCTTACAATATTCAGAGCACATGCCAAGTATAAAGATGCTTTTCTCGTACATTAGTGCATGTACTTTTCCCGTACATTAGTGCACGTATAGGATTTATGTCATGGCCTGTACCATCTATGGAAAATGAGGTGCAGCACAATCTTTGTCACATAATCAACATAATCGAACTGTACGGCCTCCAAAAAAATCTTTAAAAAATATCTCAAACCCATCTGCAGCCAAAAGAACACAAGAATTCCCTGTCACTTGTACTACTTGCACTACTACAGACCAGCACCTTTTTATGCGATGGATGAGAACGATGCTTCGCTGGACATTAAGAAGGTTTCATTTGTTGGGCATTAATTAAAGGCTTGGTCCATGTTACCCTATGCATGCTCACCTAAGCAAGAATAGTATTTAAAAAAAGAAAAACTGCTCAAGGAGACAAGTTGAGCCCTGTCATGGGGAGCACAAACCTGATGTGTGTTTGTGTAGAGACAAATTTGTTAGGCACTTCAATCGTTGTAGATCAGCCAATACAATGTGTATAAGGCAATGAGAGCAAGTTTTAGCATGGGTCCAACACCTTCTGTAGCACAGAAATTCCTTCACAAAGCATCCACTCCTCAAGTTTCGTTTAAATTTTTCGCAGAAAAGATAAAATTCTAGGGCATGATGGTGCCAAAATTTATTCTCAATTTTTTTATTTCAGAAAATTGCCAAATATCTTTGATATTAAGACAGTTGCTTATTCAAACTGTCCAGCCTTGGAATAATAACAGATGGCAAAATGCTGTAAACAGTACCTGTTACAACGTATAAAGCAGTCATAATGGCATCTCAGCTGATTTTGTAATATTCTTCCAAAACACTTGTAATTAAGGCCCCAATGCTACACTTCACGCGTAGCGTGCAATGTTGTGGAAGCAATGCAAGTAGTGCGCCTGCAAAAGCACATCAGTTCTGCAGATCCTTCGTAATTTTCAAAGCTGGGTTTGTTCAAAAACGGATGGAGTTGGAATGAATAGGCATGCCAGCCGCTTATCGCTCCACTGCATGTCACTCTTGCATCTCGAGGTCTCGGTGAGGAGTGATTGGAAATGTGGCGAGAGGTAAAACGAAGTTCAGAACATTGCCAGTCGCAGTACATGACCTTTGTCACAACTAAAGATGCTTAATTGTCTCTACTTTTGACATATGACAGCCTACTTTTTGGGTGCGGACATCGCCAGTGCAAATAGGCACGCTAGCTTTGACAGTGTTGCGTGCTATGTGTGAAACAGAGTATAGTTTTTCCTCATTTTACAAAAAAATTATGGTCTTGAACATTTTTTGAGGAATTGTGTGTCAGCAGCCATGTTCTTTCTTTATTTTTTAAGTGATTGTTATAGTGGACATCAGTGGAAACAAAATAAATGATTGAAAGGTGATTAACCTCATCATCTAAACTCTCTTGAAATGTAGGATCTGGAAATGAGCAAAGTTCCGCTGATGCCTTTACAGTTGCTCTGGGCGCATTGTATCAAAAAAGCACCATTCTTCCAAGTCAAGAATAAGCAAGCATTGCCTGATGAATTGCAACAACTGCATTTGATTTGAATGAAGGTGCATTTGAAGTATTTGTGTGTGTTATGTTTCCCATGGATTATGATGAAGTTTGTTCTGAACTTGCAGAATTTAAAATTTTTTTCTGCAAAAAATTAAGGGCCCCACTTGTAATCCATGTTACAATTCTATATAAAGTGCATTTCAAATGCTCTGAAACCAAAATGCTTCCTAATCGCTATTCCTTTCCCCATTGGCAAGACATGAATCAATTTATTTATTTACAATACCTACAGTTCCTGGACAGGCATTATTGTAAGGGGGAGGGATATACATAAAAATGGGAAACAGCAAGAGTAACCCGTACATACATACATAAACAATATGTTTTCAGACACTGCGAGCACTGACAGGTCAACCACACTCAACAACAACAGCTCAAGAAATAAAAAGGCGTACGATTACACATATGTGCAGACTCAGTAGGAGATAAAAGAACACATTTAAAAAAAACGCGATCAAAAAAACAAGGCTGTACCAAGCGCCTTGGTGATAAAACAATGCATCGGAGATTGGACATGAAACTGTGCAGGTGAGTAGAGAAAAATCAGGGAGGAGCAGTGATAATTTTTTCTGGTAAATTATTCCAGGCATGGATTGTTTTTGGGAAGAAAGCATATTTAATATATTGACCCTGCACCTTTTCATTGAGTGATCCATTCAAGGAGACACATAAGTTGGTGGCTGAATATATACAGTACGTCCTTATCAATGCCTGTTCTACCCTGAAATATGTTATAAAAAAAAACACAATCTGAGATGTTTCCTTTCTAGCAGTGGCTAGCTCAGCTTGTTTTGAATTACTGTAGAACTTTTTCTGAAGTCATAGCCACCAGATACAAACCAGGCTGCACGTATCTGGACGCGCTCAAGCTCATTTATGTTCTGCTTCATGCAGGGGTCTCATGCAGAACAACCATATCCCAATATTGGACGGACATTAGTCAGGTATAACATTTCTTTGAATTCAACTGGGGCTTGCCATAAATTTCTTCGGATAAAGTTAAGTGCGCGGCTAGCTTTTGATGATAAGTAGTGAAAGTGGGTGTTCCATGACAGGTCACTAGCAAACATAATTCCCAGGTATTTGTAATCTGAAACTGCAGTCAGTCGTGCACCACCCAGAAAATAGCTATTAACTTTAGGATGCATTTTTTTCGTGACTGTGGTTTTGTTGCATTTTGAAAGGTTGAGGGTCATTTTCCACTCTTCACAGTGAGAAAAAATACAGTCAAGATCCTTTTGAAGCAGTTTCGAATTCATTTCGCAATGGATATTGTGATAGACACAACAGACACAACAGTCATCGGCATACATGCTGATTTAACTGGACACATGTGCTGATAGATGTATAGATCAAAAAGAGAAGCAGTCCTAGAACTGACCCTTGCGGGACACCTGATAGCACAGGTGCTTCTGATGAATTCACTCCATCTAGCACTATGCACTGCTTTCACTCAGATACGCAGTTAGCCATGTCAGCAAATTATTCTGTATTTTAAGGGCTCATAACTTCTGTGTTAAGAGACTCTGTGATACAGAATCAGAGGATTTTTTTAGGTCTAAAAGTATGCAGTCCACTTGATCAGCACTGTTTATTGATTTGGCTATATTGTGCGTAATGGTCAGAAATGGCGGCGTTTTGCTGACCCTTACACTTCAAAATGTTTTTTATTGGTGGTTTGAAAAAAAAAAAGAAATCTAATGCAACTTGGCAGTCTTAATGTAATTTGTCAGCTTTGTGACATAGTTGTGCATAAGCAGTTTTAACATTGTTAACTACTATTTATTGACTTTATTAAAGTGCCTTATGAAGAATTACCGCACTGTTGACAACTGAATCTTTGCACTTTTTTTGCCTTACCTTTTTCTGGAGGAAGCAAAAAATGCTCAGTCCAGCATCACCTTACTCAGGAACGATATGTTTCAACTTGCTGACCGCTTGGTTAGAATTTACAAGGTGCACAAGTGCACAAAAGTTCTCACAAATGCTAGTGATGGAGCTACCTGAGGAGGCAGTCATCTTTGATTGCATGTGTACAGAATAGTGTGACATAAAATTTATGGTTGTGATATGTGTAAACTCACTTGTTCCAATGGAAGCTTGTAACTCTAATTTAGGTTCAGATGTATGATAATTCATCCCTTACATCAATGTAGAAGCATTTTTCATTCTCTTATTATATCAATTTCATTTGCATTAGTGGAATTTGTACAAATATAACTAGGCAAATAAAATGCTTGCCTTTGAAACTGTGGCTACTGATGTGTTTCTGTGGGTGAATTTACTTCCATTACAAGCTAAGCAAGCACTTGGATTTGGAGGAAGATTCTTTTCAGGTGAACGGAAGGTGATGTGTGTAAACATGATGTGATCACAAGGCTTACAGTTGTTGATACCTGTTATCCCTGTCTTACACTACGTGAGGAGAACAATTTACTGATGCTAATGTTGCGTGTATAAAGTGCTTGACGTTTAAACATCTCTCAATTTTTTTTCTTTGCCTCACAGACCGATGTGCCGGTCCATAGTTGAAATATTGAATAGTTAAGTACTTGCCCATACATACCTTTCCTAGCTAGCACATTTCCTAGCTAGCACATTTCCTAGCTAACACTGAATTAGGTGACGGTGTGACCGATACTGATTGTGTGCCTACGAGGGCATTTCAGTTTTTTTAAGAGCTGGTCTGAATGCATTTTATTTCTGCTGGCTGAACTGCCCACGCTGGTGTAGGTTTAATTCTGCGAAGATACGTGTGGGTTTCTTGATAAGGGGTTGTGAACTACATTGAAATGTAGGCCTCATTTTGTTGTAGGACTTGGTCTGCAGACTCGAACTGCGCCGTATCGGGTCTTTGTGTGGGTGTGGAGCCAGTGCTATTTTATGCCGAAGGTGACATATGATCAAAAAATCTATACAATAGACATTTGTGTCCAGTTCTGCCCACGTGGCATCTTGAGTAACCTGGTCAGTTTTTCATGCCATTAATTCGGCAGTTTTTTTGTTATGCACATGTTTGACATTAAAAATCAGCAAACAAGGGAAGGGGAATGAGGGGCTCGTTATAAACATGAAAGAAGCCAACAGCCACAGACACCAAGGGGCACAGGGGATATTTAATCGATTTATTTATTTTGTGGTGTTTATCAATTGAGAATATTAGTGAATATGTTATCGCTTAAAGCTAATTGATTAGAAAAGCAGAAGAAAAAACAACCACTGCCGCCGGTGGGATCCGAACCCACGACCTCCGAATTACGCACCGGACGCGTAATTCGGAGGTCGTGGGTTCGGATCCCACCGGCGGCAGTGGTTGTTTTTTCTTCTGCTTTTCTAATCAATTAGCTTTAAGCGATAACATATTCACTAATATTCTCAATTGATAAACACCACAAAATAAATAAATCGATTAAATATCCCCTGTGCCCCTTGGTGTCAGTGGCTGTTGGCTTCTTTCATTAAAAATCAGCGTCTCAGAATGAAGTGGGGAGCCAGTTTTGTAGATTTTCGTAGCGCTAAACGTGCACTGTAAAATGCTTCTCTTGGTCAAACTGCTCTCTTATTCGCACTGGAAGAGATGGCATACAATAGTCTTGCTTAAGTTTGGATGATGTGCTTCCCTGATTTGATCATAACTATATATATCCACATTTTCTGCAGCTCTAGTCACCCATAACAGGCAGCTTTCGCATGGTATGCATTTAGCTATGCAGCAGTCTGTTGATCATATGTCAGCTTCAGCATAATATCCAGATTTATACACTTGGCATTTGAGTCCACTTCTGCTCACGTGGTATCTTGGATAATTGGTCAGTCTTTCATGCCATTAGTTTGGCAATGTCTTGGTTGCACGCATAGTGGACATAACATCTCGAAACGTGTTGCTGGAGTCGCGGAACTGCTGTAGAATTTCATCTGCCACTAAGGTTAAAACATCCAGGGTGAAATGCTTGTCTAGAATGCCCAAACTGTGTGGTCTTGAGCCGCTCCCAGCTACACACGCGACATCTAGCGATGACTCCTGGTTGGTTCGAGATAGGTTGGGTGTGAGCATGGGTGGTCAAACTGATAGTGTTGCCACTTTTTTCGCAGCTTGCTGGCTGCTGCGGCTTTGCCCCCTGCTTACGACGTCAGGAATGCTGTCTGCGCATCTCTGGGTTCCCATGATGACTAATGACATGCATATTTCGGTATTCCCCGAAGGCCACAAAGCGCTGCACACAAACTTCAACGTGCTCGCGATAATATCCAATGCAGGGATGGAACCATGACGCGATGAAATATTGTGCGCTAGAAATTCTGCAGAAGAAAAAGAGCCAAGCATCATATGCATACCTGTCTAGTTCAGTTTCACAACCAGCCCAGCAGACAGCGGTTCTAAGGGCGAAAAGAGGCGGCGAAGCTACTGCGACCAGCATGCCACGAATAGATGGGCAGTGCTGTCAGTTTGGCTGTGCATGCTCGCAAGCAGCTAGTCTCGAACCAGGCGTTATCGCTAAATGTCATGCACGTAGCTTAGAGTGGCCCAGTGCACACAGTTCGAGTGTTCTAGACGGTTGTTTTGTCCTCTGTACCCTCATTATCACTTGTGGCTGCTGCCACGGGTACTGGAAATAATTGGCAGGTTTGAATTTCTTGTCAGCTTCTTGGGGAGTTGGAGCTAGTGGCAGGTGCAAAGCTAATAAACCTTTGTTTGCAGTGAGGGTATCCCAGTTTTACTTTGTGATGGTATGCAAGCAGGCCTTCCTCTCCTGTGCCATCTTGATAATCATAAAATTGTGCTGTTGTGCACCTAAGCGTAACCATTAGCGAAATTTTACTTTTAATTGTACAAAGGTACCTAAAATTTTTGTTGGGACTACTAATGCCTGCGCAGTACAATTGTGCAACTCCCTTGTTAACTTGATGATCGACAAATCTCGTCGCCACTCGCCACAAAACACTCACTAATGCTCACCTTTGTCTACTTGGAGCATCAAAAAGTTCAGTAAGGAACATTAGTGCCGTACTTTGCACACATTAGCTTCATAGCTTCTGCATCCCTTGAAGTTGGCTTTTAGTGTGTTTACAGTACACTTGTGCCTTGCTAATATGGACATCTTGGTTTGCGAGCAAAGGTGGCTTTAAGCAAGTCATCCCTGTTAATGAAACATAACAAAACAGTCTGAAAAGACTGATTACATTCTTATTACATTTCGTACTCTCCTCCGAAAATAGGAGAAGTCAGCCAACACGTGGAGTGTCTTTCAGCCAGTCGTGTGGCGGATTTGCTGTCACTTTTATTTTGTTTTTAGGCTTCCATGAATAGTCTTAGCCATAACCATAACACCATAACCACTTAGCCGTCGATGTGGCTAAGTGGTTATGGTGCTCAGCTGCTGACCCGAAAGACGCGAGTTCGATCCTGTGTCTTTCGATGAAAAGTGGAACACACCGTGCATGCCTTCACCAATGTGAGCCGTGAAGGGCATGGTGTTCTGTCGCTGGCCACTGTAAGTTTTTGCCCACTATCACTATTCGTCGTCTCAATAAATAAACTCAAATTATCACAAGGTGGCGCTAGAGCAAGCTTGCGGCATGAAAGGAGTAGAGAAAAGGGCTGAATGCCACGGCTTCCCGGCTGCATGTGTGCGTGTGTAAGTCAAACATACATTCCTTTTGGCTCGTAGAATCCTTTTGCAGGAACCAAGCAGCTGGCAAAACCCAATGCGACTCGAATGTTTCACTGCCTGAACTAACTAATAGTCACTTCAGTCTAATTGAGTGCTTCAGGATAATAGTACATCATTTATCATTTACTGTGCGTGTGCAAAGTCCCTCAGGAATATGACTATTACAACTATTACGCACTGAGGTTTATGTAACATCCCAGACAACGCAAAGACGTCAGTGAAACTGTATACCGTGGTGAAAACGAAACTGAACAACCAAAAAGATCCAATTCCTAGCACAGTCAACAAGCCACCAGATGTCAAGCAAAAACCGCTGTCTTCCCGGCATGCCTCGGGCACCCATGGTTGATAAGTGCAGAGCCGTCAGCTTTCCCTCTAGTTAATAGTAATAAACTCGATGCTAGCACCTGAAAAATAACTAACTTGAAAATATGGGGAACAACTGTTAGGCAAATCCAGTATTGTTGCTGTCGTTCCGCTTTATTGTTGATATGAAAAGAAGCTGCTAAATGCTGATTGCCTTCATTTACTGGCAGGGCGAACTCTCTGTGTCTTCCTGGCTTATAGTTTGTGTCTAGCCTAGAGCTCGGCTTCTCTGGGGTGAAATGCTTGAAAATCTGTTCTTTGACCCCACTTTGCGTAGAAGCCAAACACCTGTGCCGTGGCGCTGTTTGGCCAAGATAATTAATAAATTGGTTTTTGAGGAAACGAAATGGCGCAGTATCTGTCTCATCTATCTCGGCGGACACCTGAACCGCGCCGTAAGGGAAGGGAGGAAGGTAGGAGTGAAAGAAGAAAGAGGTGCCGTAGTGGAGGTCTCCGGAATAATTTCGACCACCTGGGGATCTTTAACGTGCCCTGACATCGCACAGCACACGGACGCCTCTTGCGTTTCGCCTCCATCGAAACGCGGCCGCCGCGGTCGGGTTCGCACCCGGGTACTCCGGCTCGGTAGACGAGCGCCTTACCACTGAGCCACCGCGACGGGTGTGGCCAAGATGCCCATCGTCCATTAAAATTCACCATCAATGGCCCCTTGCGAATTAATCGCCTCCTCCCGCAAATCTTTCTAATTGGCAAAAAAAAATGCTGCTACCGTCTGGAAGACGTGAAGTAACGACCTTTCGCTGTTCGGTAGCGCCATATGGTAGCGCCATCTATCGTCTTTGGGATGTATTGCCACGTGATTAGGCTACTTTTCCATACCTTACGGCGAGCGGGCGCCTGCCGCCTTGAGGTCGGATATTTTCGACCAATTTGGGCCGAAAAAGTTTTTCGACTCTTCGGAGGGCCATTTTTCCTTACCTCAAGGCGGTAGGTGCCCGGTCGCCCTGAGGTATAAAATTGTGACCTGCCGTGTGCCAGTGCTGACGACATGGCCGCCATGTTAAGCCTAACCATATTGCTGTCACACGGGCACTTTCGATCGCGATCGGTCTCGAGCGCGGTTGAAGTTTCAAGCGGGATCGAGATGGACAGCTGCTACACGTATCCACTCGATCGCGATCAACTAGTTGAAATTCTACATACGAGATGGCGCTGCTTGTACTATCATCATCACCATTGATTTTTTAATAAATTTATAATAACAATAGATAATAAAACATTCTTGTGAAAATATCAAACTGTGAGGAGAAAAAGCATCTTAATTACTTTCTGCTGCAACCAGTAGTGGACTCGATAGCGAACAGCAGCAAAACAACGCTCGGTGCACGCGTGAATGGTAGCGCCATCTAGTGACAAGGCGCCAAAGCACATCAACGCTGTGATGAAGAAGTTTTCTTCCGTAATTACTGGTAGCTAGGGTCAGTGCATTGCAAGCCTTTTTTTCGTTCCAAGAAGAAAAACTGCAAATAGTAGAAAATGTAACAACTGACTAAAAGCAAGACAACTGCTTCGCCAGGTGTCGCTCTTGCGAGGTAAACATTTAGTTAGGCCTAAGAGCTTGAAAATCACCAAATTATCTGAAAAACAGGGGCTAGTTGTCGCTTAAATCTCTACGCGAGGGCGAGAGTGTGCGAAATAAAAGCGAACCGCTACCATTTAAGCGAGCTATCGCGTCGAAGAATCCAGCGGTGACATGTATTTATTCCGAAGCGGGCGAGCAGGGCGCCGTCCTCTTGTCAACGCATCCCCTCGATCGTGCTCCATGCGTTCGAGCAGGATCGAGGTCGATCGCGATTGAATTCGCCGTGTAGCAACGCCGAATCTGCATCGAGTTCGATTTCGATCGACTCGATCGCGATCGAAAGTGCCCGTGTGACAGCAGTATTACTCGTCGAGCCTGTTACGAATATCCATTAGCTAGATCATGACGTTATCGGTTAATTAATTATAAGCAATTAAATATAAGCACAACCATAACTAAATATCAACTTAATTAGTTAATTTTAGTGTCTAACCTGTTCTATACTCACATAGAGGATTCCAAATATCTAATGCGTTTTATGATGCCTCATTAATTACTGAGTTAAAAGCGATTAAACATAGTGATGTGACTAGTTATGATGTCACAAAATCACTGACGTCACCAATCACCAATTCGATATACTGACGGCGTCACCAATTGGCCGGGTTGAATTCCTCGGACTTAGGAAATTTCACGCCAAAGGGAGGTGGTAGAGAGAGAGAAAAAACTTTATTGTAACAGGAATTCGGGGCACGCCCCAGGGTCCCCGCACGACCCCACTGCACTCAAGTGTTTATGTTACTAAGGTCCATAACACTGGCAGCCCGGCCGGTGGCGATGGTCTGCACGGCCGGGTCCTCCGAGCGCAGCAGGGTCTCCCAGTCCTCCCAGGTTTTGAGGTTCTCTAGGTCCCGCAGGGGAGGGTCCGCCGGGCAGAGAGAAAGGATGTGGAGGGAAGTAAAGGGTTCTGGGCATAGGGCGCAAGCAGGTGTGGGGAAGGAGGGATGATAGTGGGCTAGGATAAGGGGTGAGGGGAGAGTGTGTGTCGGTAGTCTGCGCCAGAGTGTTGCGTGTTTGTTATCTAGGGAGGGGTGGGGCTGGGGGTAGAGCTGGCGTGAGGCTCTGTATGCCTGCGTCAGCTCGCTGAATGAGTGCATGCGCTCCTTCGTGAATCCCCGATCCGAGGTCACCGTAGCCCGGTTTAAAGAACCTCGGGTTAAAAGGTTGGCGGTCTTGTTTCAGGGATTCCCGTAGTGCGCAGGCACCCATATCAGCTCCACTTGGCGGGGCGGGGGTGCATCGGGCGAGTCCAGCATGTCAAAAGCAGGGACATGAACTCGGCCTCGAGCAAAATTTAGAATCGCAGTTTTAGTTACTTAAAATATACCGGGCTTCCGTGCGAGTGATAGCAAATGCAATGGCGACTTCCTCTGCAGCCTCTGGGGAGGTGTCTGGAGGGAGAGGTAGTGTGAAGAGGGTGGATGAAGAGGAGTCCACCACAGCTGCTGTCGCTTCATCACCCGTGCAGACAGCGTCTACCCATACGGCGTCCGGCTCGGAGCCGTACGCTCGGTGGAGTGCCTTCGCACGGGCTCTGCGGCGCTGCTCATGGTGGGACGGGTGTATATTCCTCGGGAGCGGCTTGATGATGAGCTCCCGGTGAAGGGGTCGTGGGATGGTGAGGAGGGTTGGGTCGTTGGCCTGTATTCTGATTCTGAGGGAGTCCAGGATATACCAGCCTGTGGGGGTTTGTGTGTGAGCCTGATGTATTGGGCCTGTCGGTGGACTTCCACCAGTTCCCCGATCGTGCTGTGGAGGCCCAGGCCTAGTAATCTGTCTGTGGGTGTGTTGAGGGGAAGATGAAGTGCTACCTTGAATGCCTTGCGAATCAAGGCATACAAAGCGTTTATGTCATGTTTGGATAGTTGAAGGTATACGGGGTAGTGTACAACACACGGCTGAGGACAAAGGCATGAATGAGGCGACATAGGTCGCGCTCCTTCATGCATCTATGATGTCCCGAAACCCTGCGGATGAGGTGTGATATCGCGCCTACAACCTGCGTGAGTTTCTTGAGGGTGGTGGTGTTTTTGCCATCGTTCTGGATGTCAGGTCACCATTCAGTTCAATGCCAATGGGGGAGCGGGGAGAGCAGGAGGTGGCAGCAGACCCCAAGAAATCGAGAAACGTGATGAATAAGAGCTAACGCTCTTAAAAAAAGAGGAAGGGGTGGAATTGTTCTGATTTCATCATATATCTTGGGAATTCGCTGATTTTTGTTCTGGAAGCGGCGTCTGATCGGCGCTGGGAAACGTGGCGACCGGTTAGGAGCCTCAGAAGGAGATCATAAGACGACAGGGAGAAGCACGACCGCTTAGAGCTGCTTTCTTCTTTTTCGGGCATCTCTATGTGAGCGGTGCTGCCATCACCGCACGCATGGCAGCGTGGTGAGAAAGACGAGGACAAAGCCATAGAGTCAGGGGCGCCTGCGATGGCATGGATTCGATGAGTGCCGCCTCCGCTGGGCCTTCGAGCAAGGACTCGAGGCCCGATGACGTCGACATCTGCCGCATCTGCTTCCGTGGAGCTAGCTGCGGCTCCCTCCTGCAACCTTGCATGTGTCGAGGTGCGTGATTCACCGGGGTAATGCGCACTCTGCGCAGCTAGAAGTTAACGGATTCAAGATTCACAAAGGATGCGCGCAGCGTTGTGTAGGGCCAACATAGTTACCACCTATAAAGCGTGGTGACACATCCTCATCGGCTGAGATTCGTTGTTTTGTTGTCGGGCCGACTGATTAATGAAGCTGCTAGGTTTCGCTCAACGGATGCGCGCATTGTAGTGTTCTCTTCTAGGATCCACGCCATTCTCGCACAATATGTTGGAGGGTTCAGTTCGGAATGTTAGAAATTCTTTGCAGAAAGCCTCCGGTTCGCGCATGAGGAGGCAGCTGTGACTGTGATATGTTTTAGCAACGTAACGTTACTTCTGGCCGACAGTACTCGTGGGTAGATTTACATTATAACCTCTGATTTTGTCTGTGACCTCCTGCGCCTTCTTGCTTAGGTAACTGCTTACGCGTCTGCATTTCAAATTTAGGTGTTACATCTCGGGACGGAGGGCTTATTCCAAAGATTTTTAGTTCCTAGGTAGGGGTTAGAAGGGAGAGGCAGGCCGTCTCTGGAAGGGGAGTTTATTGAAATCACTGCCCGCTGCGTTTTGGCTTACCATTTTGTAAAGGGATCATAGTTTTCGCCTTTCTAACATGACCCCCGCGGAATCGGCTAGCAGTCGTTTGCTATGCTAGAGAATTTTAGTATAGCGTATATGCTTATACTAGCAGACAGGCAACGGCAACGACTGCCTTGCGGTAGTACAGCCGTGCTCAGTTGGCCTCCGTTATGAATTTATGATATTCCATATATACGCACATAATCGACGGTCGACAGGCACACAGAATGAATACACAGTGAACAGTGGCATTGTGTCGCTGTGTAGAAATTAAGATGACGTGGTTAGTGAGAGTGGCAAGGGAGCAGAATAAGTGCTGTGCCTGAGCAGAATACCGTGCAGGAAGCATCGGCTTTGCGCACAAGCCGTGCATGGAGCGATGGGTCTCGGAGCGCAGGGAGGAAGAGTGCAACATCTGCCACTACAACTACCCAATCCTACGGAAAAGCAGGGTGAGTGCGCGCCGTCGTGCGTTGTCGGAGGCCTACTGCAGGCAGTGGCTGCGTGCAGACCTTCTGCGAGCTGCTGCGGAACCCGGAGGGTCGCAAGGAGCCGCTCGTGTACGCTCTGCTGGGCGTCATCTTCAGCCTGAGCCTGCTGCACGTGTTCGCCTTCGCCTGGCTGCTCACCGTGCGCATGTGGGGCCGCCTTCCCTGGATGTACCAGGTGGCGAACGCCGCCGCGCTGGTGGCCCAGGCCTTCCTCTGGTCCGTCTTTCCCTTTGTCGCCTTCAGGTACGCCTGCTTTGTCCCTGCTGGCGAATGGATTAATGTACTTGCCACTGTTTTGCATGGGGAAGGAAAACATGCAATCTTGGCCATATATGCAGGACGTGACTCAATTCTACAGAAATGTGTGCACCTTTCCTCACGTGATAACTTCCTCCTCTTCGCAACCGACCGAGCTTGCGTGCCCGACTGTATTCGTGTGTTTTAGGCTAGGAGTTATGGAAAGGCTCAATAGCTCACCCAGGCGGACACCTGAACCGTGCCGTGAAGAAAGGGTGGAGGAGGTGTTGAATGGATGGAGGGAGAAAGGGCCGCCGTAGTGGAGGGCATAGGACATTAACGTGCACTGACATCGCACAGAACACAATAGTGTTTTTGCCTTTAGTCTACCTGGAAAGGCTGTCAGGATTAGCTTGCACTTCACGCGATAGTTACCGCACTTTTCCTTCTCCTTCTCCTCCTCGCAACTATTATAAGCACGGCCGAAGTCGGGCTCTCAAGCTTCTTGGTCAGGGGGTGCGATTGGAAAGTGCATTCCTTAAGCAATTTTCTTTGCAAAAACCGCATTGGCACCCAAGTTTTTCTTCCCAAGTAAGTTCATCCACCCCCGTACCACCTCGACCGCCCCCTCCCAAAAATCCGTCCCTGCTCGATCACTTCAGTCGTCGTCCCTCGCGAGGGAAAGCTTATGGCGAGTCGCCACAAGCACCTGCCGTTTGGGCTATTTTCTTTAATTTACATTGGCTATATTTTCGTAAAGTCGCATATCGAAGCCTTGTAAGGGCGTAGCCAGGGGGGGGGGGGGTGCTTATGGGGCTTCAGCCCCCCCCCCCCTCCCCCGAATTTTTTTCGAACTGTCACGCACCGCTGACCAAAACAACCACCGCCGCCGGAAGTCATTCTGGAATTTGTCACCTACAGTGTCTTTTTCAGACTAGAAAAGACATTTTGGCCCGAACATTGCTAACTGGGGTTGCATTTCGTGACAACGCCCATGCACCTGGAGTCACGTAACGCAAGCATCAGTTAGCATCATGATCAAAATTACCATGCGAATGCTAAAATTTTTAGGACATCAATAACTGATCTTGACTGACCTTGCTTGAAAGCCCTGCCCACGCGGCGTTTCCCAACATACACACTAGAATATTGGTTATGTCAACTTGCGGCATCATTCCTGGCTTTCGTTTGTCCTTCTATTTTCTTTTTAGCTAACTGCTTTTACTTTTTCTTTGAACCCTTCTGTAATTATGGGTGCAGAATAATTGCCGCCGTGCAGGCAGTTAAAAAATACGTACTTTCGTATTGATTTCTGCATTGTTCCTCTATTATTCTAACCATAGGGTGCTGTCCCGACCGCAGCATGTATTTTTTTTTAAATAAAAGAATGTATTCGTATGCCTCAAAAATTGTGGCAGACATAACTGATACCTATGCTTCCATGTTTTGCGTACTTAATAAGTAAAGAAAATATCACGCGAGAACTATGTCAGTCCGAAAGCAGCAAAGCATGCAGTGCATGGCGCTGATATAAAAAACGCAAAGGCCATGAAATGAGCAAGTAGAGGACAAATATTTGAATGAATCTTTGTCGTTCAAGAACATTTACATTTTTGTACATACGCTACGGCCAGGAAAAAATCTCAACGACGCTGTCCTTCGTTCCAGTGTACTGCGCAGCAGCAGCTGTCACCGGTCAAGTATTGCGAGTAATTGCACCGAAATTTTAGTCGCAACAGCGAACACATGCATAAACGAGGAGTTCTGCAAAATATAGTGCGAAGATAAAATGGAATATTAGAAATGCGAAGACAAACATGATAAAGGACAAAAAAGTGGAAACACAGTCACTGTATGTACACACAAAAACTCGCCACAAGATATTTAAATACACGTATGCCTCCATTAAATCTACGTATCTAAGCAAAAGTCACTCTATATAATGCGTCAAACAAGGCAAATAAACATCTTGCGCAATCACAGACAGTAAACTTCAAACACGTATGGAAAGACAGACGACCCAGGCAAGAACAAAACTATGATAGCAGAAATCGCGATAGGTACATGGGCCAATGGCCCATGTACCATTGGCCCATGTACCTATCGCGATTTCTGCTATCATAGTTTTGTTCTTGCCTGGGTCGTCTGTCTTTCCATACGTGTTTGAAGTTTACTGTCTGTGATTGCGCAAGATGTTTATTTGCCTTGTTTGACGCATTATATAGAGTGACTTTTGCTTAGATACGTAGATTTAATGGAGGCATACGTGTATTTAAATATCTTGTGGCGAGTTTTTGTGTGTACATACAGTGACTGTGTTTCCACTTTTTTGTCCTTTATCATGTTTGTCTTCGCATTTCTAATATTCCATTTTATCTTCGCACTATATTTTGCAGAACTCCTCGTTTATGCATGTGTTCGCTGTTGCGACTAAAATTTCGGTGCAATTACTCGCAATACTTGACCGGTGACAGCTGCTGCTGCGCAGTACACTGGAACGAAGGACAGCGTCGTTGAGATTTTTTCCTGGCCGTAGCGTATGTACAAAAATGTAAATGTTCTTGAACGACAAAGATTCATTCAAATATTTGTCCTCTACTTGCTCATTTCATGGCCTTTGCGTTTTTCATATCAGCGCCATGCACTGCATGCTTTGCTGCTTTCGGACTGACATAGTTCTCGCGTGATATTTTCTTTACTTATTAAGTACGCAAAACATGGAAGCATATGTATCAGTTATGTCTGCCACAATTTTTGAGGCATACGAATACATTCTTTAATTTCAAAAAATACATATTTCACTTGTCTAGACAGTGCGTAGCGTTGTCTAATACACAATGACATTGTCAATGGCAATGCAGGTATTAAGTATTATTCTTGCGTTTGGTCCTGCCACAGATTCTATGAGAAGGCCGCGCTGCAACATGAGCCCCTCTCGAACAAAATTTCTGGCTACGCCACTTATGGTAGCTGTAAAATGTATGCATTATGTAAAGACTACTGTGTGCTCGATTGGCATGCAGGGTCTTCAAAAGCGAGAAGACAATTGAGTGACAAATAATTTTTGAAAGTTCCCATTCACGAGGCTCGCGTCGACGTCTGGTGCCGGTTTCTTACGCGAATCCTGCACTGCGACGTCGTATGGCTCACGTGACGTCAGGAGTGAGGGGTTGTTATTGGCTTGCTATGAAACGTCTTATTGCGAGAAAAGCTGCAACTACGCTCGTAGACGAAACAAGCGAAGCAGGTACGCAAGGGCACAGGCGGACTGTAGGCGGTGGCGTATCGCTCATTTCCAGTCCAGCCGTGGTGGAGGGTGAGCGCGCCTGCCGGCACTAAATTGAGCCGCGTGGCGTATTTGTGGGCGGAGCGTAGTCGTAGCTTGATTTTTTTTCCCTGGCTCGCTCCGATGTATGGGTTTATAGAGAAGAGGAAAAGGGACATTTTGGATCTCCTATATTTAGTACTACGTAAGATATAGCAGGTTACAACTTTAAAAAAATTAGCTGCGATTCAACTATTGCCGAACCTGGTTAGATAGCAAAAGCTATGATGTATCGGGCAACTATACGCGGCTTGGCGTATGTAACGTTGAGTGCGTCCTGTACACTGGATAGGCAGCGCGCCCACCCTGGCAGGTGGCAGTTAATGGTTGATCGCAAGAGTTAGCTCACCCAATGAACGCTGCGGCCTATTGCAGCAATGCCGCGTGTCTGCCACAATGTTGTCAATGCTAACGCATGCAGCCCACATCTATCTCTCATCGCCCCACGTACCTATAAGCGCGATTCAGGCGTCCACTGACCCAGGGATTCAGTTATGCGCACTTCTTCCTTTCCTCAAAACCATCGGAGTCTAAAACGTTGTCAACGCCAACGCCAATGGGCACAATGAACGCCGACGGCCTATGGCTTCAGTGCCGCGTTTCTGCCACAACACTGTCAATGCCAACGCATGCAGCGCACATCTGTCACTACCGCCACGTAACTTAAAGCGCGACGGAGGTGTCCACTATCCCATACAGGGGGCAAGTTATGCGGCTTTCCTTTGCGCTCGAAGCTCCCGCTCTTCATCGGTTTCGTAGCTTAAAGCGTGCCTAAGGTGTCCACTGTCCCAGGGGCCAGTTATGCGCCTTTCCTTTGCTTTCGAAACTCAAGGTCATATGAAGGTGAAACTTGGGGCCACCGCGAAACTGGCTTTACCTAGCGTAGTGAAGCTTTTGCTTAAAAAAAAGCAGTTGGTAACAATTGGCCATGGTCCGCGGCATCGTGCATTACTCCGCTGACCAATCACAGCAGTACATTAAATGGGCTTTTTGGTTTTTGATTACATACCAAACAAGCCTAAGGCGTCAAAATTCTTGAGCTTATAATTTCGTCTCATGGTTAGCTTTTTGTTTAAGTGACAAGAAAAGCTTTAACAGCGGACTACTTTTTGTCGTAGAGGAATGGTGTGTGGCGGCAACTAAACGTCGGAAATTTTTGCCGGAGTGTGATGGGTGATCTTTTACTCTCGGTGCAAACCGTTTCAACGGCCTTTTAAGCAGGTTATGCGCGCGCATACAGTACATAAACGCGAAATAAAGAAACGGGTGATCATGATGATGAATTTTATGTCGCAAGGACAGCTGTGGCCAAAGAGCATCATGTCACAAGGTATTTTTCTTTACACGAGGTGCGTCCAAATAAGCAATTCTCAATCATTTTGCCCCAGATAATCCGAGCACCAGGCTAGGGGAAAGCTTGTACCCACTGTACCAGCGGTGGGTACCTGGCGACACTGCCTCCCATATAAAACACTGAGCATACATTACCCGAGTGTTTGCGCTCCTTTTCACGGTGCGGGATTCGATTTGAAATCGAATCCCGCACCTCCATATCAGAAGCGGATGCTAAAACCGCTATAGGCCACCGCTGCGGTAAAACAAAGAAATCCCAGTAAAGTAAAACATGTGAAGGAATTAATGATTCTTGTATTCGGGTACGCCAAGTCCTTTAGAGCCGCGTTAGTCTCAGAAATCACCGGCTGTTAGGGAAAGCAGCCAATAAAATATCGATACAGTCAAACCCATTTATAACGAAACTGTCGATCACGCGGACTGCATTCATTGTATCCAAAGTTCGTAGTAAGTGGACTTGCCCTCATCATCATCAGCAGCAGCCTGACTACTCCCACTTGTGGGAATCCTGGCTTTCCGCCGTCGCCTTTGCGCGGTTGCCGGCCTCCCGCGTTGTTTCTCCTCTTTCCCTTGCTCCCGCCTCAGGCGGTGGAGAGGCGGCTGGGTGACTAATCACTGTCATTTAGCCACAGCTCCGTCCCGGCTCCCCAAGGGCCTTTGCCATTGGCGCCTTTTGGCGGGAATTCGGGACCCGCTTTGGGCGGCCGCGCGCCGCGCGACCGTCCGAGCGGGGCCCAGAGAGAGATCCCTCCGAGACAGCGTAAGGTGCGTACGTTACTGTTTGTCTGTGCCGGCCTTTGCCGTTCGGACCAGTGCTTACTCGAGCTCGCCCGCACGTGTCCTCTGACCTCCAGCGGCTCGAGCCTGTCCAGCGGGGTCCAGCGACCTCCGACAGGCGTACCTTGCGTTGATTGCCCACTCTCTCTCGCAACCGGCCCAACGGTCGACACGAGAGAGAGATCACAGCACTGCCGCGGGGACATTCTCCTGCAGCGGCGTGCTAGCGACGCGCATTGCTCGAGTCGCTTCGTGCGCGCAGCGGAGCCTTGCTCCTCGCGCGCCCCCGGGACGGGGTGACTATTGAGTGTGTGTGTATCAGCTGGAGGATGACGTGAATAAACGTCTCCTTTGTGAACTTGGAGGCCTATTTCCTTGCGGCGAATCGCTCTCCTCCCAGCGGAGGTTGAGTGCGCTGCATCGGTGTCCCAGTGTGTGTGTGGTGACGGCTGATCGGGGCCCTTGGCTCGCGCGAAGCTCGAACCCGCGGTGGTTGGTGGCCTGTGTCCACGTAGAAACCCACACACTGCAGGGCGAAGGCCTCTTCCATGTCTCTCCAATTAACCTTGTCCTTTGCCAGTTGCGGCCACCGTATCCCCGCAAACTTCTTAATCTCCAAAAAATACAGTTAGACGAAAGTGACGTTTATTCCTATAAAGCGTTTGTTGTACACGTCTGTTTTTTTTGTTGTTTTTTTTTTCAAAGCAGAGCTCATGAAGCCTCTTTCTAAGCTGTCCAGCTCGATCATGTGCTCCTGGCCGAGACCCTTCTGTGAGCAAGCCGTTTTAGAGACGCGATAGATAGCGATTGAGGCATTCATGGCAACTGGTCGCCATCTTCGTCTTCGATCCTCGACGAAGGCGTAATGGTGCAGCGAAGGCTACCACGTTCGTTCCGGCTAAAACGGACCAACAAATTTTTCCTGGCATGACGGCCACTTAGTCCATAACCAACATGACGGTACAGGATTGAGGAATCCCTCGGCTAGCTAAGCTCATGTATTCTTTCCGGCTCTCTTTTGAGAACAAACCGTGTTGGAGGAGCTTAGTCCAAGTAGGTTAACACGTGTAGTGATCACCTTCAAATCGCTCAGTACATCTGCTGTCGCGGCAGCAGGGCATGCACGGCGGAGATCCAGTTGGCCAGGCGACGCACGCCTGCCCACCTGTCCACGTGACCAGGTGGGCCAGCAAGGCATACCTCGTGACTCGAACTGAAACTTCTCAGATCGCTATCGCTATAGTTGATCGCCGACCGCGCTATAGTCTCGCTTTACCATGCTTCTGCTTCCACGTTAGAAGCTTTGACCAGCTGGCATAAACGCACTCATGGCATAAACGCACTCACCGATTGAATGCACAGTTTTTTATTATTTTGGGAGGTCGGCATTTTCTTTGGGTGGATAACGGGAACTGGAAGACACTCTTCGGTCTCCGCGCTGGCGGGAAGCGCACGGTTTGTCGACTGCGGGTGCCAGTTTACGGGGCCTCCTCGTTTGTTACAACCGAGTGTTGTGGCCACGGTTGTTCATTATATCTGAGACCCAGTGCCTTTGCTTTAATACATATTTTGACGGTAGCTCCATGGTAGCGAGTGTTCGTTTTAATTTCGGCTCTTATAAGTGGGCTGGACGTATTTCGTGCCAGAACTCCAGACGGCTCCATGAGCCGACCAAGTAGCAGACTGGTTGGCAGCACTTACAGAGCAGACTAACTTGCGTTACGATTGCGTGACTGTGTCGAAGTTTGGAATGCTGCCCTACAAATACTCTCCTGTCTACACAGGATGGCCTGGGAGAGCTCGTGCCGCTGGTGCTTGCTGAACGCTGAGCTGCGCATCCTGCTGCCGGAGGAGAGCGACGACGGCCGGCCGCCGCGCGCCGGCCTTGCTTGCCGGGCCAGGAAGACGACGTTGTCTCGAAATTGAAGTCGAATTCTCTGGCGTCCGAATTCCTAGCATTTGCCCGCAATGACGAAGCATCTTTGTACCTGCAGCCGGCGCTCGGCGCCGCATGGTCCCGGAGAACTCGCGCAGGTGGTGCTTGCGGGACATCGAGGTGTACACAGTCCTGCGGCCGGAAGAAAACGACTGCCGCAAACCGTTCTTCTCTGGCGGGACCGGGAGACGCGCTGGTTCGAAATTCGAGCGGAAGGCACTGACGTCCAAATTCTAGTCTCTTGCCGCAATAAAAAGGCGGCTTCGCTCCAAGAGCCGATTTGAGTGCTCAACCAAGTTGAGTTGAGTCGTTTCTCGGCAAAAAGAAAAAAAAAATGTCTGCCTGACGGGTATGGTATTACTGCGCATGAACATGCAGCCTAGGTAAAGCACAATATTGTTACGATAACATCTGGGAGAAAATGAATATGTTATGCATCGGGATTCGGTGGAATATGCGGCAATGCACAGTTAGGGTATCCACCAAGATGTGAGAATTACTGCGGCATTTCTTGTATATATATATATATATATATATATATATATATATATATATATATATATATATATATATATATATTAGTTTTCTTTGTTTGCTGCACGCACTTCCGCGTCCTTCGTGTCGGCGTACAGTTTTCAGCGAGGCACTGTTCCCCTTTGAGGCAGAACACCTGCTGGAAAGAAGTTACGGTCACGACACACAACACATATGTAAATCGTAAAAACTTATTTCCACAGCCGAGCTCCAGTATGGCCCTTCATTTCGCGGGTAATATGTCATCATCTTTCACACGGAGTGTTTCACGTAATTTGTTTCACGTAACATGTTGTTTCCCGTCGTATGGCCCTCCACAGAGTGTTTAATTCCGCTTAATTAGTTAATTAGCTTTGATAAACTATGCAAAGTTTCTAACATCTCAGGACGCTTTGGGGGGACACATCACGTGCTCTACTAATGTTACGAGATCTCGACACACCATGCAATCACAACTCACGGAATGTTTTAATCAGTTTTCATTTCCGCCGCTCAACGTGTGTCGTCAAACCTTTTCAACAAAACCGGAGTTTTGCCACTTAACACCGAACGCCGATACCTTTTTCCACTAACAGGACCCTTTTTCTGTCGCGTTAAAACTCTTGCATGAGACGCAATAAATGGGCAAGAGCACTGTTGCAGAACTGCCCGGACTACTTTTACATCTTTGGTCGTTTGAATTGTTACAGACTACCCCCCCCCCCCCCCCCCACGCTTACAGCGATAATGCACTCTGGTATTGCCCTGTGGTATATTTCCGATCGCTCTCCCGGCATATCTTTGTGGTAGTGGGTTGCGGGAGGGATCTGCGCGCTGTGGGAGCAGCCTCTCATTTTGTGGACGTCACATTCATTCCAGCAAGAAGACAGGCTAGTCACTGAGTGCGGGTGCACTCGGGGCATCCTATATATACCATGGACGCATTACGGCTCAAGCGGTTTGACACCTTTATTGGTCCCACGAAAAAGAACGCGAAGGTGCTCGAGCTGACTGCTCGGCGAGGTGGGGTGTGGGACCGTCGAGGTGCGTTCAGGTCAGCTGGCGAACCAGGAAAGCTGCCACGATGCCAGTCAGGACGCTCAGCAGCACGACGTTGACCAGAATGCAGGCCTGCTCCATGGCACTGCGGTTGGCCAGGGAAGCGGCCGAGGCTGGCAGAAGGGGGGCGGCCAGGCTGACCACCGAGAACTGGCTGCGGCTCTCAGTTTGCTTGGTGTGGGATCCCGTCTCGCGGGCCGGTCGAGCAAAGTAGCCAGGCGGTGGTCCTACCGGCGCCACCGAGGCCGCGACACGCCCTGCGCAGTCACATAGCACCCACCAACTCAATTAAGGCAGCCGATTTTTTATTCGAAATAACTTCTACAGGCTGCCCAGCTGTATGAGCCGCACAGAGTCCCGCTTCCAATCACCCACCTGCCGATTCGGCGCGGGGATCCTTGAGGCGGGGAGCCTGCTGTGGAACTGGCTTCTGCGGATCGTCTTGCTCGGACATTGACTGCTGCAGCTGATGCATCTGCTGCTGATATTGCTGCTGTTGCATATGCTGTCGCATCTGCTGCAGCTGATGTTGCATCTGCTGCATCTGTTGCATCTGCTGCATCTCCTGCATATCCTGCATTTTCTGCAGCTGCTGCATATGCAGCAGGTGCTGAGATAGCGGGACCTGCAATGAAATGACGCACTTGCAGATTCACTGCATTTAGTTGGATAATAAGCGTGCTCAGGCGATGTGGACGATCCTCGAGTCCTAAGCAGTGTGCGAGATCCTCTGCTCCAATTTTGCGCAGCTTTGACCAAATGCGCATGCATTGCGCTGTTGGCTATTACCTGCTCTATTGGTGGTGGAATCTTCTCTGGTTCCGACTCAGCCGAAGTATCACTTGATCCACTGCTGCTGGCAGACGAAATCGAACTGCCGCTGCTCTCGTCAGGTTTGTCATGATGCTCGCTCGAGCCCTCCGAAGCAGTGCCTGCGCAAACAGCCGCCGGTTTGAAAGAAAGCTGGACCCGAGGCCGGCGCTGGATCGAGCAATGAAAATTTCAGGCTTTTTTTAAAATTTAGCATTGAGAATGAAGTTGCTCGCATGCTTCGCCACTAATGCACTAAATGAGTCTAAAGCATGATTCACATTTCGGCTTACTAAGGCATAGGAAAAACGGGTGGGGTAATGGCTAAGGATACTGAAGTTCCGGCTTGGCCGCTGACCGGACGGCGCTACTGAAATGAGCTGCCGAGGCGGGCACGATACCAGCGTAGTAGATGGCCGAGCGCGCATCCTCCTTCATGAGTTCCTTGGTTGGCGACCAGTCTGACTCGGCCGATTTCTCTCCGGGAGATCCAGGCGAGCACGGCGGCTTGGCCGCGGCCAGCGTTGTGGTTGGCCCGGCCACGTCCCCGGCCTGGTGCATCATACCCACTTGCGTGACCACGGCGTGGCGCACCATGTTTGGGTTGTCCTGCGGGCCGACCGCGGTCGGTTCCGCCTGGGGCCGGCGCCCCTGCTTCCACTCGTACGAACCCATAGCGGGGTAAGCCATATAGCCCGGCGCGTAAGGGTGCTCAGGCACGTAGTAGCTTCCGACCTCCGGCGGCCCGTAGCCCCTTCCCGGAGTCAGGGCGGCCTCCCTGGCGACCTGCAAGGCGCCGAAGTCGCTCGTGAAGGGCGCGCGCGGCTACTGGCTACGAAAGACCGCAACATCATTACTCGCCTGCGGGTAGTGACCAAGCGCCACGCAGCTGGCGCGTCCTGTGGCCGGCACGGCCATGTAGCGGTAGTCCCCGAGGGACTTGGACAGCGCGTCACGGGACACGCGACGGCGGGAGTCCGGCGGGCAGGGTAGCGCATAGCTGGAAGCCGCCTTGCTGCGAGCCTCCTCGGCGTGAGCTGGCCGCCGGTCGCTGCTGGCGCGACCCACGGGCGGTGAGGCCATCGATGAGGTCTGACGGCGCTGCTGCTCCGGGCTCCTTTCGTCAGTCATGGCTGCGGGAGGACAGGCTGGCAGCCCTGCGAACGTTCTCTCGAGCTCTGGCGCAAGCCTGGGTGCGCTCGCCCCCGCGCGCCTCGGTCTCGAGCCGTTCGAGCACGTCGTTTTTCTCTCCAGCTCAGAGGCACGTGCATGGAGGACGAAAAAAGGCTAGAATGAGAAGATATGTTCCGCCAGCTATTGCAACGTATGAAGTCGCCCGTATATAAGGACGCCTTCAGCGCGCGCGAGCAAAGCTGCTGAGTTTTTTCCATTCCAGGCTTCTGCTGGGAGTCGGCCTCATTCCCCTCTTTTTCAAATGTTCCTTCCTCATGGCGCAGTTCGGGTGCTGGAGTGAGTGAAAAACCTTATTCGCTCTGTTCAGGTACCCATCCCGAGTTACTGCGCCTTTTCTTTCTTCATAACCTCCGTCCCTTTTCCCGTTTCACTTCCACAACTAGCAGGGAAAGACGACGCCACTTCCCCTCTATGGTGCAAAGCGCCAGAGATAACAGAATGCCCGCTCCCCGCACACACACACACACACGCACACCTGGTAATCGACTTGGAAGGCTACTGGATAAAGATACAGCCAGAACACCCACTGGATCACATGGCGTACACAAAGCATGGAGAAACAAAAATGACTTCGCGCAATCTACACAGAAGACTATGAGCCACAGTGCGCACACTGTGGCAGAGGCGAACCTATACCACACGGTCGGGCAGCTGCCTAGACAAAACAGCATTAGAAAGGACAAAAGAACCGACGATTGAGCGGTAGGAGGAAATGCTGCCCAGCTGAGGCCCGAAAGTTCATCAGAGGCTGTCATAAAGGGACATAGAGCAGCTGCAAGATTCGAGGGATTCCCGGTATGGGGGGACCACAACTTTTAGTTCCAATTAAAACGTTATCATCATCATCAAGAGCGTAAAAAATTTCCCATTGGAATAACATCAGCTGTCATGCTAAAACATACAGTATTATCCTTCATGTCTTGAGTGAACCTAAATCCACCCCTCTCGATATAATGGGTCCACCTGGTGATGCTCAGCCGCGCCGTGCTATCGTCTGTCTTTTTTTCTTATCAGAATCATGTCCTGCTGATTAGCTGTGCTACGCCTTTGGATTCTTGGCCGGTCTCCCAGAGTGGGCATGGGCCGCTAAACGCCTGGAGAACACTTCCCAGCCCACATGCCAACAGGAACCCCACTCCAACCTCCTTACTTCAAGCAGGAAATTTTGTACGGAAAAACCGCATCATCCCATTTGTTTTTTTATGAAGAAATCTCAAAAAAAGCGTGGCGCAAATAGGCCCTCCCCCCTGTAAATGCGCCCCTACCACCTGAGTGACATTCTCACTGGCCAGCAGGTGAAAGAAGGATTTTTTTTTTATTACGCCATAAAACGCCGCTGTCACCACAGCGACGCCTTTCACCCTAAAAAAAGCTACGTCGTAAAAAAAATGCATCGATCATACTGGGGTACCCGCAGTAACCCCCCCACCCAACAAAAAAAAAAACGGCCGCACAGCCTGCGTTAAAAGAAGGTGTCCGAAATAGGAACAAGCGCACTGCTCTGCCCAATTACATCACGTGTCTCATGGCCTAAAGGATAATTCAGTCCCGTTCGTCTATCTAAGGAAGGAGGCTTCACTCGTCCAGGCACGCAAGTGTTGCGACGTTGACAACAAGGTGAAGTTTGTGAAATATCGCGTTGGTGTATAGTGTGCAGTATCCCGCTGTCATATGGTCACATGCATCTATCGCCAGACAGGCAGATGTCCAAGCATTCGGACACGCGAACATAAATGTGATGCAGACTTGTCAGCCCATTGATGCACGTGCGACTGTTACGCCCTTTTTGATGGGGCACGAGTGCTGCACGCTCACAAAGATCAAACAATAAGAGCACAATTACATCCTTAGGAAGTTCCCAGGATGTATTTTCGAGGTCACTGCATCGTCATGAAGACGTCCTCAATTTATCCTCAACAATTCCTCATCTGGTCCTGTTGTCCGGCCAAAGGACATCCTCAAACTTGTTCTGGGTGATTTCTTTTTGGCCTGTTTTCAGTAAGTCACATGTAGCCGCCGCGGTGGCTCAGTGGATATGGTGCTCGGCTGCTGGCCCGGAAGACGCGGGTTCGATCCCGGCCGCGGCGGTTGAATTTCTTTGGAGGAGAAATTCGAGGCCCGTGTACTGTGCGATGTCAGTGCACGTTAAAGAACCCCAGGTGGTCGAAATTTCCGAAGCCCTCCACTACGGCGTCTCTCATAGCCTTAGTCGCTTTGGGACGTTAAACCCCATAAACCAACCAACCAGTAAGTCACATGTCGATCTGGCGCAGAGAACATGCGTTATTATTTGCTTAATTACTGTTGGCAGCATGCACAGTGAACTGGCAAACCTTCGTGGGTGTGCTTTTAGTTTCGTACTGCATCTTCGCGGTCATCCACTTCAACTCGCCACATTTCAGCATCCTCGTGTTGTGAAACAGCTTCCTTTTTGCTTCTTTCGCTCTGAATACTTACAAAAACTAATTTCGCAGGTTTGGCTATATATGCTCAGCAAGACTGTGACTGGTTCGATCACCACCTTTGCTGGCGCCTACAGGTTGTTCTTAGTGCAGTCTTTTCATGCAGCGACTATTGTTTTCTCTGGATACCTGCCGCCTGGAATTCTGCTGCCTCAATAGCGAAGTCACCGAGACAAGTACATCTACTGCGGCCCAAAAATCTACCACTCCAACACCATCAGAAACATGCCGTACCTAGTGTCTGGTTAAAAAGCAAATATATTTCAAAATATATCCTATATATAAGACTATTTTGGTCAGAGTGATTTCCTTTACTGTATTTGCACACAGATACATGCAATTAAACCTGCACATTTTTAAACCTGGCTTGATTTCAGGCCCATGCCAAATTATCGCCTTACGATAGGACGCTTGCCGTACATTTGAGCGATTCTCATCCTCGCGTCTTCCAGCAAAGTACAAACTGAGGACATCCTTATAAGAGCATTTGGTCATGATGCACTCAAAAAGTACTCAGGACGTCCTGTTAAAGATCAGGAAGTTTGAACCATTTGCGGGCGTCCTCAGGACGTTTGGTATTGTCTGAGGGAGAACATACGTCATACTGAAATGAAAGGCACAAAATGTGTCAGCGAGCCCCCGCTTGCCTTAGCAAAGAAAGAGCGTAGATAGCAGATGAGTGTTTCTTCTGGTTTGGGCCGAGATTACGCACTATTTGTATTTCTTTTTTTTTTTACAGGTTCTGACCTATATGTCTTGCTCCTTCAAATAAAGTTTTTTTAAAGGGAGACTGAAGCACTTTTTTTGAAAATCAGGCTGGCAGCGGCGTGCTATAGTTTTTCATGCTGTATGCTCGAATATCGCATCCAAATAAGGCAAAAACAAGCGCGAATTGCCTTTTTTAGCAGAAATATGCGGCCTCTGCCGCAGGGCACGCCGCGCGGCGCGCCGCCGCCCGTGATTGGTCAAGCGAGGTCGTGACGTCACTTTGAGGACTGGAGAAGCTGCCGATGCGGTTCCGGCGCTGCGCTGAGTGCAGATCGCAGCTTTCCGTGGCGTTGTTAAAGCGAATATGGCGACTATTTTTTTACTGACCTCTAAAGAAAAGGATACTACAGTTTGTTCATTCCACGTATCACCTGAAAGCAAAAAAGACACGAGCAAAAAATTCTACGCCTAGCACAAGCATACGCTAGCGTGAAAGACACGTACGCAGATCATGCGTAAAAGGTGCCAGCACAACCTCGGCTGGTATTCTCGGAAAGGAAGGGGTGCGAACAATCACCACCGGACGCCTCCTGGCTCGCCGGAAAGAGCGTCATCCTAAAGAAAAGGCCCAAAGCGCTGTGTACAAAAAATTTTATTCTCACTACCCGGCGTAGGTTGGGGCAAGAACGTGTTTCGAGGAAACGATGAAGCAGCACAAAGCTGATGTCAAATTTAGCGAAGCGCAGTGGCCAAGCACTGCGAGGCATGTGACCACAGGATATTGAAGGAATCATTGTGCGCTGGAAACCAAGCTAAATACGCGCACAAGGCTGCTGCTTCACTCGTGGCGCGTTCAGCAGATGCCAGAAAATATTAATCGCTGGCTCGGAAACGTTCGCCCTTCCTAGATTTGCAGTTTATGTTCAGTGAAGTAGTGGCCAACTATATGTGTGTTTAAAAGCCAAGCTAGCTGCAACTCGTTCGCTGCCACAACTTGAAAAAGAAAGCGACTAAGGTTGTGAGACATGATGTTTTTTTGCAAAAACTTGGTTGGCATTCATTTCTCTGTTAAATTTGCATCCGAAATCAGAACGTCGAACGCTTTCATTTTAATCGCTTAGATACGATTAAACGAGATGCCGCATATGAAGAGCTTCAATGCTTGCTTGCTTTGCTTTATTGTGTTTTGCTTTGCTTGCTTGCTTGGACACGTCGAACCGAGTACAAAATCACTAACCGAGCCTTGCTGAGCACGCCTCAGGTGGTCTGGCCGCACCTATAAGCTGAGAGCAACACATGCTTGAGCCTCTATTAGGTTTCTGCAGGGGCGTGTTTCTAGTGAGCATGTTTCTGCTTTTAGAAGAGGCGCTTCTTCGAAATGGTGACACGCCTCTCATGCGCGAGGAAATGAAAGGAACTGCGTCATGGTTCAGCCGCGACCGAAATCTCCAGAGATCACATTAGGGACAAGCTCTGCATGTAGCCGGTGTCACGAAAGTGCTTCGAGCACTTTGGTCGGCTTGAATTCTTCGTCAAAGCAGCGAGCGCTTGCGCTGCGAGCGTATGATCTTGCGGAAAACAGTGGAAGACGACACAGTCGCGGGCGTAGTTGTTCGTGGACACGAAAGCAGAGTAGTACCTCGTGTTGAATCTGATTCTCAAGGTCGGCTGACACGCTTTGTACGTCACAACGCACGCAGTACGAGGAACAACGCATGCAGCACGAGAAACAACGCGCGCTGAAAGCTCTCTCGGGTGCGCCGAAGTATCCCCGGCTCCTCAACGTGACGTCACGTTGGCCGACATGGACGAGGTTTCCCTCTCCGCTGTTTTCCTCTCCTGCGGTCGCGCGCGGCGCGGGAGATTTAAACATCGCGTTTTTAATTGGTGATTGCGCCACTGTTTTGGCCAAAATCGAAAAAATAATTTCACAGACGTGATCAGCAATGACACTACTTCAAAACCCTAAAAAATTAGCTGATTCGAAAACCGCCTCAATCTCCCTTTAAGGGTCAGCTGAGCGGGGTTTCTGTTTTTTCCTTCCGCTTGTCCATTTTATTTGCGCTGTTTCTTTGTTCGTTCAAAATAAATTATTAGAAATGACAGGACATAGGTTGCCTTGCAGCTATGGGAAAGGCAATATAACAGCTTCCAACAGCAGAGGAGGGCTGCCAAGAAATGGAAGCGAGAATCATTCTTTGCGACTGGCCACGACCACTGCACAAAGATGAGCGCACTCGCGCTAGCGTGTGTGAATCGCATCACACTCTGTATTAGTATTGCCTAGCAGTCGCACTAATGGGTTCAAATTTTGTTTTCTAGTGCGTACTTGCTCATAAACTTGCCCTTCTTATACATCGGGAATCACAAATCAAGTCTTAACATCCTTTGTGCAGGACTTTACTCGGAGTGGGTGTCCGCCAGGACAAGCGAGTACTATATGCGATTATGCGAAGCATATATACGAATCCCCATAGCAGTTTTCATGACCTTGTTGTGTACAGTCTAGCGAATCTTGCGGGTCCATACGGCTATGTGAGAGGACTAAGGGCCTATGAAAAGCGGCTGTAACTCGGCACAGGGACCGAAAGGAAAGCAAACAAAAAATTAGAGGGAACACTTCAGCTCCGCAATAAGGGTATGACGCCATAGCGTTAATCGGTTAACATTATAGATCCCTTCCTGGCGCAGTGGTGCAGCGGTGAAGCGATGCGCCACTGTCCTGCGATGGCAGGCGCTAACACCGGTGGGGCTTATGCGTCAACCCAGGTTGCTCTTCCCGAGCAACGCGTCGCGACCAATCCTTAAACAGCCACATGTCACGGTGGGCAGTTTTCTCACAATCCGGTGGACAGGTAGTACTGATGACGCCACAAGGTCACGTGACCTGGGTGCCCCAAATTCTTTTCTGGGGATTTTTCGTGGCTTTTTGCTCACGGTCAGTGACGCCGACAGCAGACGCCGGCGCCGGATTTGCTGCGATACGGGCTCCTTAACGCTGCCGCATTAAAACGAACGCACGTGCTTAGCTTAATTAGGCTTAATAAGAAATATAAGCTGAAGGTAGTGCAGGCCTACGCACCTACATCAAGCCATGGCGAACAGATCGTAGAAAGCTTTATGAAGACGTGGAATCGGCAATGATCAAAGTAAAAACACAATGCACTGTACTGATGGGCGACTTCAGTGCGAAGGTGGGCAAGAAGCGCAGGCTGAGACCAGGCGGTAGGTGACATGGCATAGGCTCTAGGAATAGAAGGGGAGAGTTCTTGGTAGCGCAGAGTTCGCACATAGAAATAACTTACGAATCATGAATACCTTTTTTCGCAAACGAGAGAACAGGAAGTGGACGTGGAAGAGCACCAATGGTGAGACAAAAAATGAAATAGACTTCATACTATGCGCTCACCCTGACATCGTAGAGGACGTGGAGGTCCTCGGAAAGGTCCGTTGTAGCGACCACAGAATGGTAAGGTCTCGTATTAGCTTAGATTTTAAGATGGAACGGAGAAATCTAGTGAAGCGGAAGCCCACTAACGAGTTAGCGGTAAGAGGGAAAGTAGATGTATTCGGGATTTCGCTGCAGAACAGATATTCCGCTTTAACTGAGAAAGACGGCCATAATGTTGAAACAATGAACGATAATCTCACAGCTATCGTTACGGAGTATGTTGAAACTCCGTTTTCTTTTCATGTTTACCCTGTGTGTCTTTTGTATGTCATTCTCTTAAGCCCGCCTCCCGAGACGAAAACCAGACACCTCTCGCTTTTTTATGGCCGCGGCGGCTCCCCTCGGGCGACGGGACTCTGGGAACCCGAGGGAAAGGGGCCAAAGGTTGAGACAGGCGGAGAGCTGCTCCGTCTAGAGGAGCTATGGAAAAGGCAGAACGATCGGGGAGCCCCAACGATGAGCATGTAATTTTTCGAGCTCTTGCTCCCCTCCTTTGATTGTTTCTTGCAATAAACGAAGTTACATAAACGATAACAGTCAACTGTCATCAACGAGGAACTAAATCAGTTCAGTTACTACAAAAATTTTGGTGCCGAAACCCGGGAACGGATTACTCAGGAATATCGACCGGACCCAACTACTCAGCTTATTAACGACAGCAACATGGATGTTCTCAATAAAAAGAGAAAGGCCGTCAGAAGCCAAGCGACGCGACTGACCAAAGAAACGAACGACATCTTGGCTGCCAAGGAAGCACCCACCATCGAAAAAGTGAGCGTGCTTCTTGAACGCCTACAATTGGTCAAACAACAGCTCTACGATGTAGACGCAGCAATCGAGCCAAACATCCCAGAAGACGAAGCGGAGGCTGAATTCGAGCAAGTCATCGAGTACAGTGACAAAATTGCTACCTGCATTTGCCGAATAAAACTCAAGAAAGAGCAAACCGAACAAGCAAGCAGAAATCAGGAAACCCGGATTCAAGCTACCGTTGGTAGCGCTTCCGTGGCTCAAAGGATTAAATTACCGAAGCTGGAACTAGCAAAATTCGACGCCAAACGAAAAAACTGGCAGCCATTCTGGGAACAATTTGAGGGGGCAGTCCACAAAAACACGGAGCTCTCTAACATCGACCGCTTGAACTACTTGAAGACGCTGCTGACCGGAGAGGCCTTTACTGCAATTGCCGGACTGCAGGCATCAGGTGATTGCTACAGCGACGTGGTCGACATCTTGCGACAACGATTCGGAAATCCGGAAGCGTTGATTCAGGATCATATGCAGGGCCTAATCGATGTGAAACCTGTGTTCCCTGCAAGGAAGGTGCGAGCTTTGAGAGGGCTTTACGATGAGATACAGGTTGATATGTTTTGCCGTACTAGTAGCGTGTCCCACCAGGCATCGGGTCCAGGAGCACCGCCGCAGTGCCGAAGGAGGAAGGAAGGAACGTAGGCCGGTGACGGGGAGTAGGGGAAGTGAAGGAAAAACTGTATTTACATAATTACATGATTATTTACAAAAATGACAAACAAGGTAAAAACTGAGAAGTCTCAGGGAAACGTTGAGCGTATCGCTCTGGGAGTCGCTCCGGGAATGGCTCTTCGATGAACGGCTCGAGCGCTTTAAATAGACCCTCCCGAGATCTTCCCGCCTTTTTCAACCAATCGTAGGGACTTCGTCCGGGTGCTCCAAGGTCGTTCACCTCTTCGTCGTCTTCCTCGGCTGAGTGGCCCGTCAGGCCAGGTGGATTCCATATCTTGTCTCGAGGAAACAAGATGGGCGAACACCTACCGCGTCGTCACCTCGCTTCATCCGCTGTGGCCCGTGGATACTTGAAAGTGTCCAGAAGAGCGTGTTGACGGGCTAGTCGTTTCCGGCCAGGTGGATTCCATATCTTTGTTCCAAGGAAATGCCCCAAAGACGAACACCTGCCGCGGCGTCACCCCGCGGTTGACAAAAGAGCATGGGCGTCCGGAGGGGGGGGCAAAGGGGGGCGGTTGCACCCCCCTGGAAAATCACTCACTCGAACCGTGAGTGATGGCCGCACACCAGGGGCGGTGGTGCGCTCAGTCAAAAGGGTAAAAGCAGCCCCGCATGGTCACATCTGCGAAATGCCGCGTCCGGGCGTGCGTCGTTCCGCCGTTTTCAAACCACGCCATCGTTAGCTCTACTGAAGGGCGACCTGTTCCAGACATACAGCGGCACCGGCGAGCATGTGTTTCGAGCCGCCTTGAGATGGGTGTCTGTTTCTTTGATCTCTAGAGAGATAGCGACACGGAGGCAGACAGTGCACGGGGCATCTTGTTTTCGCCTATGTCGTTACGCCGGTCACCGATGAATTCTTAAGGAGGGAAGGACAAATCAGCCGTGTCCACCCCCGCTTTGTCGGGCTGCTCAGGGGCAAGCGGGCGATGAGTTGGCGCCGCCGCCGCTCGCTGTCTCCTCCGATCCACGTGTAGCGCAGTTCGGTAGAAGCGCCGCTTTCAGAATCTCCGGCAAAGGGGATTAGCTGCTTTTGTTCACGGCGACGCAGTCTCCCGAGGCGCCCCCACACCAGCGTTCTTTGCGTCTTCTGTGAAAACCAGCGCCTTTGGTCAACGCAGCCCGATGGCGCCTGCCTGGCTCGCCTGTCACCTCTGGCTGGGCCTCAAATCACAACAGCGCCCATGTACTGTGCGTGTCAGTGCATGGTAAAGAGACCCAGGTGGTCGACATTACCCGGAACTCTGTACTACTCCATCCCTCATAGCCTGAGTCGTTTTGGGGCTCTGAACCCCATAAAAACACAAAAACAAATTTTCCGACCGGAGTGGCGAGTGTCCCTTCCCCTCGGAAGTTGCGCGGCGTTCCTTTCACCCCCAAAGTGCGCATTCGGGGATACTGCGGCAAGTAAGCCCTCGCACGTGTGCGCGCCTCTGTGTTTGTGCTTGGGTGTTTTTAGTGGCCGGTTGTCAGCGAAGCTGAGAACAACCAAGACAGCGGACGAGAAAACGACGAGCGGCGAGCAGTGTGTGTGGGGTTGCTCGACTGTGCGGATGCGCAAGCAAGATGGAGCGAGGTGTATGAAGCTGCGAGCGTGCATTTATCTTGTAAATAAGTTTTCGTTGTATATATAGTCATCTTTTGTTTTCAACGTACGCGTTCAACAGTTTTTCCAATCAATGTTTATGATGAGTGTGCACCGAGAGCGTGTAATGAAGCACAGAAGTGAATTTATCACACGTGTAATTACGCAATTCGCCCAGAAAAATCCGAGGCGCCTACAGTTGCTGTTCAAGGAAGACTGACTGAGTGACTGTAGTTGCGTGTTTGCGAACATATTGTGCTGTGTGCTGGTCATCAATCCGGGTGAGTCGAGAACCCGTATGCAGGAAGACTGAGCACTCTTCTCCACGAAGTGATATAGCATCTTTTTGCATTTTTTATTAATTTTAGTTGTTTCTTCGTTGATAAACTCCAATGTACCTCTCCTAGCCGCGCTTTAATTTGCTGTTTGTAATTTTTCTTTCATGTGTGCATTTTGTTTAATTTTTATTTATATATAAATAAATAAATTTACTCCGCAAATAGCGCCTTTTTGCTACGAACATACCCCCCCCCCCCCCCCCCGGGCACCAACGGGGCCCCCCCCTGCAAAAAATTCTGCGGACGCCCTTGCAAAAGAGCGAGGACCAGTTGAATGGCAGGCGCTTGGCATACTCTCGTCTCCGCGGGTGGCAGCTGGCGTTGAGACATGTCACCCTGACAGATGCACACACAAAGTCGCAGAGTCAATACTGCTGCCTCGGGTGCCGTTTAAGGGGAACTGCGGAAAACACGTTGTGGCAGTTAGGCAGAAGTGATGGCACCCGGAATCCAGGAGTCGAATACGTCCCTCGTGTTCGGTTCCGCCTGTCATGAGGTTGCATGGGAGCGCGGGCATGAAGACCACTTTCGCAGAACGACGCACTGCCTCTGGGCATGGCCTAAGTGGACACAGGTGGGACAGGAACACACAAAGAGAGTTAAGGGGGGGGTAGAAACACAACAAGGTTCACATGCGGGGGCTGAAGGCGCTGGGTATCGAGGAAGACGGCTACCAGGCGATGCTGTATCCGGTCCTTCTCCGCGCTCTCCCGAAGAAAATGATCTTGGATTACCATCGTTCACACTCTGAGACCCAAGAGGAAGCGTCGTCTGCGGTGGTCGACGATTCAGGGTCAACGACATCGTCGTCGGACAGCTCACAGTTGACGCCGCTTCGTTCCTTGCTCACATTCTTCCGCTTCGAGCTTGAGAGCCGCGAAAGGACGCTGGAATTCAGGCCCGACGACGCACATGGTGGTGGTGGTGGTAGTGGTTTATTTAAAAAATAAATAAATAAAAAAGTGAAGTAAAAGAGTGTTGCCGGCCGTGGCAATTGCTATCTAATATCTTAAGCACCCGAGCTGCAGCCGGCGGAAACGAAAAGGAAAGGGAGAGGATAGTGAGGAGAAGTATAGAGGGGAGCGACAGCAAGAAAGGACAGGGGAGAGCTTTGTACATGCTTCTCATTTTGATGGGCACAAGGCACGAACGTATCGAAGGAACGCTCACCCTTCTTCGGCCTCAGCCCTGCATGGTGCAGCCAACTGCATGCAATGCGTGTTTTGCGACTCAAAAAGACATGAAAGTCAAGAGTGTGAGTCGAAGATGGCAGTAAACGAGAGGAAGGCAATCCTCACAGCGAAAGGCGGATGCTTTCGTTGCACGAAGCATGGACATCTTTCAAGGCAATGCAGGGTTAAGATCAGTTGCAAGAGATGCAAACGCAGGCATGCGACAGCGATGTGCGACCCTGCTATCAACGATGCCGAGAACGCACGGTCGGCCAACGAAGGGGTACAGCCAGTGAGCCTGCATGCCTCAGGAGCAGAAAAGGACCCCACTCGCCGCACAGTCCTAATGCCTACTGTTACAGCCTTGAACAAAGGGACTAAAGCAAAAAAAGTCTCTCAAGTTCTCTTTGATAGCGGCCGGCAGTCAGAGAACCTTCATAACAGAAGACTGCTCCAGAAAACTCGGGTGCAAATTGCTCGGGACAGAGTTGCTGTCGGTGGGAGTATTTGGAGGAGGATAGACCAGACGCACATTCAGGCAAGTTGAAGTGTGTCTTCTGCGACGAGACGACCCAAAAGCGTAGTATAAAATCGAAGCCCTAGAAACACCTTCCATATGTGAACAGGTTATCCCCTGCCCTAACGAACTGATCAGAGAAACACTTCATGATCTGATGCTTCATTTGGGTGATGATTCAGCTCTTAACGACGGCACACCGACTGATGTGTTGATTGGCTGCGATCAATATTGGGAATGCATCACTGGGAAGATGAGAAAGCTGCCCAACAAGCTGACTGCCGTCGAGACGGTATTTGGGTGGGCAGTTCAGGACCAAGTACTGTCCAAATGTCAAGAGACAGTTTGCACACATGCTTTTGTCATGAGAACGACCGTGGCTGATCGAGAAACCGCTCCGATTCTAAAGATGTTCTGGGAGTTGGAAAACACCGGTGCCGGTGTGTCAGACACATCGACCACAAATTCAGGCTCCCAAGCCCTAGAAGTGTTTACTAAAGGTATCAAGAAGATCAACGACCGCTATGAAGTAAAGATTCTTTGGAAAGACGAGGTGGAAATGTCTGACAACCGCGGAGTAACAGAGAATCGCTTTAGGTATTTAACGAAGCGGTTAAGCAGGAACCCGAGCCTCATGAGAGATTACGACTCCGAAATGCGGCTTTTAATTGACGAAGGCATAGCAGAGAGGGAAACAGACACACATTGCGACGACTCTCAGAGAGTGTACTACATGCCCCATCAACCTGTACTGCGGCAAAGTAGTACGACTACCAAACTGAGGATAGTTTTCGATGCCTCATCCCACAGTGCGCAGGCAAAATCCCTCAACGACAACCTCGAGTGTGGGCCGAATTTCAACCCTGACGTCGTTCGCTTGCTGCTAAACTTTCGGCGACATAAAGTCGCGCTCGTCGCTGATGTCGAGAAGGCCTTTCTTCAAGTAAGTGCAACGCCAGAGGACCGCGATGCGCTAAGGTTCCTGTGGTTCGCCGAGAGTCCCGTGGAAGGCAGACCATTGCCAGAGGTCAGAGGCTTCAGAATGACCAGAATGCCCTTCGGAACCACATCGAGCCCGTTTCTGCTCGCAGCAATTGCGCTTCAGCACTACCTTGAAAAAATGAAAGATGAATTCCCAGTAACGACAGAGGTATTGAAAAACTGCATTTATGTAGACGATCTGCTTTGCGGGGCGCACAGGACGATGAGGAAGGAGCGAAGATATACGATGAAGCAAGTCGTATATTTCGGTCTGCGTCAATGCGCCTGCACAAATGGGGTTCGAACAGCACAAAGATGAATGAACTATTTTGTCAGGAGATCCCCGATGAAATGCCCCTTGGACAACCGGCCAATTTGCTGAAAGTGCTAGGTTTAAGTTGGAAACCAAGGGAAGACCAAATGACATTTTCTCCAGACTCTGTCATTGAATTTTCAAAGGCGCAAAAGAATACCAAGCGATTTGTCCTACAGACGACCGCGCGGCTCGACCCACTGGGAGTTCTATCGCCGTACACAGTGAGAGCGAAAGGGCTGTTTCAGGAGACTTGGAAGGAAAACATCGCGTGGGATCAGCCACTTCCAGACCATCTCCTGGGGGCAGTGGATCAAGTGGTGCGAATAATTACGTTTGCTGCACGATCCACCCAAAGAAGGTACGACGTCAACGCCAAAGGGCACCCACAGAATCGAACCCTGCGCGTGTTCGCAGATGCTAGCCCGAAGGCTTAGGCCTGATTCTCACAGCCGGTCTCCTCTCCGGCGCGGCGGCGACGGAGCCGGGAACCGCGGCCGCAACGGAACGGATTTGTGTTCTAATCGAAAGAGGCGCCGGACACCGGCAAACCAGTTTGGGCGGCAGCTCGCTGCTCCCACGTGACTCTACGTAAGTGCCTTTTTTTTTCTTCCGCGCGAAAAAAAAAAAAAACGCTGCTCGGCGGTGTCCGATAAACATGCCGAAGTAGCGATGAAAGTCGTCTGCCGTCTGCTTGCGCTTTGGTTCGCTTGGCTCTTATCGCAGAAAAAAAACCGATGTGATCTCGCAAGCGGTGGACAAAGTTTGAAGTTAGTTTATTAACTCTACGCAACTCCCCTGTTTTTGCAACGAAATACCACGTGTACAGCACGAAAACAAATATATATGAGTATAGCAACTACTTTTAAAGCCGCTGCAGAAATGAGTGCTGCAGTCTGTACAGTATTCAGGCCGATATGCACGAAATTGAACATATGTAGGGTGGTAATGAACTCGGTTATCAATAACTTCGGAGATTGGTCTTTATACAACCATTCAAGAATTAAGCTAGCAAAAGAATTTAAACGGCTAATAAAAACAATGAGGCCTCAAGAGCTAGCAACGGGTGAACAGAATTTTGTTTTTTTCTGCTCTTTTCGTTATCTCCGCAGTTACCCCTCTCGCCCCTTTCTCCTTTCTTCACCTGGATGGTTCCCCTATCAGCCATCCCTTTCACTTCGCTTTAAACCTGGCAACAGTCTTTTCGTCCCCCACTTCGTTACCCTCCCGAACTCCCTCTGTTCGTCATGGCCCACGGGCCGTGTTTTTTTTTTTTTTAAGGTTTTTTCTACCTTATGGCTCGCCTCTGAACTGTGGAGCCACATGTTGAGCCACCGTTTCAACCTCCCAGGCTTTTCCTGAATTGGGGTGTCTTGGGTTTGCGAGCTTCTTGTAGCATGCAAGCCGAGTGCTGCAGTCGGCGCGCTGTTTGTGAACAGGCTTTTCCTTCGGGGCTAAATGTGAACGAGTGTGTTGACCCGGCGTGCCGTTTTCTGTATTTCTCTGTGCGTGGAGTGAACCTCAGTTGTTAGCCACTCTACGTTTTCCGTGCCGTTTTCCCAAAGTAATATCGCACCAGATATTCCAGCTTCAAAGTATCGCGCGGTGTGCTTCGTTCCCGCTAGCGGTATTCAGGCAACAAACACAGCAAGGCTATTTCGCGTCAAGAAAAAAAAAAAAAGATTGCTCCCCCCCCCCTAAAAAAAAACAAAAAACATGGACGTCAGGAAGTGCTCTTGGAAAAGGTTTTGGTGCTGTATTTTCATTCTTCTGACTGATTTCTTGAAAAAAGTGTCAATTTAAAAGTTGTAGATCACTTTGACAAACGGCCGGCTAGGGTGTTCGCAACAAGGTATCGTCCGAGTAGTTTTTTCTTAAAGCTCTAAAAGATAGCGCATGAAATTCAAATACATAACAGTGGTGATACAGGCATTGCGGGACGCGTGTTGCGGACAAGCCGCCTTTAGCCCGTGCATGTGGCCCATACTATATCCTGCTCGTGTCTGCACACAGACTCACGCGATGGAGCAGAGAATACGGATGGTTGCCGCTATTGATGAACTGCTGTCAAGTTCATCTGATAGCGAAGATGACATGATAATCGATTTGATAGCCTAAACACGGTGATGGACGACCGAAAATTCGTTTATCGGGCCGTCAGGCGCCTCGCCGATACCGGAGTGAGCGTCTGTTTACATTGCACTGCTTGGCAATATAAAGCTGCAGTGTGCATGGCCTTTGACATGTGAAATGTGTGATTTATTTGCAGTTCCGAAAGCATTTTCGGGTGAGCAGGAGCGTGTCCGGTGTTGTGGTTTGCAATCAAATGCACGCGCCAGAAGAAAGGCACCCTAAAGGCGGCGCTGCATGCACGGGGTGCAGCTTGTCCTCGATGTCGACCCTCGCCGGTGCGCCACCGCGCCACCGCGCTGGTTTCGGGGCGCACCTGGTGCGAGGTGATCGTAAGAAACTCTATGGATAGCCGCATGGAGGAAGGAAAGAACTCCTTCCTCCATGGATAGCAGATAGCAGACGACAAGGCCTGTGCGTGCACGCGCTCGATCGAAAATCTCCGCTCCAGTGATTTGTGGCGCTGCTGACGCGCTGCACCTGCACCAAGAAACTGGAATTGCACCGCGCCGGCACCAATGGAACTTTTTCAGAATTGGTGCAGAGCAAGTGCAGAGAACCAGTTCTGGATCGAACAGACCTTACATTACACGACCGGTTGCGTCGCCTTTGGCTTTGCCCTACAAGCCAATGCGCATCATGCTCACGTTAGTTTTGAAGTGTTACTACTAGAAAATACTATATCAATGTAACACTCAATTTTTTGCAGTGGTTTGGAGCGCACTAGTTGAGAAACTTAGTGGCCGCTTTCCCAGCTACACGGAGAAAGGAACGAACTCCATGCCCAGCTACATGGGCATAGAGCACTGATCTCCACTAGGTGGCTGGATGCCGCATTCCCGCTTTCCGAGACGAGCGCGAGTGAAGCCACCGGAAGTTGGACCGCTTGTCCCGGAAGTCGGGTGTCTGCTGTGTACTTCAATGCAAAAAGTCGTGTCTTTCGCCCTTTCGTTCTCAGTTTTTTGCGTTGTTTTCGTGTGATGTCTGCTGTTATATGAAAGGAAGAAGCAAGCTGAACGCGAGAAATGTGAGCATTGTGTGCAGAACCCTGTAATTTCTGCGAAGGCGAAGAAAACAGGCATGCAGGTCTCACCCTGCCTCGGCAAGGGGGTACGTGCATTAAACACTATGTTCTTGCCTGGTTCGTGTATTCCGAGCGTAAAGGAGAAGTAGTGGAATGACGATGAGGCTAGGTCACCTTAAAACCGAATTTTCGTGCAGTAAAGAAAAGGCACAGCGCGAGAGGAACGACTGACAAGAAAGGCGAATGGTGCAGTGCGCGTGAGAAGCGCTGTTAGAAGTCAACTGCACCAAGCACCACGAATTAAAGACCATTCAGGCTTAACTTGCTACAACACGAAACAGTACATGACACGCTCCGTCGAAAAAGCAGTACCATACCTTTTGGAGGCGCTAATGTGAACCAACCGAACACCGTCGACACCTCACAAGATAGTAGCCTAGCCCTCGCTCCGGTTCGGTCTAAACTTAATTCGGTAAAATGGTCGCTGCAAAGTAAGCTGCCTGGTGAATGTTTCAACCTATTCTTTCTTATATTTATCCCCCATTGATAGCATAACTTGGGCTTGAGCGTGGGAACAAGCATCGCAGTAAAGAGCACAGTTGGCGAAGCTAGGCAAACGAGACGACACCGAGCCGAGTAGACGAGGCTCCATACTTGCTGTGCGTAGCGGCGTCCTGTCGTCTGCTAGTGTCGCCCCATTGAAATGCAATGGGCCCTTATTTTTGAAACGTCCTTCCCGAAGACTTCACTGGTCTCCTCGCTCAGTTGGCGGCGCAAAAGGTAGGCATTGTCATGGAAAAAGACGAGAACGGCGAAAAGACGAAATGCTAAGTGGGAAAACAAAACTGGAACTGAAAAACCGTGCTGAGCTCCGATTTCATGCACTGCCAAAGGCTGACTTCCGGGACAAGGCCGCTTACTTCCGGTGGCTTCACTTTCGGGCGCCCGATGCGGCATCCAGCTCCCCTAGTGGAGATCAGTGGCATAGAGCTTTTGTTTCTCTTTCTCACGCTATTCAGATTCATGGGGCCTTACAACTTGCTGTGGCTTTTCGTGTTTCTACTATATGAGTTTTTTTTTTTTTTTGGTATAGCTATGGATAGCAGAGATTTTTTTAGTCCGAGTACTGGTGGCGTGGCCGAGCTTTAGTTTAGACCATGGTTTGGAGGGTAAGGTAGGGCTGCTTCCGCTTCCGAATAGTGACGCTGTCCGCAAGTCAATGTACCAAAAGCGGGCGTGATGTCAAATTATGGCCCAAATCAGGATTTTTACTATGACTGGAATAATCCACCGCCAGTCCAGCAAGGTTATATGTACGACACAAGCTCCCAGCATGACTTCGGGGCACAGCAGCAGTTTGCGAGCTTCGACTACGGGGCGCCCGGCGGGGGAGTGAACGCGCCTCAGTACGGGAATCAGTCGAGCTACGTGGGAGCGGGATCGCCTTACACCGGTAGCATCCTGACGCCAGATTCCAGCTTGGGATCATACGGATCTGACGACGACTTTGAGAACGAGCCACCGCTGCTAGAAGAATTGGGCATCAACTTCGACCACATACTGCAGAAGACGGTAGCAGTGTTGAACCCCATGAAGGACCCGGACGCGGCCATACTGCAGGAGACTGACCTGGCTGGACCCTTAGTCTTTTGCCTCGCGTTCGGAGGGTTCCTGCTGCTCACGGGCAAGGTGCACTTTGGTTACATCTACGGAATCGGTGTTCTTGGTTGCTTGGCCATGTATTCGCTGTTGAACCTGATGAGTGCGTCCGGCATCTCTGTAGGCTGCACGGTGAGCGTGCTGGGCTACTGCTTGCTCCCCATGGTCTTGCTCTCCGGCTTGTCCATCCTGTTCTCGCTGAAGGGCAGCCTGGGCACCGCCGTCGCACTGGCCGTCGTCGTTTGGTGCGCGCTGTCTGCGTCCAAGCTGTTTGTCACAGCGCTGAGCATGGTGCACCAGCAACCACTCGTCCTCTACCCCTGCGCCCTTGTGTACGGAGTATTTGCGCTCCTCACCATATTTTAGCATCCCCATTGCTGTCGCGTGTGCCTGAGTGAATAAAATGCCTGTGCCTCCATGACGCGCTTGAAGTCTGGCTCTCCCCACCTGCCGGGCAAAGCTCCGTTGTCAGAGGCATAGGTCGTGTTGTGCTACGTTGCGCTTTCTGTAACTGGCGGAGTGGGGGGGGGGGGGGGGGGGGGGGGGGGAGATAACTCTTGCAGTGCTCAATGCACCCTATGTCTACCAGCGTTGCTTGGAATTCTTCCAAGGAGCTCTGGCAACTGGTGCATGCGCATTTTTCCTCATGCAATGTAGCAGAAGCAGGGCACATTTCTGTAGCTAATGCTTTTCTTGAGCTCATAAGTTTCATTCGTAGTGGCAGCTGCGCCCACTACTGATTTTCATTCAATTTTTTTAAACCACATTCTTTTAATTTGCTGCCAAAGTAATGGCACACTTGCCTATTCAGAGAAGTAGATATCTGCAGCTAAAAATGCCACTTTTTGCTCTTTTTTCCAAGAAATAACTTGAAGCTTAGATCACTGCCTCTTGTGGACAGCGTCTGGCAGTGGTTTTTGCATTGCTTAAAAAATTTTTAAGCTGAGGTACAGCAGTGTGCTTGTTATGGTAACGGTGTCCTTAACTCAAACCTTAGTATTTGGATGGAGTTTTACTGCCAGACTTTAATACATTTGACGAGCACACTTTCATGTTTTGCATGAAAGTAGAATGCAACAGTCTCTGCACATCCATCTGTTGCGGTATTGTGGTGCTCATTTAAGACCCTTGAGGTGGTTGAAATCTTAAGACGTCCATATGGTGTGCCTCAACACTCGGAGCATTGTTCTGGCACAAGAAAACTACACGTCGTGGAATGTATCTTGGCGGCAAATGCGGATATTAAGGCAAAATACAGTAAATTTCGGCTGTATTCTTGTACCTAGTTAGAGCTTTGTTGTCCCAACAGCTGTGTGTTTTTTAGGAGAGTGCGTTATTTGAAGTACAGTGGTAGCAAATTCTGTTTAGTACAAAGGGCAAGCCAGCAAAACCTAGTGTGGCTGGACATGGCTGCACAGATTCCAACAATTCGCTTTAGCTCTTTTCGAGCAGACAAAGCATACAGTGCTGCTACGATTATGCTGGCACTCAATTCATGCTCCTTCTGTCCATCTACACCATGGCGGTAACCAGCAACAAAGGAGGGATGCAGGAAGCTACCACAATTCGATTTCACATGCCCAACATCTACCAGATGTATCTTAGCTGGCCTTAACCGAGATGTAACAGAACACAGTGGAAATGGGAATTGAAGGCAAAGATATCGTGAAGCAGTTACGTGGAAAATGCGTGTGCCCATAAACGAGGTGAAATGTCTGCCTTGCCTGGTGAACCCTCCAGAGACCTGGCAATGGAAAATTTGTGCAATACATTGGATGACGGAATTGCAGGTGCAGCAGCCATGAAAGGAGGTTTATTGTCATAAAAAGCTCTTTCTTGGCTACCTTTAGAACCTGTGCTTCTATTTAGCAAGCATGGTCAAAGTTGTATCATTCTCCTCTTCTTCAGGAGCTTCTAAAGAGCTGGCAGTCAGCACGAGCACATTTCATGGTAGTGGTCAAAGAAAAAAAAAGTGGATTCATGTTTTTAAGCATTCATTAGCACTGAACAGTGCAGCCACCATGTACGAGGGCGGACCACCCCCGAAAAAGGATTTTTTGGTTAAAAACTTTATTAACCTTTGCACAAAATTCCTTCAGTCACCATCAAAGTACTCTCCAATAAATATAATGCACTTGTCAAGTCTTTTTTTTTCCCACTGTTTGAGGCATCTCTGGAACTCTTCAACTTTGCTACCGTCCAGTCCCCTTTGCGAAGCTGTTTTTACGGCCTCCACATCACCAAAACGCTTCCCTTTTATATATTTTTTCATTCTCGGAAAGAGAAAAAAGTCGCATGAGGCTAGGTCTGGTGAATACGGAGGGTGGGGAATGACAGGCCATCACCAAGAGGCCAAATAGTGGGTCCCTCATAAGGCCCTGTGTGCAGGGACATTGTCGTGATGAAGGAAGCAGTCACCTGATCGCCAAAGTTCCGAGGCTTTCCTCCGCACATCCTCTCGCAGACGTCTTAAAATTTTCAAATAAAAGTGCTGGTTAACAGTCTGACCAAGGGGAACAAATTCTTGATGCACAATTCTACAAAAAAAAGACAAAGATCATAGTCTTCACATTAGATTTAAGTTGTCTTGCTTTCTTTGGTCGGGGAGAGTAGGGAGACTTCCACTGGCTTGACGCTTGCTTAGTTTCTGGCTCATGCCCATAGCACCAACTCCCATCACCTGTTATGACTTTGGTCAAAAAAATGGGATAACTTTAGTCCCGGCTCAAATTCAATCGGAAGTTTTTTTGATCCTGTGTGAGAAAGCGAGGAACAGATTTAGAGGAAACACATCTCATTTGCAACCGCTCAGTCAAAATCCGCTGGCACGAGCTCCAACTTGCGTTTGTCACTTCTGAAATTAGGTCCATCATGAAACGACGATATTCGTTCATTTTTTGGCGGATGTTTTCGTTTTCATCGTTTCAAGACGTTGAAGGACGCCCAGAACGAGCATGGTCTTCAACACTCATCTCTGCACATTTCAAGCACCCAAACCACTCGAAAACGCGTGCGGCTCATAGCATCCGCTTTAAAAGCCTGCTGTAACATTTGGTAAGCTTCCGTTGCCGATTTTTCATGCAGGAAACAAAATTTCAAACACGCTCTTTGTTCTTTTAAATTTGCCATAACGATTTCAAAGGCAGAACAAAATAACTGCAAGCGAAACACAACACTGCACTCAAACGTTAACTTACAAACTGACACGTCTGCACATCTGTTTCGTGAAGGTTTCTACTAACCCCATCTAGCGGTAGAGCTCTCTGCTACATCTATGAATGGCAGCGCGCTCTCAGTTCGGTTTTTTTTTGGGTCCCCCCTCGTATAAGCACACATATCAGCGACGAAAACCTTAATCTTCCTACATGCTTTGGAAGCCTCAAAATTTTCATACTGGACATTTCCCAGCATACAACCAGTTCGAAACGCAGCAAAAAAATATTTTAAATCGTGTTTTAGGACCCAGAATAACATAACTTATACGTTAGAAGAAAATCGGCAACTGGCACCCAAATGCTTCCCAACAGCGTTCTTTTTTGAGCTTATATGTGCTGTTTGGCTGCAGTAATAAGCATCCATTACCCAAATATTTGTTGCAAGCACTTGGAATGAGTTGGGTTGCATTTCCTGCATTATGTAGCTGCTTTTAGACATCCACTTTCCTTAAAATACAGCTTACAGGCAAGCTTTTTGCCAGCCTGACGATTTTGCTGCAGTGAGGGCTTATTGTAAATTGCTAACCATTACCTTTGTGCAGACTGCTGTCTAGTAGACAAATATGCTGTTGCCTGAAGATTTTTGAGTGCCATTTGGCATTGGATACCTGATCAAGTTTTCATAAATTGCAAGCCCATGACCAACATTTCTGACGTTTTCTCTATCCTCTCTGTACCACGTTGTAAGCATGCTACAAGGGCATCCTCAAAGCAGTTCCCTCAATGTCACCTGTGTAGCATGTGCAGTACATCTTCGGTGCTGTCCTTCACGATGCAAATCACACTGTTTCTGATTAAAACACGTTTGTGATGTGCTTGTAAATACCACCTGCTTTTCATGCAAGGATGCTGGCAACATGCCTTTCACTTGGGCAAGTAACATTTCTGGCCAGTGTGCAAATGGCATGAAAAAAGACATGAGCATAAAACATATAAAGATGTAGCAGAAGTTGGTCAGGGGACATTTAAAAGAGTTCTGACACAAAATTTCAAAACTGAGGTATTTGTGTGGTTAAGTCTAAGCATCAACGTCGAACCCCCTAAAATTAATTTTGTTTCCAAAGACTGTGAATGACAAGTCAAGTGTAACGCCTTGCAACAGAGACATGAGCACGATAAATTGGTGTCACTTGGTAGACAGTTCGACATCTCTCAGCTTCAGAAACATTTAGCAAGGAGCACCCAGGCCTGAAATCCCTGCTCCTGGTGGTTTACTTGAGGTGCATGGACATACGTGACCAACAGCCAAGCCTTCATTATACTTGTGCCATATACTTGGTGCTCAACACTAGCCAAACTTGTCATAATAATAACTACACAACCATTCACTACACACTAGAGCAACTGAGGTTCCACACCCACTGAACCTACAACTTCTCATTCTATCTCAAGGAGAAAAAACAAGGACTCTAAAAAATTTGTCAATACCTCAAAGATGCGACATATACTGGCGATGGTGAGCAGCATATGCCTCACATTACATTACTTCAGCCCTATCTACTTTGGATTAATCTGTGCTGCCTGAACTGTGATGGCATCAGAGTTTGTCACCCGTTGGAACCTAACATGATGGGGCAATGCCTCCTGGATACACGTTGGCCCGGCCTGTTCAGTTGCACCATTTGCTGCAAAACAGAAATGCCTGTCGAGGGCATTGCATTAACAGAAGGTTTGGCTGGCAGCTATAACAGCTGCACATTACAGTGTTCAGTGCACGGAAGACTATGCTGTACGCCCTATACTGTGGAGGTTGTATTCATTCTATAAAAGCCTCCTTTGAATATTTGGTAGTTACAAGCCTCTCCGGTAAACTAACCTATATAGCTAACTGTTTGAAGCAGCTGCATTTGTTCCTCTGTGTAGCCACCACACAAAAGCTACCTACCTAAGAGCAGAAATCTGGAGCACTTGCTAAAAAACAGTGTAGCATGCACTTAACAAGAGTCTTCAAGTCAACTGCATGTAATGCACCTGGAAACATCTAATTCGACCACTGGCCAATACATGTTAACGTTTGATAATGTGCTGTGTGCAAAAGCTGCCAGACTTGCCTTTGTAAGTTGTGCGTGTACGCTCGCCGTCAAAAGTAAATGGAAGACGACTTGTCAACAAAATTAAATTTCTTTAAATCTAAAGCATAATGGTCCATGCTTGCTGGTGCACAGTGAAATTCGCAAAATCACAATTAGGCTGCACATATGTATTCAAGGATGCATGAATTGGGGGACCAATGGTTAAATTTTTTCGTGAATATTGCCTTCCATTTACTTTTGATGGCACCTGTCACAAAATCTAAGGCTATGTTTGCTCATGGAACCAACCAGGCAAATTAGCTATAACCCCTAACCAACGATTCTGCACAGCAAAAACTTCTGTATGCGTGGAAGCCCACTATATAATCTAAATGTCAAAGACTGCACACTTTGTAAAGGTGCAAATTAGCAATACTACTAATTATCTGCAACAAGATTCTTGTTTGGCATTTAATTATAGCATGACAATGTATTGTACACTGCACACACCATGCGTGCGCTGGTGCTGAATGCATTAAATGTTTTCCTTGAAAGAGGTTTATGGGCCTAGTAATAACGAGCTGAAAACGCCAGCGAACAGGGTGAATCATTCAATACAAATGATTTTGTAATGGCAGTTCCAGCCTCCACCAGCACCAGCTCTTTAACAGCCGACCAGCCCTGGATTACCAGATTCTGATGACGTTGGAGCCACTGGCAAGCACTTACGCCACAATTGTGGCATGTGTACCTTTGACGTTGCTCAATGCGCATAGAAATGCTGAGCAGCTCCTCGGACAACATTCAAAATCCACTCGACACCTGCGACTGAAACTTGCTAGAAGGCATCTTCTTACGCCCATGAAATAAATCATATAGTTTGCTTGCATTCAAAATTGATTTTGCACCCCTTCAATGTACAAAGCCAACAAAAAGTCATCTCTGTGAAAAATTTGATGATGAACAAACCAGACACCTTAGAAGAGCAATCACCTATAAGTGAGAAACATACACCTGGTGGCATTCATACGATGGTGCACAATGCAGATATAGTGTTTTCAGTAAACTGCACTTTCTTCTCTTCTATGCATGAAGGATAAAAATATACTGTTCACAAGAAAGACATGATGCATCCATGTGTGAACAAAATTTTATTTGTCCTTGCATAAAATTTTTAAAAAGTGGACAACAATAGCTAAGCTAGCCAAGCTTAAAGGTGCACTGAAGAGGAATCTGAACTCGTCTTTTTGCCGCAGGAACTCAACCTACACGTTCTGAGCATTCTTAGAAACCTCGATTTATTGCCCCGTGTGGCCGATTTTCCTAATTAAATCGAATTAACGTCCGGCTCCCGCTTTTTTTTTTTTAAATTCTCCCTCGTACGGTGGGCAGAGTCGACCAACGCGTGGAGTGCCTTTCAGCCAGTCCCGCGGCAGCTTGCCGCTCTGCCATCGGCGGAGTAATACGTAGTAGTCCGTAGAAGCAAATAGTCCGCGCGTATTTTTATTTCTGCGGGCTTATTTTGCAGCTATACGAATTAAACTATTTATTCACGGAAACCTAAAAAACAAAATAAAGCGAAAGCAAAGCCTCCACGGAGCTGGCTGCAAGGCACTCCACGCATTGGTCGACTCCGCCCACCGTACGAGGGAGAATTAAAAAAAAAAAGGCGGGACCCGGACGTTAATTCGATTTAATTAGGAAAATCAGCCACACAGGGCAATAAATCGAAGTTTCTAAGAATGCTCAGAACGTGTAGATCGAGTTCCCGCGGCAAAAAGACGAGTTCAGATTCCTCTTCAGTGCACCTTTAAGCCTTATAATACGTTTATTTTGCACACTGTGCACAACACCAGCTAAAATTCCCAGCTGATTAGCACAATTCACCATGAAAACTGATCACTCAACTTGGATAAGGAACATGTCTAAATGTGATTTTATAAACTTCTTTTCCAAGAATTGGACACAGGGCACTCAACCAGAGCTAAAACATTTCTGGTGCTCACATTTGCTGTGGCACCCACGCCTGCTGAATTAAGCGAAGATAACATGCTTGCTTCATCTAGCTTTCATGTGGACTTTCCTTGCTCTTTCACTGTAGTATCAAATATTATAACACAGTCATCATCAGACTCACTGTCAGAGCTCAGAAGGTCCCTTATGAACTTCATTTTTGTAGCACTGCTTTTCCTGCTGGCTCGCTCTCCAGGCTGTCTTTCCTGGCCCAGAAAATCTTTCAGTGTTGGTTGAGTTGAACGTGATGGCTTCTGCAGAACAGGTTTCACTTCTGCCTCAGTTACACATTTGTTCCGTGACTGGCCAGGCCTTGACACTGCAGAACTGCTAGGTGTTGCTTCACTCGCCTGTAAATCTTGCATTTGGCTGGAGACACCTTCCAAAACACAGCTGAATTCCACACTGCTCACATTACCCGAGGGGCCTTCTTCCAGAAGCCGAGACTTGGAGGAACAACCACCAAGCGTGTGGCCTTTGCCGGAGTAGGGAGCCACTTGGCACCGCTGCAGATCAGTGGCACGCTGAGACAGAGTATGTACATTACTGGGCAGCTTCGTAATGATGCCTGGAACACTTGAGACATGTTTTGGATGGGTCGTTCGGTGACCTTGACTATCAGGTACGGATGCCGACTCGCTGACACTGCGTGGGGGTATGAGCAGGGTCCTGATGTCTGCTCCATCCGCCAATTTTGGTTTCTTCGTAGCTTAAAAAAAAGAGAAAAGATACGTTCATAATGCATTTAACTACAAAATATCTCCGGTATTTACACTATGAAAGTTGGTAAGGAAGACAGTTGCTGATGACCACAGCAAGAAAGCCAGGCATGCAGAAACAGTTTGCAGGAAAATGCAAAAGCACCCATTTCACAGCAAGCAAAGGAAACGAAATGTGAGGCCTGCTCACCATTTTTAACTGGCAAAGTACTATCCTTTCGCTTGCCCTTGCTATCTTTAGGGTCGGGCTCACGTATTTTTATGAAGGTGCCACCACACTTGCGCTTGTGGTCGGCCCACCAGGGATCCCTCTCAGATGGTGGGCGGTTCATGACTCGCTTGACAATTCCATAGAACGGCCTTTGATGCTGGCAGGGGCCATTACAACGCCACCAGTGGGTACGGTAGTTATCCACCTCCTCATGAAAGCTGTGGAACACCTGGCCAGGATAAAATAACATGAAATAATGTGTTTATATTTTCACTGTCTTTAAAACACGACAACAAGCACCAGAAGTTGGAACAAAATGCAACCTTTTGTGTATTGTCTCTGTATTGCCTCCATTGTTTAACAGTGCATTACCCTGCAGAAGCTACAGTAAAATAATGCAATGTTACCTGAAACTCAGCAATACTATACAGCACATAACAAGGCTGGGCCACTTTCATGTGTGACTGAATAACAACATTAGATAAAGCATTCAATAAGTTGCTTTAAGGGCAAATGCTAGAAGCAAGGCAGAAGGAGTAGGTAATGTTATAGTACACAAATAATTATTTCTCTTAACAGCAACATGTACATTAAACTTAATAGGCCAACTCACAGTGATAGTTGCTCCACTGGCCTTGTTAATACGATCCATGTGCTTTTGAAATTCCGGGCCATGAGCACTGTGATCCTGAGCATACACACACACACACACACACACACACACACAAAAGCAATAAATTATTTATGCACTGTCCTTGAGAGAGATGATTGAAAAGCCGGGAATGCAAAAGCACTAAAACCATTTAACAGGTGCATTATAAAAGGCGATGTTCAATTACAGTGAAAGCTGCAGTGCACATGTATGCGTGTGCACAAATTACTCCCAACCTACTGCCCACATTTCTAGTCATGCAAGTTTTAACAGTCAAATGCAACGCAGTCAAAGAAAGACATCAATGACAAGGCTAAACAGTGATAATACAGAAGCAAGTTGTCATTTGTGCTGCAAACAGCCGATAGATTGTGCCCCACAGAACTGCACATTACTGTGCCTGTGTTGCAAAGTCAGTAAATCACAGGACAGCGACATTTATGTGAATACTCAAGACTTCCCCCAGTAACAGCTTTGTTTGTGATGAAAAAGCAATCACAGAGATAAAGAGAGGGCACAGAGCCACATTTGTTGCTGTCAGAAGCTGGCTGAACAGCCAATAAAATACACAAGCGGTTACCACAGCTCTAAGTACAAATGCCCAAGGAGAAAGTAGCCACTGTATTATTTGTGTCCAAACAGCCCACTGGACAGAGAAAGATAGGTGCCCTCGTAAACCCAGGAGAAATGCTTGATCGCACTACTGGCAAGCTAGACTCATATAACCATATAATGTGTACCATTTGTAGCAATAGGAAAGCAAAATGTTAGCTACATGCATATTATGCTTGAGAAGACCTTAAATTTTCACCCTGTAAATTGTTTTGAAAATGTTTTTTCAAGAGCTTTGACATAAAATGCCTTTGCAGAAGGGCCGCTCAATAAAATTAAGTAGTTTGTGATGTGCACATGGAGTCGGTGGTGGATTTTTGAGCACGGTGCGTCGGACAGTGGAGCGCCGCTCATGCCAGCCCCACGTTGCACGTGTGCACGTGCGAATGGTGTGTGCGAGGCGCGCACGAGGAGCGAAGGTGACATGTCAGTAAACCGAGGTGTGAAGGAAGACACCGCAGTGGAAGTCTGGTCGTTCAAGCGTGGAGGTGGCAGCCGTCGGACTTTGGGTCTGTGCTGCCGGAGACTTCACTTGGACCACTGACACAGGCCTGCTACGTCTTTTTCAAGTTCAGAAGTGGCAGCCGATGGAGTGAGGATCCGTGCTGCCGACGGGACCTGGGTACCGTTTTCCTGCTGTAGCTGTCAAGTTCTTGGGGGCAGCTGACAGGAGTTCATCAGCGTCTGCCGTTTCAACTACGTTCTTTACCACCTGGCTTTCTACCACCACTTCCCTCGACGCAACGCCAGCGACGCACCGCAAGTCATCAACCCCCGTCTTTTCTGCCTGCAAGGCATTCCCGCTTCACCTGGGATGCTTTGTATCTGGTGAACTCTTTCCTTTTATCTGTAGTGTTGTACGCTGTCGAGTGTGTGTTTTTCTTGGTGTTTTCGTTTTTTTTATTGGCTCCTTTCCTTTAAAGTAAAACAACCTCTTCGTTCTGTTTTGTTTGATCTGTTTGTTTTCTTCTTCGAACCTGCATGCGACAGCATTCTCCTCTGGCAGTCGGGGACGCATCACCCAATCTGTGACAATTTGATGTCCTGTCGCGGACGCCAAATTGTCGTGGATTGGGTGACGCGTCCCCGACTGCCAGAGGGGAATGCTATCGTGTGCAAGTTCGAAGAAGAAAACAAACAGATCAAACAAAACAAAACGAAGCCGTGTTTATACTTTAACTCTTTCCGTACCATGGGGAAAATGACCATTTTCTGAAGGTTTTAGTACATTTTTTTTTCTGCAAAAACTATTGCATTCAATATTGATTGCAATACCCAAAAAACGGAGCTGAATAAAGGTGCTTTCTATTAATATATGTTTAAACAACAAATTGCATGTTGCAACAAAAAATTTTATTTGCTAAAAATGAGATTTTAGAAAAAAAATCAACAAAACATGCAAAAACACGCTTGTATTTAAAAAGAAAGAAATGTTAAAAATTTTCTGAAATATGCAAAATGTTTGTTACTCTATTAGCCACACTCTGCAAAAAAAAAAATCATTTCTATCTTGAATAGTATTGTTGCTTCAAAACAATAACTGGAAACCCTATAGTTGTGCATCGGAGCACGGCCGCCTGTGTTTCAGGCTGGTTTCCTTCATCACCGATGTGAAAACTGAATCATCTTCAGTGCCTTGCAACATCTTCAGGCTCGTTGTTGCACAGGTTGTCGATTAAATCACTCGCAGACGAAACGGAGTCCTGAGATTTGCGATGTCTTAGAGCGCGTGCCGCACATGCAGAGGGTGCCAAGCGACTTTGATGGTACCGCATCTTCGTAGTGCGTTCAAAAAATGTCGTTTTGTATGGGCAAAAAAAACTATATCGGAAACAAAACTTCAGTTCTCCGGCTACAAGCCAGATGCGCATCGTGCCTGTAAGCAACGCGGAAGGCTCCGAAGTCGAGCGGCGAAGGCGTCATCTGCGGGCAACATGGCGGGCAATGAGCGCAGGTCCGTGTCTTCATTTCTTCGCAGCGCGTTAGAAAGTGCCCCCTCGCGGGTCAAAAGAAAACTACATCGGAAACAAAACTTTGGTTCCTGGCCTAAACTACATCTGCAGCGTGGTCATTAGCAATGTAGAAGGTTCTGAAATGGGGGCATGAAATGATCGTTAGCGGGCTAACGATGCTCAATGGGTGCGGTAGGGAAAGAGTTAAAGGAAAGGAGCCAATAAAAAAAATGAAAACACCAAGAAAAACACACACTCGACACGCGTACAACACTACAGATAAAAGGAGAGAGTTCACCAGACACAAAGCATCCCAGGTGAAGCGGGCATGCCTTGCAGGCAGAAAGGACGCAGGTTGATGACTTGCGATGCATCGCTAGCGTTGCGTCGAGGGAAGTGGTGGTAGAAAGTCAGGTGGCAAAGAGCGTAGATGAACACGGGAGACGCTGATGAACTCCTGTCAGCCGCCCTCAAGAACTTCGCAGCTACAGCAGGAAAACCGTAGCCAGGTCCCATCAACAGCGTCCCGAAACACTGTAGGCTTATGCAGCCCATCCAAGGAAGCCTCACAGCACGGATCCTCACTCCATCGGCTGCCACTTCCGAACTTGAAAGGTACGCAGTAGGCCTGCGTCGGTGATCCAAGTGAAGTTTTCGGCAGCACGAACCTAACGTCCGACGGCTGCCACCTCTACGCTTGAACGGCCAGACTTCCGCTGCGGTGTCTTCCTTCACACCTCGGTTTAGTGACACGTCGCTCTCTGTTCCTCGTGCCTGCCTCGCACACACCTTTCGCATGTGCACACGTGCAACGCGGGGCTGGCACGCGCGGCACTCTGCTGTCCGACGCACCACCGTCAACGCACTGCGTTCAAAATTCCCTTGACGATTCCGTGTGCACGTCACATAATTAATTAAACGTGCGAGGTCATTTTTAGCACTCGATACAGACTCTTTTTATAGCTAATAATGCAAAGAGAGAGAAAATTTCTGAAGATACCAACAACAAAAAATATTTTCTTGAGGCCTCCTCGCAAACGAATGTACTAGCAACAGATGGGCTAACATGTTCCGACGTAGAGTTTTTCAAAGTGCACTATTGTTTGTGTGCCATACATTACTCAGCAAAAACAGAGTCTAAACTGCTGGATGAGACTACCGCTGGAATGCGTGTCAATTCTCTCCTCACGAAAACCTCCTTTTCACAACACTAAGCATGACAGAGTGAGGCCGGGCAGACAGCTTAGCACATGGCAGCTGTCAAGTCTTTTCACCTTACAACTTCCTCCTCCTCCTCTTCTAGAAGCCCATGAGAACTATCAAGGCTACGGATGCTAACGCCACTGACGACGATGACGAGCTACATTTACACTCCAAAGTCCATATAACTAGCTTTCACCAATGGGGGGGAAAAAAAAAAAAAGACTCAAAAATACCACTGAAGAGAAAGTACTAACCAAAAACAATATTTCAAACACTACCTCCACAACCAAACTGGCACTAAATGACTCACTTAACTCATCAAGAGCCCTGTCTCATCCTTAAAAAGGGATGACACAGACCCTGCTGCTAACCTTCTTGCAGCGTAGACATGGGCCATCAGTGCTTACATTCACTGCCTGCATGTCTACATGCACTTTGTGCACACATGCCAACTCTTGTCTATTTCACCTTTCCATTCTGTCATAAAAAACTGAAAAGAAGCTTGGACCCACTGTTTCTCTTTGTCTGCGGTCAACACAAGGGCGTCCTCAAAATCAGTTTCCTCAACTCTGAATATCCCAATCTACCAGCCAATGAACACGAATGAACACGTGTCACACACCCACAACCCACCTCCTTATATAGATGTGGAAGCATTTATACATGCAGGTGATCAACTTGGTATGCATAAGGTTTTCAACATGCATGCATTAAAAAATGCGACAAGAGAAAACATAAGGGTGGGATACGCACTCTCCTTATAACGGACAGGCCCAAGCCACCCAGCCCCAGACACAGCAATATAAACTATACAGGACTGACGTGGGGTAACACGATACGAGAGAAACCAACAGTCCTTAAAAGCATCAAAAACAGCACCGTTTCTTTTAATGGTGGTGTTAATTGATGTGAGTGTGAGAAATGGCATCGCTATTGTGCTGTACACAACGTGATGAAAAATCTGCAAAAAATCTGCATCGACACTGCAAATGTTCATGCTGCATTTCCGTATCCCAACCTGGCATCAAACTACAGTTGACGACTGATTTTTTGGATTCTCTAGGGACCGCGAAATGGTCCGAAAAATGGGCAAGAACGCAAAGGCGCCCATGTGCTGTGTGATGTCAGTGCACATTTAACATTTAACACATTGTCCACTTAACTATCGGCCCATTTCCTTAACCAGTATACCATGCAAAATTTTTGAACATATCCTCTTTTCTCAGATTGCCAACTTTTTAGAAGCGAACTCATTTTTTTCACAATTTCAGCACGGCTTTCGCAAAACATATTCATGTGAAACCAAACTAGTCTCCTTCACGCATAAACTGCACCTAATACTTGATCACTCTTCAGCAGCTGACTTAATATTTTTAGATTTTTCCAAAGCATTTGATAAGGTGTGTCATAGTTTATTAATCTATAAATTGCATCAACTAAACCTTGATACCAAAATTCTGTACTGGCTTGAGGTTTTCCTGACTAACCGCTCACAGTTTGTCTCAGTTAATGACGTAACCTCGGAGCACTGTCCAGTTCACTCGGGTGTACCTCAAGGCTCTGTGCTTGGGCCCCTTTTATTTCTCATTTATATTAACGACTTACCTTCCTGCGTTTCCTCCCACATTCACCTTTTTGCTGATGACTGTGTAATTTTCACCGAAATAACTTGTGATGACGATGTAACCAGACTACAATCAGACCTTAACGCTGTTTCTGCATGGTGTAAGTTATGGTTAATGGAATTAAATGTTAACAAGTGTAAATTTATGCGTGTGTCAAGAAATGCTAATGAACTTCCTGTGTATTCTCTTAATAACGCACCTTTAGATCCGGTAACAACTTACAAGTATCTTGGCCTTCACATCACCTCTGATCTAACGTGGGCCGTTCACATTGCGCATATAATATCCAATGCTAATCGAATGCTTGGCTACTTACGACGCAATTTTTCTAAAGCACCATCCTCTTTAAAACTACTCCTTTACAAAACTCGAATACGCCGCGTCAATAACACAAGCTTTGGAAATGGTTCAGAATAACTTTACTCACTTCATTCTTTCTAACTATACCAGAACAGCAAGCATCAGTGCCATGAAATCTAGCCTTAACTTACCATCCTTATCATCACGTCGCAAAATTTTTCGCCTTTCCCTTTTTCACAAGTTATTCTATCACTCGCAGTTTCATACCGAACTTATCTCACCCCCTCAGTACGTATCATCAAGACTAGATCACATTCATAAGGTTGGCATCCCTTTCTGCAGAACAAAAACTTTTTTTCAGTCATTCGTACCACGCACATCGAATGAGTGGAATCACCTTCCTTCTTCGACGGCCACCATCGCCGATCATCATTTCTTCAAGAATGTCATAGCTAACATTGTTTAATAGGATGTATTTTATACTGTTATTGTTTTTTTTCTTCTTTCCCTGAACGCCTTAGCTAACAATGTATGTGTAGTAGTCATGTTTGTACTTTGCCTGTTTAATTAACTCCTGTTTGTTAAACTTCATTTTTTTTGTAACCACTCCCCTCTGTAATGCCGTAATGGCCCTGAGGGTATATTAAATAAATAAATAAAATAAATAAACATCCCCAGGAGGTCAAAATTATTCCGGAGCCCTCCACTACGACACTTTTCTCTCTTTCTTTATTCACTCCGACATTCCTCCCTTCCCTTACGACGCAGTTTCTTTAAAGCCTCAGCAACCAATTTTTTAGAAAAATCAAATTTCACCGAAAAAAATCGCTAACATTTCCAATATGCTTGAGGAAGGGGTCAGTAGTGATGAGCACATTCTGAAACTCCTCATGATTAAATCTCGGCGCACGTCGTGTACACAGATGACGGGCGGTGACCGCTTTCACCAGCTCCATGTACGATGGCCGTACTGCCTTCGGCACGGGTTGGGACAAAGTCTGGAAAGCGAGCCCATCGCTGCGGGAACTGCGCTGAGCCCGCAGTACAAAGGGCGTAATTAGGCCTAACACCTAGAGCCAAAATCAGCAGCGTAACCGCCGGCATGAATGCTGCGGTGGCTTGCGTATAACGAGATGTGTCTTGCCTGTCATCAAAACATGAGCTGTTGGCAATTTTACTATAGAAAAATCAGGGTTGCGGTGAGTTTCGCCGCTGGTACGCTCATTTCGCTTTCAGAGGCTCCCTTTTAGCTTGAATTTCGTGTTGTTTGATCAAGTTTTTGACCTACCATGCAGTTTAATTAACAAGGTTCCACTATATACACTATATGGCTTCTTGGGCATTGACTGCAAGTGCAAACGAGGTTCGAGCAGTCAGTTGCGGTGCATCCGAAATTTCAGGTGCTCTTGCACAGGCTGTTCCGTATTTATCTGTCCGGGTTGTAAAAAATTATCCTGTGCAAACCATTGGTCTATTTCTGCTCCAGCAAAGACCACAGGGTAGCTTATGATAGTCTGCGCTTTTCAATCAGAATTAAAACATTGGAACTTACCCGAATTGTCCGGAATCGCAAAAAACTGCAGTCGTCTGGGCAATCAGAGCAGCAGCTTTGGCAAGCTGCGCCATCTGGGGTACTGCGAGACCTACCCCAGCTACAAGCAGGGATATTGGTTGCCTTGCAGTTTGCCAGAGGGCGCAGCCTCTCAAATCGGCTATCCCGCTCGCCTTGATGAAAATTTTGCATGTAGACGACTCCAGTTTTTCACCGATTCCAGGCAAGTTCCGATGTTAAATTATTTATCAAAAACGCAGACTATCATAAGATACCCTGTGGTCTGTGCTTGAGCAGAAACAGCCCTGTGGTTTGCACAGGATAACTTTTACAACCCAGACAGATAAATATGGCGCACCCTGTACATTGGTTATATGGGCCCTGTCGAAGTGCAGTGAAAAATTTCGAACCATCAAGCATGTCCGAAAAATGAACGGGTCTGAATTTTCGGCCACTGACTGCAAATATGGCACTGAGCAGCAAGAATAAAGTGCGGGAGGTAACAAAACACGAGTGACATGCACGGAGGCCAAATGGCAGGAAGTGGAAATGTGGGAATAAGGACAGCCTTTGAAACACAAGGAATGCTACATAAAACAAAAGACACATGGCAACAAAAAGCATCAGGAACATTCTACATGCTTGAAAGGCTTAGAAGAAATGGCATGCGCGCTGACAACACTGCCATAAACAAGTGCAAGGTAGCCATCACATTCTATCCACCTGGAATATAAACAGATAGCCTTCTTTAATATAGGCTTATTTTTCCTATGAATCCAGTGTTCGTTTTGTATAATGCTAACTTCAGAAGTGGTTACTCAGCTAAGGCAAAAATGCAAAATGTACTCATACCATATCACTGAAGGTGAAGGAGTGCACGAAAATGAAATGGAAATGGCCAGCACTGAATCAAGGTGCCCTCTTCGCACAGTGATGCAAACTACTGCGTGCGCCACGAATTTCTGGTGGCCCTCTGTGCACAGCTGCACAAGCTAGTGCTTGCAGTGTGAGGACTTCGTGAGAGGTTGGCAGTTTAACACGCATTGAGAGAAGCTACGGCAATGACCAAGTGGTCTAAAGCAGCAGCAAGTGAAGCTGATTTGTTTGCACCACAATGGGTTCAAACCCCATTTGAGGCTATAAGTGTAGTAAGCTTTTTCGCTTTCTCGGAGGCTTCAGAGACCAACCCTGATGGACAGAAATCACTGCAGTGGGGGTTCTAATGCTAACTCATTAAAACAGCTCTCTAAGGGGCTCTCAACAAAGTTGCGGTATGGCTGGGATGTTGAAGGATGCCGCTTCACAAGTATCCTCCAGCACGAATTTTTTTAATGCGCTTTGCACAAGCTTGGTTATTCGTAGTCAAAATTTGAATTTGAATGTCTTCACGCCTTTCCCTCTCCTCTCTTCACTTTTTGCATGTTGGAAAGTCAGTGCTCCTCTGCTGGCCCAACCGCAGACGCGTGGGAATTCCCCGGGAGGCAGAGCTTCCTGACCCGTCGGAGCAACACAGCTGACTGGCCACGGCCATGGTAGCTACACTACGTCTGAAAGAGTTTAACTAATAGCCATCTCTTCGCTGGCACATGCAGGAGCGTGAAAGAGAGGAGGGCGGGAACATTAAAAAGTGGCCAGAAAGGGCTCACCAACTTTCGTGCAGGATTGTGGGCTCTGCTGCGTGTATAAGTGTATTATTATTTAAGGTATAAGGCGTTCATGACAACACAGTGCAGTGATTGAGCGAGTTTATGTACCCTCCTCAGAAAATGTTTCAGAGCCCCTTTGAAAGAAAACCACACAAGACAGGAACTGAACTCACAACTGCGAGGTTTCACTCTGGATGCACAAACATCGCAACAAACAGGCTACAAAAGTGCACTTGTAAAAGCTATGTTGCTGCTTTTGGGTATGTCGTTCTCTAGAAGCACAAGTATGGCAGACGCACTGTCTGTTGTATGAAACTATGTCAACAGCCCAATCAAGAATAATTGTGCAATTCGTGGCTATACCAACGGAACAAATTGTGCTTAGTTGCACAGTGGAACCGGTACAATCAGTAGTGCTGGACCACAGGGGGGTGGTTCTGCACATTTTTCTGTAGCTTTGCGTTAATGATGCATTCCAAACTGAACATGCAACACTTCATCTAACTATCCACTTTAGTACACTACTCTTGTGGCAACCTTGTCCACTAACATTCAAGAGCAAAGCATTTCTTAAGTGCATCCACAAACTGTGCTCATGGAACATTTAGTTCATTAGGTTCAATTTTCATGGAATTAGCAAATGACTCGCCAGCATAATGCGAAAGCCAGAGATATGTTGCTCACATGCCCACACAAAGGATGATGCACTATAGTCACATTACGCATAAAGATGCTTTTTTATTTTTAATTGTAAGTTTTGCACCACATATGGTGTGCAGAGGCTGGCAAGTAAGAAAACAAGACAGAAGTAAGGATGTGCACTGTCCGCTTTTTTTTCCAGCACATTTTTCCGTGAAGAAAAAAGAAAAGAAAGAATAAAACAATAACATACCTTGTTGTTGTTGGTCACAAATAGGTAGGCATGGATCATCTCATGCTATAACAGAATGAGACCCGTAAATTAGTATATCAATGTAATACAGCCGAGCACTCGTATAACAAACCTGACAGTCAATCAGATAGCGTTTGTTGCATCCAAAGTTTGTAGTAAATGGTCCAGTGCTGCCAACCCTAGGGATTTTTTTCCTAGATCTAGGGAATTCGGAAATTATATCATTTAGAGGAAAAGAGATTTTTTTGTATAATCTAGGGAAATTTCATTTGCTCAGAGAATTATTTTCTTTCTCCCTCAAATTGTGAAGACAGTACCAGCTTTTCGTTGTTTTTTCTCCACAACTGACGGAGGCCCGCACAACACAGCCGCGCGCTCGAGTAAAGCCTGTTTCACATGGAGGTGAAAACGCTTCGTTGCTGCAATGCAAAAGCTGTTTAGAGCCATCGTGGCGGCTCCAGCAGTCAGAGCGGCGATGTTCCAACAAGTTACAAATTTTTCGCAGCGCTGCGCTGCTCAATTTTCAGTTGCTTGTATGCATGTGAACCAGCCTTTACACGGACGTAGTCGGACGTGTATGGTCCCTGATGTGGCCAGTGGCACCCGCTGATGTGATCTGGCACGCCACTGTCTTCCCTCAACACTCGTGACCCTTCCTCACGCTGTATTTGGAGCTCGCTGCACGACGCGAAATTCCTATTTAGTAAGCATACCTGCATGTTTGTTTTGATAACTAGAAAAGAACAAGGGCGCCATTTTTTTTTATAAAGGAGCGCCGTGTTGGAAATCGGAGCTAGTCTAACTAAGGGAACAATTGCCAGTTCACCCGCCGCGGTGGTTGAGTGGTTATGGCGCTCAGCTGCTGACCCGAAAGACGAGGCTTCGATCCCGGCCTCGGCGGTCGAATTTCGATGGAGGCGAAATTCTAGAGGCCCGTGTACTGTGCAATGTGAGTGCACGTTAACCCTTTGACTGTTTTTGCCGTACGGGTACTACGGCTGCATTCCGTCCCGCGGCGTTTTTGCCGTACGGGTACTGCGCTGAGCGCTTGTTTGAAATTTCGCGCCTTTCCGAAAAGATGCGTGCTCTGGGATGTGCTGCCATCTTCTGAGAACTACAAGAACTGCCAAGATACAGCTTATGTTACCATCTTCCGGCAAAAAAAGCAAACTGCGTGTGGCTATCGGTGTTGGCCGTAGATTGCAACCACACACTGTGGGCGCGGCTTCGTGGTTTCGGTTTCTCTTTTCGCAATTGCAACAGAAGCGCGAAATTTGACTTTTCTGTTTGCTGGGACTTTAGTTCTTTCTCGGAGGTGCTGCTGCCACCTTCAGCAACTTATAAAAAATGTTACAGAATTGCTTATGCTACAATCTTATGGAAGAAAAAATTCTTATTGTGACCTCAGCTTGCCCGCACACTTTCGGATGCTCTGTGAGATTGCACCCAAGCTCACCGGAAACGCCAAAGCTGATTTCTATCTTTGCCGAAACCATTCCGGAGGTCCGCAGACCTGATGTTTATCTTTGTTGAGACTCTCTCGGTTTATCAACCCTCACGGAGTGTCATTGGAATGCAGCCTGCCATTTTGCCATTTATTGTTTGCCACTTTGCCATTTTTGTTTGTTTTTCAAGGATCCTATGTAGTATTGAAAATTTTCATCGTTTTTATTGATGCTGTAATTGTAATCATCTCTCTATACATTTTTCGCCTATTTATTCTAACTTTGTAAGTTTTATTTGTTTGAAATCGCCAATAAAAAAATTTGACACTGAGGGCGAATTTTTTTCGAGAATATTCGACAATGAAAGGGTTAAAGAACCCCAGGTGGTCTAAATTTCTGGAGCCCTTCACCATTTCATCCCTCATAACCTGGGTCGCTTTGGGACATTAGACCCTCCAAAATCATAAACCATCAAGTTCCATCACGGCAAACAAAGTGAGTTGAGGTCACAAGAGGCATATAAAAGCCAATCACTGCTTCATTGTTTTAATCGACTCAAACTGTTACGTCAGCCACCCTCCAGAGCAATCACAGCAAATGAACAAGCAGCTTTTATATCGCAGTTTCCGTACACTCCTCAAGCGACCTCCAGGCATTTTGTACATGGTATCCTTCGGCTGAAGTCTAAACCAACACAACATGAGGGAAAAAAATTCAGTTAATTCCACATGCCGATGTATGTACCATGGAGATAGAAGGCTTTTAGGAGGCGCAACTCCCATGCCCCCGCGGCCGGCGTGGGCGACCAGAAAACATCACAGTGGAGGAGAGAAAGGGAGGTCGGATTCCGTGGCACACGGTAGATGGCGCTCACACGCGGTGCCCGCTTGGGCAGCGCAAAGCACCGCGCTGCGCGGTACATGGCGCGGTTTCGGGACGGCGGAGCGTGAAAAAAAAAAGCAGTGCGGGAATATATTGGCGGGGTGTTAGAGGGTTGTGGTCTGGGGCCGCTGATGGGGTATCAAGAATGTTACCATTCCAGCCGGCTTGCACGGAGAACGGCGGCTAAGTAGTTGTAGACGTCGTGCTTCTAGCTGTGGCTAAACTAGCCAGCCCACAAACGGGCTCACAATTTTTTTTTTTAAACTTTGCACCGCTTCTTTTCATCCCCTGCGGTCAGAGGGACCCTGAAGCGGGCTTCCAAACACTGTACTTTCCCTGTAAGGCGGGTCGAATCCCACGATGGACGAACCCAGCTGGTTCCTTATCTCCCCTGCCTCTTTAGATGCAAGGGAATCACAACGCTGTCACCGCTAATTGGGCACTGCACATATCAATACGGCTTCGTGTCACCGAGCGACCTCTTTCATCTTGTTGTAGAGCGGTCCATTGCAGCTAGTCATGCCTGAGACGTCAGGCTCTTCTATTTGGGTATTCAGGTCAAAACACAATGCGTCGCTGCCCCGCTCAGAATGTCTTGAGAACGACGAGGAAGACAGCCCTGCTTGTGCACAGTGACGGCTGGGAAACGCCCCCCACACCCTGCAGTGGAGCTCCGCCAAATCTTTTAGCAGCTTCGGACACAAACTGGCGGAAGGCAAGAAACCAAGAAAAAATAAATAAATAAGGATTACTCTGTAACACTTAACACCCTTGAAACAGCGGGTGGGGTCGTGTGCTCTAGTCTCCAGAAGCTGTGTGACCGGCATATGGTAGAGTGCTCACGCTCTCCGTGGACCCGGTACGTCTTACTGCCTTACTGCTTCAGTCGGAACTGATTTGTTCCGACAGAAGAGGACACGCGAATCAGCAGGCTATGATGTATGTGTTGCCTTAATTATGACCGATGCTTGCGCTGGGAGCATATTCACCTCTTCATCTTTTTACTTCTTCAGCAAGCTTTGCTGCATGCCTCTCTATCGTGGTCCCTAAGTCCCTGAAGGTAAGCGCACAAAGCTAAAACCATTCGCATCCTTCATGTGTATCCAACGAATTTCCTTCACGACCGTCAAGTAAAAAGGGCAGTCATCGAGCGCGGCACTGCCCACCAATAGGCGGAAGAGCGCTGAGCCGCAGGCACATCAATGGTTATAATTCGAATGTAAATTGCCTCCCGTACCATGAAGCCACGTTTTACCACACGATAACTCAGGGCAGCATGGCATTATTGTGAAGAAAATGTTGGCCGCGCAAATGCTCTCCCGCGGAAGCACGGAAATGCACGCGACGGCGCGAGCGCGCGTCGTCCTCGGGAACCTGACGAGGGCGGCATCCGGTGGAGGTCGAAGGAAGCAGAGAGCGCCTGTGACTCTCGGTGGCCGCGGGAGAGAGGCGAGTTTCGCCTCCTAAATGCTTCTATCTCCGTGGTATGTACTAATATCTTGCATACAGTGAAAAAAAAAAAGACATATACAATATAGAGCCTTTAATTTGTAATTTCCAAAGAGCGCTACGGTTTATCTTGTAGCTTCATTTACATGTTTTTCATTTTACATCCTTCATTTCAAATTTGCAGCTAATTTGCTTACCAGCGTCTGGTAATAGAGTAGCTGCATGATAAAACTTGCTACTGAACTACGCATAAATATACAATTTTACAATATACAACTGAACACTATTTTTCGGATCTAGGGAAATCTAGGGAATTTTCGGTTGCAAATTGGGGGAGAAGTGGCTCTGGAGGCTGGCAGCACTGAAATGGTCTTCGCATATTACAACAGAGTTTTCCGACTCCAGTGAGGAAGTTTACAAAGCCTCCTTATTCGCTATAACCGAGTGGTGTGGCTCGTTCTTTAATTGATCATTCTATCAGAGATTCCTTTTCACTGCCTGTAAGGTCGCACTTCATTGACGCCCCCATCTTTCTTTAGCTTGAGGCCGCTGGGCGCCTCCGGTCTACGCTAAGATTTCTCTGTAAAGCCACGTGCTCCGCACCCACGTGTCCCCTGCAAACACACACAAAAGCCCGGAAGTGACTGCACGCTTAGCAGCGTCGCCATGACTGCTGACTGCTAGCATTGTCGACCGCGGGTGTCCACCGGTACCACCGGGGCACCAAGAAAGCGTGCCAGCGGATTCCTGTACCATTCCGCAGAAACTTGCGAGACTTGAGTTCCGCGAAGGACCCTTTTGTTTGCTGGCATTACTGCCAGCACCAAATCATCGTGGGGCTCGTTTCCTGCCTTTGGCACGAGTCACTCCCAAGATGATTCATGCAAGTGACTCGCCCTGTTGTTCACCTAGAACTCGTCATCCCTGGAAAAGCGACACGTGGGTGCGGCGGCGAGAGTGGAAAGGGGAGAGAGTGCGGATAGTGTGAGGAGTCCCGTGTGGAGAGGGTCTCTTGAATGTTCTTTTTATATGTTTCTTTTTTTCGTTTTGTCAAGCCCTGGGTTCGAGGTTGTGCCCAACCTTCCAGGGCTGTGGTTACTGTATGTTAGACTTTCATTGGTTAGGGAAGTCTAGGGCGGGCCTTGAAACTTGACCGCCCTAAGACCTTTGTTTGTAAAGCATATAAAAATGCATGCAAAACCACTGGACAGCAGTCCTAGACGAGCCCTAGACTTGTGTAGTCTCGGGAAGGACTCCGTGCTTGGCACGTGCTTCTACAAGCACCTAGGCTTTAACCGGAACCCTCCGGTCGATAAGTAAGGTCAGGTAGAGAGTTTTCTCTGTGTAAGAATTTCCCATTAAGTTGCAGTGCATTTGTGACTTTGCTTCTGTAACCCAGTTTACCTCTGTACATACTTGTAAATATAATCCTTCCTTTGACCCTCTAAACCTGTCCATCTTGCTTATTGATCGCCGAATCGTCAACGATTGGAAGGGTCTGAGCCCTTCCGAAGAACTCAACGGACCATCAAGAAATTACTCTGCCCTAATGCATATTTTGACAGTAGCACCACCCTTGTTCGTAATAACCAAGCGTTCATTATATCTGCATTTGTTATAAGTGGGCTCGACTGTATTTACAGAATTTAAGGACTGCACTTGACAGCACAACATTGCAATGCGACCCTAGACTTTTCTGAATGTATATCTAGACAATAAGACATGCACACAATTTGAAAGGTGCATAGAATGGAGTCAAAGTCTATACAAAATGAACAGCTCAGTCAGAGAAAAAATTTCACAAAGCAGCAAATGTGGTGCCTGAGCATGTGAGCAGCCATGGTTGCGCCATACTTGCATCATCACTTGTATTACTTACACCCATACTTAGCCATCATTTGTAAGCCTTTATATGGCAAAGTTAAACATATCCCCCCCCCCCCCCCCCATAATACACATCAAAATATTGCTAGGTACCTGCTGCAGTAGATTAGTGGCTACAGAACACTACCACTGTGCACCACAAGATCAAGACTGATTGTTTCATGTGAACACATACACTGAAGCAATGCTTCAACAGAAGCAGAAAGCCATGGCCCAATCCTTGCTGGTTTTTTCTAAACATACCAAACAGTTCATATTTGAACAGCATGTCACATTACCAAAGCAAGCCAGCTTACTGTGTTGACCAGTTGCTCAAGTTTAATACCAAGCACAGTGAAAAAACTGAGCGGCAGAGTCACACGTCTAAACATCCTGATGGAGGCAAGAGCTCACCAGAAGGGTTTCCACCAAATCCTTTCTTGGGCGCAACTTGAGAAGGGGCTCACTGAGTTTCACAGTGCATAGTCCACCTTTTCCTTCATAATGGCACAACCCAGCACAGCTGAAAAGCATACACAAGGTTACGTTTCACTTCACCCTGTAGGCATCAAAGGCTGAAATGATCAGGCTGAGAAAGCTGCTGCTGCTCTTAGTGACTTGCACAGCTGGCTATAACTCCTGCATTGAATAGCTAATTCAACTTGACCTGCAAGCATCGTTTAGGCAGCAAATTAACTAAAATGTGCTTTACCATTTGTACAATCTGTGCGAAGTATAAAAGGCAAATGTTATGGACCCTCAGATATCAATAAGTACTGATAATGGACAATGCACTGGTGGGAATCGGCAAGAGCATTTTGGAGCAGGCTTTGTAGCAGTCGAAAAATTGATTTGGAACGGCTTTGTCGTGTTTTGTAGCAGAAGCCCGACACCGAGAAATAAGGCAGAAATGCGATTATATACAATGTTTCACCAAACTGGTGCTAGTGCTTCAAAAAATGACAACACGCTGCCTGCAGATCTGAAACAACAGTGCAGGATTGTAGGCAGTCGCCTCACCCAGGTCAGGATATTTTTCAATGCGCCTAACTTGCCAACTGCTCAACAAAGATAAATTAGCTAACCTTTGTATCATTAATGCTGGCGCAAAACTTTATTTGTGAAAGCTGGAAAGACAGTTGAGAAATGCCCATTTCAGTTTAAATTTAACGCTTTCTTTATTTAAGCCTAAAATAATGACTGCAAGATCTCAAAAGTGTCACGAGACTGTTCACTCCCACGTCGCAATTTTAACTGGCACCCTCAGACCTACTCTGATTAAAGGAGATTGGTTACAGAAAGTCACAATTAATAAACAGGCCACCACCAGTCACAGCGATCGTTCCAGGATGAGCACTGGCACTCTACTTTAGTAGCATTACAATGCTGCAGAGGAGTGCTCCGCTATGGTAGCCACCAAAGCCACCCTAACTATGCCGTATAGCACAGATGATTTCCTGCACCACCATACGGCCGTGCCTCTCGCGACGAAGCATTCTGTTGCATGTGCATGGCCTTTTACTCAAAGAACAGCGTCATTCTCCTCCGCTCATGGTCTCCGATTTGCCAGGCATGTACCACGTGCTTCACTTCTTCCAAAAATATTTAATTAAAGGGACACTGAGGACTGAGAAGTTGGCCTGTATTGACAGTACTTGGTTCTAATGACAAAAGCTTTCACTGAGAACGGAGCTTTTATAAGCTATAAAAGAAAAAAAAAAAAATGAAAACCAGATGCAGCCACCACCAGGCGATTTCAAAACTAAACAGTGCATAGCCACTTTTTTGAGCGCGGATCCAAGAGGTTAGGCTACAGCACCAATTTCTTCAAAACAGTGAAAACAGAGTTATTTTGAAATATTCGGGACAAATTTGAATAGAGTGGCAGAAAATCATTTAAAATCAATTCCCCGAGCAATAAACACGCGTTCTGCTATTGGACGAGCATCAACACACACAAAAAGAGATTCGAGCTTTACTGCAAACAAAAAATATTAAGTGTTTCTGACGAAGAGACTCAGTTCGGATGATTTTCTTGCAGTGAGACTATAATTCAAATTGTTAATTGTGGGGTTTAAAATCCCAAAGACAGATAGGTCATGAGGGACACTGCAGTGCAGGGCTCCGGAATGATTCAGACCACCTGGAGTTCTTTAACATGCACTGACATCACACAACACACGGGCGCCTTTGCATTTCGCATCCACTGAAATGTGGCCGCCGCAGCCTGGATTGAGCCCGGATACCCTGGCTCAGTAGCCAGGCACGCTAACCACAAAGTAGTGGGTTTATAATTCACAAGTTCACATGGCAGAGGACATCCAGTAAGAACACAAGCTTGAGATCATAAATGCAGTGCGGTCGCAGTATTTCAACCTCATTATTGTTTATTTTAAGTGCTGCAATATGAACTCCTATTTATACGAACCAAATTTTCACCCCAAAAGTTTGAACTATGTGGCTCTACTGTGCAAACAGACTGAATACTTCATTAGCATCCACCCAAGCACAGCCATACAGCTGCAAAGGAAAACAAAACAGATTTCACAGAAACCTCGCAGTTGAAGAAAAATTTGTCCCGATCCGGGGTTACAGCAAGCATGAATGAGGTCAATGAAATACAGGTAGCGACTGTAACACATGTGGAACCTTACTCGTGGGCAAACATTTACCCTTTGGGACAGCAGATCGTGATGCGCAAGCACTTATAAGGCACTTCAAAAGCACTTTTTTTTGTTTTTGAATATGCACTCACTGTGTTTGTTTCAGACAAATGTTGGCAGCGTCGTCAAGGCAGATAAGCAAAACACATGAAGGCCGTGTGCTAACAGTAGGTGGTAAAGGGCTAACAAGTGAAACGGGGCAGATTTGGACTCAGTAGTTCACCTTTCTTGTCATGCACTGAGAGAAGAAACCAGACTCATGCCTGTTCATATTCGGCAGTTACCTGTGCCACCTCGGATTCACCGCAGTTTTTGGTTGCTGGAATGTCATTTTGGCGCAGCACTAGTGAAATTTCATCAAAAGTCATGGGTAATAAGGGAGCAATTACTCACTGACATCCACCCAAGCGCAGCCATACGGCTCCAAAGGAAAGCTACACAGCTTTCTCAGAAACTTCGTAGTTAAAGAAAAATTCGTTCTGGTCCGGGGTTCAAACCTGGGACCAGGACGAATTTTTCTTTCACTACGTAGTTTTGGAGAAAGCTGTATAGCTTTCCTTTGTAGCCGTATGGCTGCGCTCGGGTGGATGTCAGTGAGTAATTGCTCCCTAATTACAAATCTACTCCACCTTGGGGGATTCCCCTAAACATTTGACCAAAAGTCATGGGTTTGTAGCAGCACGTAGCAGGTTTGATTAAATGGCGCAGGTTGGCGCGACTGGTGCAGTATTCCCACCACTGACAATGAATCAGTACACTATCAGTACTTCAACTTGGGTGCCAAAGTGAAAGCTTGTTAAACATATGTTAAGAGAAATTTATGAAAGTGCAAGGCTACCAGCCTTTAAAAAAAAATCTTCAAAACAATGTAAATTACCCATACCCTGACAACAAAATTGCTACTTCAGGATTTGTGTTCCGTTAAGTCAGACAACCGAGTGCTTGCAGCATTCACATGGCACATACAAACCTATGTAATGCAGAAATTCATACAGCATAAAAAAAGAACTCGCCGCGGTGGCTCAGTGGTTAAGGCGCTCGTCTACCGAGCCTGAGAACCCGACCGCAGCGGCCGCGTTTTAATGGAGACGGAATGCAAAAGGCGCCTATGTGCTGTGCGATGTCAGTGCACATTAAAGATCCCCAGGTGGTCGAAATTATAATGGAGACCTCCACTATGGCACCTCCTTTTCTCTTCTTTCACTCCCATCTTCCTCCCTTCCCTTATGGCATGGTTCAGGTGTCCACCGAGATATGCGAGACAGATACTACGCCATTTCCTTTCCTCAAAAACCAGTTTACCAATTTACATAAAAAAAGTCATGCTCACAGGGTCATGCGCGAGCTCCAGCATACTGCCACCTGGTGCAGCTTGCCATAAAAGTAGGCCTCATTAAATTCAGCAAAAAGTCTGTGCACATCTGGGTTTGGGTCGTGTAGCTCCCAAAAATTATCCACCACTGAGAGGTCTTTTCGTGACGAGTGAGATACCTGCAAAACAATGCATCGTAGACAACCAAATTAAGTCAAAAGCTTCCAGTTTCACTATAACAGCTGCTAAAAACGGCAAGCAAGTTGGTATGGTCACAGTTAACTGCGCGAAAGGACCGAACACAGCAAAGCGCTTTTAAGTGAGGCTTGATGCAACGCAACCGCTGCTGAAACAAAGAAGCGTGGTCAAACACAGAGCAGCAAAAAAAAAAAAAAACTGCAACAGTACCACATCTTCACTTTTTTTTTTTTGTACAGGCATGCTATGTGACAAAATAATATTATACTCGCAATTTCACTAGTAAGGCTACAACATTTAGCACTTTGTAGGAGTAGGGCAGTGAAACAAGTGCACAACGCACTGCATCGTCTTGAGCATGTTTGTTTCCCTTCGTCCCTGTCCCGTTTTCACACTGTTAAAGTTTCTAACACGTCTTGCTCAGTTTAGGACTATTCTACTCTCAGCCTAATAAAAGTTGCTAAGAAACGCTTAGCGCTTTGTGGGAACAGGGCAGAAGAACACAACGTGCACAAGACGCGCAGCAGCGCTGCGTCTTGTCACGTCGTTTTCATGTCGTTCCTGTCCCGTTTTCACACTGTTCACGTTTCTAACAAGTATTGCTCAGTTCAGGACTATTCCACTCTCGGTCTAACAAAAGGCAAACGCCGATTCGCCAGCCATCCACAACACCTGTCCACCGCAGTAACACACGCTGAAAGACTACTCCAGCGCGTTGGCGATTAACGTTCTGCTCGGGTATACTTGGTTTCACGTGCAAAAGCACGTCCGACGCTAGAAGCTGCACTTACCACAGATGTCTCCGCCGGCTTCTCGATGCTCGGTTCATTCAATTTCAACAAACTCTCGTGATACTCATGCTCGCTCAACTGCAGCGCGAGTTGCAGGCTCAAGAGATAATCTTCATCTTCACTAGCCATGCTGATCGCAGAAATGCTGGTCAGCAGAAACGCTACACACTTCGCAGACGCCAACAATTGCAGTTCATACAATCTACCGTGGATTGCAAAGACCACACCGCTGCGCACAGCGCGCTAGGACAAAGGCAACAGAATACACTACGTTCTAATGCTTGCCTGCCGTTCGCCATTCGACAATCGCTTCTTGCGCGCGCGCGCGTTTTCCTTCAGCAACTGAAGATAGAGGGGCGCACAACCTACACGGATAGATGGCTGGATGAATGTTAGAAACGTTCGCCTTGCGTTTTTTTTTTTTTTGTAAACAAATAAGTTGTGCCACCACCTCGGTATTATTTTTTTAAAACCCAAACTCTACTGAGTTCCGTTTGCTTTTTAAACCGGAGAGTTTCGAAATATTATTACAACTTAAAAAAAAAAAACCGCAGTTGCTAACACTGGGTCACGGTCCGCGGCGTCTGGTTGCATCATGGAGGAAGGATTTCCTTCCTATTTCCTTCCTCCAAGGGTTGCATTCTTCCTCCATGTCTGGTTGTCTATCAACTTTTAATGTATGACTCTATCAAACAATCCATGTGCCAAAAGTTTAAAGCTAATCATTTTTTTCTTGCAATAAGCTTCTTTTTTGGGTAAAACAAAATTTTTAAGCAGCGGAATACGTTTTTGTCGTGGAGGAATTCTGCGCGCGGAGGCTGCATGTGGGCCACTGTCTTCTTACCAACCTTGTTAGGACCGTTTGTAGAAAGCAATATGCAGATTCCATGCACTCAACGAAATGACTGGCTTCTAAAAGGACTCAGTAGAGTTAGTTCTTGGGCTAGTTGGTATACTTGATTTAAACTCAGTTTTTCAGCGCAACGGCACACAGCCAAAGAAAAGAAGCAGGAAGAGAAGAAGGACGAACACAGCGCTGGAACACACCAACTGGAACCCAGTTGGTGTGTTCCAGCGCTGTGTTCGTCCTTCTTCTCTTCCTGCTTCTTTTCTTTGGCCGTGTGCCGTTGCGCTGAAAAAATATGATTGTAAAGGACTTCCTAGATTGGACTGGAATATGGATTGCCAAAAGGGGAAGCCAAGAGGGCTACAAAGTGATTCACGAGTTTAATTGGATGTCATACTGAGTCCATTAGTATCCATCAGATTTCATTTCGAGCCACGTAATACCTATAATTGAACCGAATGGTAAATTTTGTCGATGATGCGTTATTATACCACTCCTGCTCCCTACCTATCAGAGTGAATGACGTGCAATTAATAAATCATTATTAATATATAACACAGGTTCAATTTCGTGATGTTAGAGCTATACTAAATTATTCTATTTCCACTGCCTACGTTTGCGTATTCTAGTGATTTGATCAATTAATGCCCATTTCGCCAAATTTTCATTGGTGACAGTTGATGCCAGTAATCTTTTCTGTACTCTGTATAACATGTCAAAGTCCAGGACATAAATCATATGCAGATTAGCATTATAAAAGAAAGAAAGCTACCCATTTCCACAAAGAAAGTAGACAAGCTTTTATTTTTGCAGTTAATGCCAGGATAATAACCACAGCTGAGGCTGGGTGCTTACCAATTCGAGTCATCCTTTCTTTTTTTTCTGCAACTGCTTGGGCACCAGACCAGCCCAGGCACCCTACCTCTTTTAAAGCAGCCCAAGGATGCATAATTTAAAACTTGGGGGCCATTACAGGCTACCGGACGATGTAATATGTACACTGTCACAGGCGAGATGGCTGGGTAGTTGCACAGTTACGCTAAAGGTGCCAACACCATTTTAATGCGAAAGCCTTACTAGCCCCATTATGAGAAAAGCAGGTGGTGTGTGTTTGTGTACTCGCAGGCGGTACAGAAAATCCCAGCGATGGCAAGAAAAATGGATGATGTCATCAAGCAGCCATAGGATGCACATAGCAAGCCGTGCAGCACAATTTCAGACAATCATATGCATTTGGTTCATCTTATATATCCCTCACTGGCTGACCTTGATGTGGCATCACCATTCCAGACTACATCCGTGCTAAAATTGCAAGCAACCGTTTGTACTGCAGCGTTCCAGGTGGTGTCATATGATTTCTCTTTGCAAATAGCTTGCATGTTCTAGTCAAGTTGAAGGCTAGCTAGTGACAGAGATTCAAACTGGCAATGCATGCATATTCAATTGTACGCCTTCCCGAACTTTACCTCTTCCCTTACGGTAAGGTTGAGGTGTCCACCAAGATTTGAGACATTTACTGAGCCATTTTCTTTCCACAAACCAATTTTTGTATTAAAATTGTGATGTACACTGTTACGGGTGCTATCTTGCAATTTCTCGTTCCATGTAGCAAACGTTTCTTAGTCAGGTTGGAGCCTAGCTCACGAAAGGTATTCTAACCGAGTGTTTCACTCTGATCTTTATGGATTCAGCGTTCGGCGGCGCATCTTTGTTTTATTTCTCAGTGCACAACCTGTGGCAAGGCCGAACGCTCATGATGACACACTAATGCTTTCACCTTCACAGCACATAAGCAGCCTTAATTAGTGCACTCTGAATTAATTTAATCAGTGTAAACTCGAGTGATGCTTCCCTTGATGACAGTGAATATACGGGATGTATGTAGATGTGAATATACGAGATATACAGTGAAGATACGACAATATACGAGCCAAGTTTAGTTTAATGTGCAGTGACTGACTGGAACCCTTTAAGTAGGACCAGCCGCGGTGGCTCAGTGGTTATGGTGCTCGGCTGCTGACCCGAAAGACGTGGGTTCGATCCCGGTCGCGGCGGTTGAATTTCTTTGGAGGAGAAATTCGAGGCCCGTGTACTGTGCAATGTCAGTGCACGTTAAAGAACCCCAGGTGGTCCAAATTTCCGGAGGCCTCCACTACGGCGTCTCTCATAGCCTTAGTCGCTTTGGGACGTTAAACCCCATAAACCAACACACCAACCAACCTTTAAGTAGGATGGCTCAATGGCCTAGTTAATGAGAGAGGAGGTTGGGAGGGAAGTCACATTCGGCGGTCAACGCCAGTAGCGCGCACAAAGGCCCACAAGGAGAGGATTTGTCTTGGGTGCCAGCAGAATTCTGGGGTGTAATCCGATCCTGTAGGCAGAGAATATCCGGGATAATTTGCTCCCATAAAAGGTGATATATGGTCGGACTAGCGCCTGTGTCACATGTAGAACAGGACACTTGTTGTAAATCCGAGGCATCATGATGCACATCAGGCAGTTTGCGCATATGCTGGGCACTTTCCAACTCAAAACATACAAGCTCAGTCCCATTGCCTGAAGTGTTCGCACTGCCATTGCTATTCTTGTCAAGGCACTCATAGACGAAAACTGATAGATATGCTCTACCCATTGAAATAGAGATGTTATCACAAGCGATGAAAGAAACATTCATACTTTTTTGTTTACACACTGCTGAACAAGATATATATCACACCAACTGCAAGTCCGCTCAAACAAAACGCTCACTTTTCACCCACCTAGGTAACATGATTGACCGCAGACAACATATCCGAAAAAGTGCCTATACACTCCCTAACCCACCTGTATTACAATCTCACTGCCAGGCAGAAGAATGTTGGTGTTCTATTAGTCATTACCAAGACCCCTATAGTTTCCTGCGAATCGCGAAAAAACGTGCATTTAAGCATTTTTCGTGCAATTATATTTCAGCAGTCACATTCTTATTTTATGCCACTGCTTTTATGGACGTCAGTAGGAACGATAGTAAGATAAAAAAAATGGCTATTTTGCCTCATTTATATGAATATAATGTAAGATGGAAGCTTGAAAACTCAGAAGAATTTTTCAATACATATTATTACAGTTATCATGCAATCTCGAACTATTCACGCCAGACATATAGGCCAGATGGTTCTCCAGAGAACACCAGACAGCACACTAGGATATAGAAGCGGCAGATACGCCAACATTATTTACGAGGCGATGTTTCAGACGCACAGGCCACAACAGAGCGAACCAAGGTCTCCAATACATTTATGCATGCAGACTTCCACGCAGCAGCAGCCATCATCACCGCCGTGCCACCACCACTTGGAGTTTTGAGCTGCCCAGTCCTTCGTCTGTTTTCCCTTTATTGCTTTCTCTTACTCCACTCAACTCTTTCAGTGTCTTTTTCTTTCTCGACAAGCCACACCAACTCTTTTATGCGTATCCACAGCCACCTTCTCTCCCACACAAAGACGCAAGGTGCTCTGCCTCAAGGTCATTAAAAAAGCTGGCTTCCCCTGGTGGCTTTCAAAGCCTGGAAGTGAAGGCTGCTTTAGCTACCTTAAAAAGGTCGGAAAAAAAAAAAAAAAGAATTGACACTACTTTCATATGTCATTGCTAGCAAGAGACTAAATAAAAAGCAGAGCAAGGGGACTGCACGGCAACCCTAATTCATAGCTATTTCACAGCAATAACACTCCATCAGTCCTGGCTCCTCAATTGGCATAAACCACGTGTTTGTCAAAACTATCCCCCCCCCCCCCCCCAAAAAGAGAGAAAGAGGAGAGCCTTTCTATGCTCAATATCTACAGCTGCCCACTAGAGCATAAACACAAATTCGGCCTGCTGTTCCATGCCACCACGCGTTTAGCCCAAAATCAGCCACTCATCATAGTCGATGATCTTAACGGCATGCGGCTTCCCAAAGAAACTCAGAAAGAACACCAACTCTGGCTTACGGCGCAACAGAAAGGCCTCACGATCCTTACAGACCCAGGTCTTCCTACATGCATAGGCAATAACGTAACACGAGCCCTGATCTGACCCTTAACTATAAAAAATGCCAGCAGCTGTGACTGGGGCAAGACACAAAAATGTCTGGGAGGCGACCACTACATCCTAGAAATTTCAGTTGGACTCCGTGCGCAGCGCCACAAATACAAAGGCATCCGTATCATGGAATGGACCACCTCTGGGAGGTATGGAAGCAGAAGACCCCAGAAATCACAGTCGACCTGGACTACAGAATTGCAAACAGATGTACAGGCGTACATCATTATCGTCATCAGTATGACCACAGCCACTGCAGGACAAAGGCCTCTACCTTGTCTCTCCAATTATCCCTGTCCTTTGCAAGCTGTGGCCACCGTATCTCCGCAAACTTCTCGATCTCATCTGCCCACCTATCTTTCTGCCGCCACCTGCTACGCTTGCCTTCTCTTGGTATCCACTCTTTTACCCTTATCTTGCCTTCACATTACATGCCTTGCCCAAGCCCATTTCTTCCCCCTGATTTTGACCAGGATGTCATTAACTCGCACTTCTCCTATCACCATCTCTGCCCGCTTCCAGTCTCTTAATGCTACACCTATCATTTTTCTTTCTATAGCTCGCTGTATTGTCCTTAACTTAAGCTGAACCCTTTTTGTTAGCATCCAAGTTACTGCCCCATAGGTGAGTGCCGGTAAGATATAGCTGCTGTATACTTTTATCTTCAGGGATATTCGTGAACTGCCATTCATGATCCGAGAGAACCTGCCTTATGCGTTCCACCCCATTCTTATTCTTCTAGTTATTTCCCTCTCATAATACGGATCAGCGGTCACTACCTGCCCTAGGTGGACATATTCCCTTACCACTTCCAGCACCTCACTACCAATTGTGCTGCTGTTCCCTTGCGAGACTGTTGAACATTACTTTGGTTTTCTAGGTGTTAATTTTTAGACCCACCGTTCTGCTCTGCCTGTCTAACTCATTCAGCCTCTAAAGCTTGAAATCCTTCATCCCATTTCCTTCACCTGATGTACAGGCAAACTCATGGAGCACGTGGTGTTGGACTGTCTCAACATCTCCCACGCCCTCCATCGACATATCGGTAATCAACCGATTCCCGGGCTGGATCACATGAGAATATTAGGCCTCATCTTCCAAAACAATCGTCATAATACAATCACTCTTCACTCTCAGCTACCACCCATCAAACTGTCCACCTTATCAAGAGGATCTCAAACAAGCACAGTGGCATGAAAGAACACGATCTGTTGAGACTAATTCAAGGTTTTGTCCTGAGCCACACGGTATATGTTGCCCTGTACATCAAAATGTATGCAGCGGACAGGCTAAAGCTGGACCGTCTGATCAGAGGCACAGTCAGATGCGCAGTCGGGCTACCTCCGAATACATCCACAACTTGGCTTTTGGCCTTGGGTGTCCACAACACTATCGACGAACAAGTGGAACACCACCTATCCTTGCAAACCGTCCAGCTCTGCTCTAAAGAAGCAGGCATAGCACTACTTAAGAATTCGAGCCTTCTGTTAGGTCCATCTACAAATCCCACATTTGCAGCTCTCAGAAAGATGTGGACCAAACTAGTCATCCACCCCTCTACCCAAAAATATGCATACGGAGTATCATCAAGAAAGAAGGGCAGCAAGATGTCAAAGTCTACATCAGCACCACCACTCAAATCCCCAGGACGTCTACACAGATGCTGTAGAACATGATCACAAGGCAGCCATGACTACAGTCGGCACAGATGAATACGGGGCAGTTAAGAACAGCTGCTCCATAGTAGGCACTATCCCAGAAGAAGCAGATGAGGCGGCCATCGCCTTAACTACTGCTATGGCCGACATCTGCACAATTATCAGCGATAGTAAGACAGCCATCTACAACATCGCCTGTGGCCATGCTTCCCCAAGAACACATTGCATTCTTGAAGGTACCCCAGCACCACATTCGAAAATCACCTTAATCTGGACTCCAGCTCACTCTGGACTCCCAGGCAATCTAGCTGCCCAAACCCCAGCCCGAGAAGTGGCCTACCTGGTGAGGGAAATTACTGGGCGAGAGATTGCGTCTGGATCCAGGGATAGCATGCAAACTTACCAAGAAATTACATCAGCATACTGACTGTCGCAGATCCGCTATCCACCCGTGTACAAGTCACTGACCAAAACTCAACCAAACGCACACCGCTTCAGACAAATAGCTACCCAAACCCACATCTACTCTCCAGAATACATCCCGATAGAAACACACTAACATGCAAATTCTGCTGACAACCAGTCATACTACCACACTCCCTATGGCAATCCCGACACCTACCCTTCACACACCCAACAATCACCACAAACAAACAGTGGGAGGCACTGTCAAGCAGCTTGAAAGCCGTCAAGCGCAAGGGCTTGCGGTGCTTTGATCTCAAGCCCCTCCCTAAAATCGCTCAAAATAAAGTTGTTACCTACCTACCTACTTACTCTGATTCAGAATATAAAGCAAGGTGCGTTTTGAAGCATTATTTGATTTCTCCTGGGGAATTTTGTGGATTCTTTGATCTCAATTCGCAGAATTAAAAATTTTCTACACAGAAAGTTATGACACATACTACATGGCAACAGCGTTGCCATTTACTCTAAAAAAAAAAAGTACCTATATCTATCACGGTAACACCATAAAGGAGCACGAAGACTGTAAACAACATACAAAAATGACTTCCATTCAGGAAACAATGTCAATAAACAGTGTGTATGAAGACAAAAATGAGCAGAGAGAAATTTAGTTACAAAGTGTGGAAAGGTTGGAATCACCCTGCTGCTCTGCATTGAAGAAAGGCAAAGAAAAAAATGTTCTGGTGGGTGATAGCGTGATGAGAGAGGGGCAAACAGCAATTATGTGCTCCACTGTCTCAGGAATAAAACAGAAGCGTAGGCTGGAGAGTCCTCATGTCGAAACAAGAAATCAGCAGTACGTGTTAATAAGCACGGCACCATTTGTGATAAGGTTCCAAAAGTGCACAAAGAGCAGCAACACACCTCTCGGACTAGGCTACAGTGTGACAGCAGGCTTCAGAAATACAGCAGTAATGTAGATCCATAAGTACAGCAGGCTTCAGAAGCAGCCTAATATAGCCTACTTCTGGAATGGGGCATAAATACTTAGCGCTACACGTACGAGTACATGCATTTGGCCCCGGTATCTTTTTTGTTACCTGCCCAGTATGCTCCTATATGCTCCTCGCATCTGGCCTTGGAATCTTATGTGTCATATTTAATCTCATCTGTAAATTACTTCTAAAAACTGTGTATCAAAATGCATACTACAGTTAGAAAAACTGACCATAGTGAATAGGTGGCACGAATATATCTCAACTAGTTTTGCACGCTTCTCTCTCTCCAGCCACATACTGCAAAGAGGAATCGAAGTATACAAAGAGATAGAATACCCAGGGCACCACTACTGTACTCCTGAGTTGTTGAAACTGGGAATATGATGAACAAAATGACACAAGAAACCAAATTCATAGCTGTATTTCTGCATTCCTTGGGTAAGCATAGGTAAGAGGGGAATTAGTTACAGCACCAATTTCACAACATGCTTTCTCTTCTCAACTGACAGCAAAAAATATTAAAACAAGAAAGACATCAAGACACTGGAACGGTGATGTGACGCTACAAAGAGCAATATGATCGAAGCTGAAAGGGAAGTGTGAATATGTGGAAGCTGCCCATAAACACTGCACAAGAGATGTGGTGCCTTAATTTTGAAAAAAAATTGCACATGCACAAGACTAATTATGTTGTGCACAATGTTAGAATAGCAAGCACGTGTTTCAATATAGCTTAATACCTAATAATTTTCCACCGAAGTATAAAGAAAATGTGGTAATTCACCTTCATGCAAGACTCTCAGATAATTATTTATGGGGCAGAAATTTTGCCATCAAAAACAAGATGCAGGTAAAAAAACTTTCCCCAAGTCTATCTTCAGTATGTCACACAGAGAGCAAGAAACATGCACGCCATATTCTTAATTTTTAGCAAGCTTGCTGCTGAGTAAAGTGCAGGACAAAAGATGGCAGCAAAGTGAAGTCAAATTTTTTCTTTAAGAAAATATAATTTATTCCAACCACGCTGTCAATTGCAAGCAATTGTACTGCAAAATCCAGGCATTCTTTGTCACATGGTTTTATAGATACAGTGTTACTTGCTTTATATTAGGAACAAAATAAACTTATTGCAACTTTAGTGAACATACAGGACTCAGAATTTACACTAACGAAGATACTATTCAAATGCCAAGACTACCGTTCTCAACCCAAACTCGTGATGTTAATACCAAAAAGGACTCTTAATCACTGCTAATCACTGCTTAGTAATCACTGCTCAAAAGTGAACAACTGTGGAGCCTAACCATCCGCGCGCTAAGAATCCCAGCCAACCACTTATCTCCAAGGGATGTCCCAATTTGGTTTCTGCAACTGTATGTTTCTGGAACAGCGTGGGCAAACGTATACATCTAATGAATATTGTGTAGATGTTTTCATGGGACATTGATTATTGTTATTTATAATGTGGTCTGCAATACGTTCTGTGGGCAGTGAGAGCTCACAGTGTTGCAATTTAAGTTTTTTGGGGGTAAAAAATATAACAACTATAGTTGACTCATGTAAAATTATATACCAAGATGCTTTACCCAGCATCCAAACAAGCAAGTTCCAGGAATAAATTAAATGTGAAATGAAATGAAATCTGGCTCGGTAAAGAGCACCTTCATATAACTTCCTTTTTAAATGGGCGAAGCATCTAATTTTTTGTTTAAGGCATTTGTAAATTTCCCTGTGCCTTGTGCGAAAGTTATTTTATACCTTATATGGAGATAAATGTTTGCTGTTTTTCATAAGTTCTAAAAACCTATTATGTCAGCTGCTTTCAAGAGAAAGTTATAATCAGTATAAGTTAATTATTACTGCCAGCATTGAACCTGACCATTTTGATTCATTCCTCGACTGTTGCGACGACTCTGAAAACTGAGGTCAAATAAGCTTGTTTTTTTTTTCATTTATCATAAAGTGTGGCATTGTACAACTTCAGTTTTGTTTCAGTTTCAGATTGCTTGTGAAAATGCCTGGTGGTAGTGAAATGTGTATTTAATTTTTTGACCTTGTCTAACCTGCCAAAGTTCCATTTGCAGTGAAAGCGGTGTCACTGTTATTAGCATGCGGTAGTCTATTGATACAGGCCAACATTAATTTATGCCCAGTGTCCCTGTAAGGATGTTTGTCCAAGCGTAAGATCAGGATCATGGCAGTTATGAAAGAAAAAATTCACAGATTGTACACACACATGAAATGTTCGATATTGTGGATAACCTATCCTCTCGCCGGTGTGGCCACACATGCAGTGTTGGCTATCACCAATCATGTATACTGCTCATGCTTTTAAAGAAAAGGGTGGTCTTTATTGTTATCATGATGAGCCTAGACCTCCATTGTTATCTAGGCGAGATTTGTAGTGTAGACCAAAAAGTGGGTGAAAATCTGGCGTGCAATCTGTAGAATGCATTTTCATGCTAAAAGCATGTACCCCTCCTTCATACACGTGCTCACACTGCTCGAGTAGTAAGAACATTCACACTACATTCATTCGTACATTCATTCATTGTAAACTAAAGTTGTACAATGCCACACTGTATGATAAATGAAAAAAAAAAGCTTATTTGAACTCAGCTTCATGATCACTGTGCATTGTTAAACAAAACTGTTAAAAATAAAAATGATGCAAGCACATCTCAAGGAACCGATTTATCAATTCTGGGTCCTGATAGGTGAGACTTACTTGAGGGATTTGTAGCACAAGCAATTGTGAACTCTGACTGGCGTAATAAACACACCACAGCCCGCAAATGATCTGACTGGTCTTTCAGCATGGCAGATAGACATGGCGCAGCCATTAGATGAAAGAAGGTTTTGCAAGAAGTCTGTTGAACGATATGTTGGAAGCCTTACTTGCTGTAATGCAGAATCAGTAGCAGAAGCAACTAACTTGGCAACACTGACATGGTGTAGCTCTATACAGTGGATTCTCGATAATTCAAACTTGCTTAACTCAAACCTCTGGCTTATTTGAACTGACGCTTTGGTCGCGTTAACATCAGGTGTATTAAAACGACTCCTCTTATTCAAGATTCAAGCTCTGCATTACTCGAAAAGAATTTTCAGTCTTTTTTCAATCATCGAGAGTCTACTGCAAAGCTGCAAAGCATTCATTCCAAGCACTATACTAATGGCTATGCTAAATAGTGATTTGCTAAAAATTAAGGTAATACAAGTGCTGGGGTATGTACATCAAGGAGGGCATGCAAGTTCCTTAAGAGTCATTAAGGGGCTCTGAAACACCTTCCCACTATGATGAATTATATGCTGCTGTACTTTCTATAGTACACTGGGTCTTCCTGTGTGCACAACAACGCCTATCTATTCCAGGTCAAAGATCTTATGGTTCCTTGCAATTTTTCGCAAAAAAAAATGCTTAGCCTGCTCAGCGAGGTCTCAGAGACTGCTGTACTCGTTGCTAGGTGTCCTGAATATGAAGATGGTGTGAGTTTATTTCGTTACAATGAAGTTTTGGTTATAAGAACTGGAGGTTCTCCAGAGCAGAGGGTTACTATCATGCATTTCACACCTACTGTGGAAAGTCCTTGAGTTTGGAAACGAAACTTTCTGAAGCGCATGTTGTCCTGTCGTTGCCCGAGATGATTTCAACGCTTGGTGACCATTTCATCTTCTGTGACAATTTTTTTACCAGTCAAGGCATACTTGTAACGCTCTGCTGGGAGGAATTTCGAGCTACAGGCACCGTTCACCAAAACGGGTTTAGGAAGTGTCAACTCGGCCAAAAGAAAGCAACTGAATAGAAGCAGCGTGGAAAAATTGGTTCTTGCTTCAATAGTGTGGGTTACGTGCTTGTATTGAAGTCTAAGCACAACAGTGTAGTCACTATGGCATGCAACTATGACACCACTGAACATACATTTTTTGAAAAGTGGTAATTGGCTAGAGCACAAGAAAAAAAGGAATTTTGTAAGCCAAAACTCCTTTCATTTATAACAGTGGTATGGCAGATGTCGATCTTTCGGATCAAGCCATCAACTGCTAATATATCGGCATCAAAGAAAAAAGTGGTGGTGGCTGTTGACACGAAAGCTCAACTTTGCAATAGTGATCGCCTGAACAATCTACCAAGCTGCTAGAGACGAGCCTGCTTAGTATTTTTGCTTTGGCAAGAACGTTACTCATCATTACCTAAGCCTTGACATGCAGCAACCAGCGGTTCGCAGACACTCTGGCTCAATCGTGTCTGATGCTTCTTTGAAAACGAGAAAGCTTCCCGCGCAAATAGAATAACTGCAGTGCCAGTATAGCCAGAAAAGATTCATGAGGGCCTGCAAGAAGCGTTTGATCAGCCTGTGCAAAAATTGCGGACATATTAACAAAATTCATACCACCAAGTAGGAGTGGAACGAAGTACCGACATGCGCTATGGGGAGGACCCAGCATACTATAAAAAGTACACCGGTGTAACTTCAGAACTAATGAAGCAATCGTGACGAAAAATCAGTAGTCAGTTTTTCTTTATCAGGGAGCATGATGCGCTAAAAAGGAACAAAATCCCGCTGTAAGATTCTTCTTGGTCCCTAATGGGTTAAGGCCCACTAGATTTTTAGTATCTGCCCTGCCAGGATAATGTCAACTCCTGTCATTTCCTAATGCAACCGGTATGAACAGGCCCCTTGGGCTTTTATCTCTATGTGGCCCGAAAAAATGCAAGTTTGGACAACTTCCCAGAAGATTTTTATGTCAGTTTGACAGTCATATTAAGCGACCATATCTTGCACATCATACAGGCAAAAAGGAGACTTCGCAAATATGCTTTTTGCATGCCTTGTCTGCGGTAATTCATATGATGCACCTTTCGCTGACATGCATCAGAGTGGCCATAAAAAATATTGGAATGGGAGCAGGACAGGTAACACAGCACCCCATGACCAATGTCAAGATACTGGAAGGACCATACTGGTGTCAAGCAAAAATGCTTCAGAATAATATCGTACATTTGTAACAAAATAAAAATAAAAATGCTACCACTTTGCTGTAACAACCAGTTTAGTTCAGTATCTGGTTTAAGCAATTATGAAGCATTGGAGTACACAAGTCCAGACGTCTCAGGCTCATCTCTTCTTATCAAAATAACACTTAGGTATAGCAAAGTCCTCCTGAAGCCCTGATAACTACAAAATGTTCCTGCTTTCCTGACAATTTTGTTTAAATAGCAGTTCACAGTATTTGCCAACATTTACTGCAAAAATTAAAGCTGAAGACACTTAAACTGACAAAAATTCCTGCATATTAATAATCAGACTATATGGCAAAGAAAAACATATTCACATACAACCTGGCATTATTTAAGCATTGATAGTTATATAGTATATGCACTAGAGCACTGCACGGGCCTCAATCTGAGGCCCAAGCCCGGCCTGGGCCCGAGACCTGAAGCCCGAGCCCGGCCCAAGCCCACGGCTTCAGGCCCTGGCCCGGCCCAGGCCCGCTAAATTATCGCTCTAGCGAGCCCGGCCAGGCCCGCGAATCCCGGAGTGAAGCCCAGCCCGGGCCCGGCCCGGCCCGTTTCACAGTAACGCTTGAGATTTACTGCTTACTCTGAGCAAGTAGACTGCTACTAGACCGATAAGAAACTCGCCGACAAAGTTTCTGAAACCACAGCTTGGCTTGCAGAAAGTTGGTTCTTTTTAACCCAGAAGGAAGTGATTAAGAGTAGTGCTCGTCAGGACCGTCTTTTGGACAGTGATCTCGTGTAGGTGCGCAAAGATAAACTCGGAAGTTCCGAGAGCCAAATAAAAAGGGCTGCATACGCGCGTAATAGACTACTTTGCATTCCCCCATGATTTTAATGAGTTATACTTTGCCGCCCGGAAGTATAAACATTAAAGATTCCTAGCAAGCAGTCGGATGAAATTTTTTTAGTGAACGCGATCTCACAGGTTGAACTTATAGCCGAACTGGTCGCCTTTCAGCAGAAACGAAAAGCTAAAAGGCTTGAGTATTTCACGGTGTGTGTTTTGAAGACTATAAGCGTCCTAAACTAATATGTTCCTCCCGAATGCATTTCTAATAGTGTATAGGTATGTTTTGGGATGACGAACGATCAATGGCCAATTAAGACCGGCTGAATTTTACTCTTACTGGTGGAGCAGAAGATAACGCGCTAACCACGTGATAACTTACAGGGGAAAACACTTTTCATGAAAACCAGGCTGAAGAAGCGAGGAGGAATAGATGTGGTTATGAGATGAGATTTACAAATTCTCGCGAGCTTTTGCAGCTATTTCATTTACGAGACGTTCCGATCAGCTGATCAAAAAGAAAACGAAACGCGCTTTAGTTTGTGAATTTTCTCACATCAGAAAAATGTAGCTATAAAATGAAAGCTGTGTTTTTGGAGCTTAAGGGCCCAAGGGGAGTCAGGCTGTGAGAGACACCGAAGCAGAGGGCTCCGGATCATGTCGACCACCTGGGTTTCTTCAACGAGCAATGATACTGCAAAGTACAGGTGCCGTCAAAAGTAAATGGAAGGCAATATTAACGAAAAAAATTAACCATTGCCCGCTCAATTCATGCATCCTTGAAGACATATGTGCAGACTAATTGTGATTGTGCGAATTGCACTGTGCACCAACAGACATGGACCATTATGCTTTAGATTTAAAGAAATTAAATTTTTTTGACAAAGTCACCTTCCATTTACTTTTGACGGCGACTGTACATGGCTGTCATGCTTGCTGCCTAAATAAAAATGTGGCCGCCGAGGCTTGGTGCAAACCCTGGTTCCACGGCTCAGTAATCAAGCGCCTTGACCACTGAACCACCGCGGCGTGGAATTAAGGAAATAAATAAGTCAATGAATAAAGCTTAGCCTTTTTTTTTCACAGCGTACTATAACCCATAGCTCATCCGTGTCGCTGCTCCAATGCCGCAGTTGTGTACTTCACTCTGCAATAGTGAATGAATAGTCGGACACCAGCCGTTTCAGTACGGACCCAAGCCCGACTTGGGTCCGCAGCTTCAAGCCCGAGCCCGGCCCGGCAAAACAAATCATGTCCCGGCCCGGCCCGGCCCGCGGGCCGGGCCGGGCCCGGGCTTTTGGGCTGGCCCGAGCCCGTGCAGTGCACTAATATGCACTACCAGATTTCAAGGTTACAAAACAGATATACATAGTTTCATACACAGCAGGCAACGCTGCAGAGGCTACAAAAGTAGTGCGTCTGCGAAACCATATTACTCCGCTGCGTATCATTCTTCCTTATTAAAGCCTAGGTGACTGTTTGGATGAATTCAAAGAGCAGTATAAAACAAAGTGGTAGCAGTGAAAATTACAGTCGAAGCTGTAAGGCACTCTGTACTTGGACCCTCTGGCTATAATTTTCGCTGTGTGCAAACTACTTTATAGGCGTGGATGAAGTATGGGCGATTTCCCTTCCAGCCGCGCGTCAGACCAGTTCTTGCTTCTCGTAGTCTCGATGAGTTGGAGGACGAAAATGTGCCAAGAAGTAAAACGAAGTCCAGAAGATTGCCATCCACAGCACTTAAAATCTGTCCCAACGAGCAGACTTAGCCTGCGTGAACAGGCACGCTAGCTTTGGCAGCATTGCCTGCTATGTATGAAACGGAGAATAGTAGCCCTGTACGAATCAGACCTGAAAGAATCTGCTTGTTCTTTACATAACAGCATGACTTTTAGGGGCATAAGCAAATAGCAAAAGAAAAGGACAGGACAAAACACTCTTCTCATCCCTCCTTATCTATTCATGTGTGTGTGCAGAACACACACTATTATGTTTCATTACATCAAAACCAACTAGCTTATCAACAAGTTTTGCCACCATACTCTGGGACAACCTTTAGTGGCTATGCAGAAGAAGCCAGATTGCAGCTTGGGATCATATGGATCTGACAGCGACTTTGAGAGCGAGCCACCGCTGCTAGAACAATTGGGCATCAACTTCGACCACATACTGCAGAAGACGGTAGCAGTGTTGAACCCCATGAAGGACCCGGACGCGGCCATACTGCAGGAGACTGACCTGGCTGGACCCTTAGTCTTTTGCCTCGCGTTCGGAGGGTTCCTGCTGCTCACGGGCAAGGTGCACTTTGGTTACATCTACGGAATCGGTGTTCTTGGTTGCTTGGCCATGTATTCGCTGCTGAACCTGATGAGTGCGTCCGGCATCTCTGTAGGCTGCACGGTGAGCGTGCTGGGCTACTGCTTGCTCCCCATGGTCTTGCTCTCCGGTTTGTCCATCCTGTTCTCGCTGAAGGGCAGCCTGGGCACCGCCGTCGCACTGGCCGTCGTCGTTTGGTGCGCGCTGTCTGCGTCCAAGCTGTTTGTCACAGCGCTGAGCATGGTGCACCAGCAACCACTCGTTCTCTACCCCTGCGCCCTTGTGTACGGTGTATTTGTGCTCCTCACCATATTTTAGCATCCCCATAGCTGTCGCGTGTGTCCGAGTGGATAAAATGCCTGCGCCTCCATGACGTACTTGAAGTCTGGCTCTCCCCACCTGCCGGGCAAAGCTCTGTTGTCAGAGGCAGAGGTCATGTTGTGCTACGTTGCGCTTTCTGTAACTGGTGGGGGGGATGACTCTTGCAGTGCTCAATGCACCCTATGTCTACCAGCGTTGCTTGGAATTCTTCCAAGGAGCTCTGGCAACTGGTGCATGCGCATTTTTCCTCATGCAATGTAGCAGAAGCAGGGCACATTTCTGTAGCTAATGCTTTTCTTGAGCCCATAAGTTTCATTCGTAGTGGCACCTGCGCCCACTACTGATTGTCATTCAATTTTTTTAAACCACATTCTTTTAATTTGCTGCCAAAGTAATGGCACACTTGCCTATTCAGAGAAGTAAATATCTGCAGCTAAAATGCAACTTTCTGCTCTTTTTTCCAAGAAATAACTTGAAGCTTAGATCACTGCCTCTTGTGGACAGCGTCTGGCAGCGGTTTTTGCATTGCTTAAAAAACGAATTTCTAAGCTGAGGTACAGCAGTGTACTTGTTACGGTAACTGTATCCTTAACTCAAACCTTAGTATTTGGATGGAGTTTTACTGCCAGACTTTAATACATTTGACGAGGGCACTTTCATGTTTTATATGAAAGTAGAATGCAACAGTCTCTGCACACCCATGTGTTGTGATACTGTGGTGCTCATTTAAGACCCTTCAGGTGGTCGAAATTAATAAGACCTCCATATGGTGTACTTCAACACTCAGAGCATTGTTCTGGCGCAAGAAAACTACACATCATGTAATGTATCTTGGCACCAAATGTGGATATTAAGGCAAAATACAGTAAATCCCTGCTGTATTCTAGTAGCTAGTTACAGCAAAACTTAGTTTGGTTTATTGGGGTTTAACGTCCCAAAGCAACCCAGGCTACGAGGGATCCCGTAGCGAAGGGCTCCGGAAATTTCTACCACCTGGGTTTCTTTAACGTGCACTGACATCGCAGTACACAGACCTCTAGAATCTAGTGTGGCTGGATATGGCTGCACAGGTTCCAACAATTTGCTTTAGCTCTTTTCGAGCAGACAAAGCATACAATGCTGCTACGATTATGCTGGCACTCAATTCATGCTCCTTCTGTCCATCTACACCATGGCGGTAACCAGCAACAAAGGAGGGATGCAGGAAGCTATCACAATTCGATTTCACATGCCCAACATCTACCAGATGTATCTTAGCTGGCCTTAACCGAGATGTAACAGAACACAGTGGAAATGGGAATTGCAGGCAAAGATATGGTGATGCAGTTACGTGGAAAATGAGTGTGCCCATAAACGTGGAGAAATGTCTGCCTTGCCTGGTGAACCCTCCAGAGACCTGGCAATGGAAAATTTGTGCAATACGTTGGATGATGGAATTGCAGGTGCAGGAGACATGAAAGGAGGTTTATTGCCATAAAAAGCTCTTTCTTGGCTACCTTTAGAACCTGTGCTGCTATTTAGCGAGCGTGGTCAAAGTTGTATTATTCTCCTGTTCTTCAGGAGCTTCTAAAGAGCTGGCAGTCAGCACGAGCACATTTCATGGTAGTGGTCAAAGAAAAAAAAAGTGGATTCATGTTTTTAAGCATTCATTAGCACTGAACAGTGCAGCCACCATGTACGAGGGCGGACCACCCCCGAAAAAGGATTTTTTGGTTAAAAACTTTATTAACCTTTGCACAAAATTCCTTCAGTCACCTTCAAAGTACTCTCCATTAAATATAATGCACTTGTCAAGTCTTTTTTTTCCCACTGTTTGAAGCATCTCTGGAACTCTTCAACTTTGCTACCGTCCAGTCCCCTTTGCGAAGCTGTTTTTACGGCCTCCACATCACCAAAATGCTTCCCTTTTATATATTTTTTCATTCTCGGAAAGAGAAGAAAGTCTCACAAGGCTAGGTCTGGTGAATATGGAGGGTGGGGAATGACAGGCCATCACCAAGAGGCCAAATAGTGGGTCCCTCGTAAGGCCCTGTGTGCAGGGACATTGTCGTGATGAAGGAAGCAGTCAACTGATCGCCAAAGTTCCGAGGCTTTCCTCCGCACATCCTCTCGCAGACGTCTTAAAACTTTCAAATAAAAGTGCTGGTTAACAGTCTGACCAAGGGGAACAAATTCTTGATGCACAATTCTACAAAAAAAAGACAAAGATCATCGTCTTCACATTAGATTTCAGTTGTCTTGCTTTCTTTGGTCGGGGAGAGTAGGGAGACTTCCACTGGCTTGACGCTTGCTTAGTTTCTGGCTCATGCCCGTAGCACCAACTCCCATCACCTCTAATGACTTTGGTCAAAAAAATAGGATAACTTTAGTCCCGGCTCAAATTCAATCGGAAGTTTTTTTGATCCTGTGTGAGAAGGCGGGGAACAGATTTAGAGGAAACACATCTCATTTGCAACCGCTCAGTCAAAATCCGCTGGCACGAGCTCCAACTTGCGTTTGTCACTTCTGAAATTAGGTCCAGCGTGAAACGACGATATTCGTTCATTTTTTGGCGGATGTTTTCGTTTTCATCGTTTCAAGACGTTGAAGGACGCCCAGAACGAGCATGGTCTTCAACACTCATCTCTGCACGTTTCAAGCACCCAAACCACTCGAAAACGCGTGCGGCTCATAGCATCCGCTTTAAAAGCCTGCTGTAACATTTGGTAAGCTTCCGTTGCCGATTTCTCATGCAGGAAACAAAATTTCAAACACGCTCTTTGTTCTTTTAAATTTGCCATAACGATTTCAAAGGCAGAACAAAATAACTGCAAGCGAAACACAACGCTGCACTCAAAACGTTAACTTACAAACTGACACGTCTGCATATCTGCTTCGTGAAGGTTTCTACTTACCACATTTAGAGGTAGAACTCTCTGCTGCATCTATGAATGGCAGCACGCTCTCAGTTCGGTTTTTTTTTGGGTCCCCCCTCGTATAAGCACACATATCAGCGACGAAAACCTTAATCTTCCTACATGCTTTGGAAGCCTCAAAATTTTCATACTGGACATTTCCCAGCATACAACCAGTTCGAAACGCAGCAAAAAAATATTTTAAATCGTGTTTTAGAACCCAGAATAACATAACTTATACGTTAGAAGAAAATCGGCAACTGGCACCCAAATGCTTCCCAACAGCGTTCTTTTTTGAGCTTATATGCGCTGTTTGACTGCAGTAATAAGCATCCATTACCCAAATATTTGTTGCAAGCACTTGGAATGAGTTGGGTTGCATTTCCTGCATTATGTAGCTGCTTTTAGACATCCACTTTCCTCAAAATACAGCTTACAGGCAAGCTTTTTGCCAGCCCGACGATTTTGCTGCAGTGAGGGCTCATTGTAAATTGCTAACCATTACCTTTGTGCAGACTGCTGTCTAGTAGACAAATATGCTGTTGCCTGAAGATTTCTGAGTGCCATCTGGCATTGGATACCTGATCAAGTTTTCATAAATGGCAAGCCCATGACCAACATTTCTGACGTTTTCTCTATCCTCTCTGTATCACGTTGTAAGCATCCTACAAGGGCATCCTCAAAGCAGTTCCCTCAATGTCACCTGTGTAGCATGTGCAGTACATCTTCGGTGCTGTCCTTCACGATGCAAATCACACTGTTTCTGATTAGAACACGTTTGTGATGTGCTTGTAAATACCACCTCCTTTTCATGCAAGGATGCTGACAACATGCCTTTCACTTGGGCATGTAATATTTCTGGCCAGTGTGCAATTGGCATAAAAAAAGACATGAGCATAAAACATATAAAGATCTAGCAGAAGTGGGTCAGGGGACCTTTAAAAGAGTTTTGACACAAAATTTCAAAACTGAGGTATTTGTGTGGTTAAGTCTAAGCATCAACATCGAGCCCCCTAAAATTAATTTTGTTTTTAAAGACTGTGAATGACAAGTCAAGTGTAGCGCCTTGCAACAGAGACATGAGCACGATAAATTGGTGTCACTTGGTAGACAGTTCGACATCTCTCAGCTTCAGAAACATTTAGCAAGGAGCACCCAGGCCTGAAATCCCTGCTCCTGGTGGTTTACTTGAGGGGCATGGACATACGTGACCAACAGTCAAGCCTTCATTATATGAGGTCTGTTAGAAAAGTATCTGACCTTTGGCCGAAGAAAAAAAAATGGCATAACTGGAGCGTTGGAAACCTAATTACCTTCAAAGTAGTCTCCTTGGGACTCCACACACTTCTCCCAGATGTGCTGCCACGGTTGGAAGTATTCCGAAAAGGCCTTTTTCGGAATGGAGTTTAGCTCAGCTGTCGTTGCAGCCATAATGTCCTCTCTTGTGTGAAATTGCGCTCCTTTCAATGGCCTCTTGATTTTCGGAAACAACCAGAAGTCACAGGGGGCCATATCAAGAGAGTAAGGAGTCTGCCGAACTACAGGAGTCTGGTTTTTCGCCAAAAAATCTCAATCAAATGCGAGGACTGTGCAAGAACATTGTCATGATGGATGCGCCAATTTCCTGTTGACCTCAACTCCGGTCTCTTGCGCTGCACAGCATCGCGTAGGCGACGGAGGACACCCCTGTAGTACTCTTTGGTCATTGTTTGACCCTGGGGCGTGCGTACTCGTGGTGTGTCACACAGGGAGACTCCAAGAAAGCAGTCAGCATCACTTTGACGTTGCTGAGCATTTGGCAGGCCTTCTTTGGTCTTGGGGATGTAGAATGCTTCTACTGTGACGACTGGGATTTGGTTTCCGGGTCGTACCCGTACACCCAAGACTCGTCACCAGTGATTATGGTGTTGATGAAGTCGCGGTCACTGTTTGTGGAATCCAGCGTGTCCTGTGAGACTTCAACACGAAGCTGCTTTTGCTCCACCGTGAGCAGCTTCGGCGCGAATTTCGCCGCAACTCTCTTCATGGCCAAATCTTCGGTGATAATGGAATGTGCAGAAAAACTACTGATGTTCACCTCTTCCGCAATTTCTCGGATAGTCACACGAGGGTCCCGCATCACCAGAGCGTTCACTTCGGCAATGACCTGGCCATTTCGGCATGTTGATGGCCGACTGGAGCGTGGCTTGCTCTCCACCGATGTGCGGCCATCTTTAAACCAGTTGTACTATTGCTTAATTTGTGTGCTGCTCTAAGCATCATCACCGAAAACCGTCTGAATATTCCGAATGGTTTCCACTTGGCTGTCGCCCAGTTTCTGGCAAAATTTGATGCATTAGCGCTGCTCCTGTCGCACCGCCATTTTGCTTGGACTAAAAAACCGACGAGAGCACTGCGCACTACCTCACTCAAATGCTGCCTCCCAGCGACTGACGCTATCGGCAGGCGGGAAAATATTCGTGCATGCGCACGACGGCTCAAGGTCTGCTGGTGCAAGCGTGCTTGTTTCATATCCATCAGGTGTTCGCAAAAAAAAATAAGGTCGGATACTTTTCTAACAGACCTCGTACTTGTGCCATATACTTGGTGCTCAACACTAGCCAAACTTGTCACAATAATAACTACACAACCATTCACTACACACTAGAGCAACTGAGGTTCCACACCCACTGAACCTACAACTTCTCATTCTATCTCAAGGAGAAAAAACAAGGACTCTAAAAAATTTGTCAATACCTCAAAGATGCGACATATACTGGCGATGGTGAGCAGCATATGCCTCACATTACATTACTTCAGCCCTATCTACTTTGGATTAATCTGTGCTGCCTGAACTGTGATGGCATCAGTTTGTCAACTGTTGGAAGCTAACATGATGGGGCAATGCCTCCTGGATACACGTTGACTCGGCCTGTTCAGTTGCACTATTTGCTGCAAAACAGAAATGCCTGTTGAGGGCATTGCATTAACAGAAGGTTTGGCTGGCAGCTATAACAGCTACACATTATACAGGGTGTCCACGCTAACATTAGCCAAGGGTTAAAAAATAAAATATTTGAGGTAGGCCAGGGAAACCACTTACATACATCTACCAACCGGCTTGCGCATCATAGGCAATTTTTTGTTTTGCAATTAATTAATTAGCAATTAAGATAATTTTTCTAAATGCGTAAATATTGATTTTAGACAGCAAATGTGAATAGCAAAGTTGGAGAGCACCTTCAGAAACCCCCATTCAATTTATTTGCGATAAAGAAAACCTCACGTGTATCTTTTTTCCGAGCCCCAAAGAAAGCCCGCGAAATACAAAAATATCACGTGACTAGCGCATTCGCGCGCCACGACTGTGCTGCTCTCAACCGTGGCTTGAGTGAACTAAATCAGCTGCTGGCAAGGCGCGACGACCTCAGTGCGCCGGCAGGCCGATATGTCAACGGTGGTTGCGGCGCCCGCGTGAGCCAGTCTGCAAGCGTGACGGTGCAAGTTAGAAGTTGCAAGTATTTTACTTATCGTCTTTTGCCTCTGAGTGGCGAATAAAACTGTCAAATTGTGTTTGTCACCTTTGGCCATTTCATAGCTCACAATGCCCGGCGCGTTCACTGCAACTTGCACCGTCACGCTTGGAGACTGGCTCTAGCGGCCCCGCAACCACCGTTGACATATCGGCCTGCCGGCGCATCGAGGTCGTCGCGCCTTGCCAGCAGCTGATTTCGTTCACTCAAGCCACGGTTGAGAGCAGCACAGTCGTGGGGCGCGAATGCGCTAGTCACGTGATTTTTTTTTGTATTTCGCGGGCTTTCTTTGGAGCTCGGAAAAAAGATACACGTGAGGTTTTCTTTATCGCAAATACATGGAATGGGGTTTCTGAAGGTGCTCTCCAACTTTGCTATTCACATTTGCTGTCTAAAGTCAATATTTACGCATTTATAAAAATTACCTTAATTGCTAATTAATTGAAAAACAAAAAATTGCCTATGATGCGCAAGCGGGTTGGTCGATGTATGTAAGTGGTTTCCCTGGCCTACCTCAAATATTTCAATTTTTAACCCTTGGCTAAAGTTAGCGTGGACACCCTGTATAGTGTTCAGTGCACAGACGACTCTATGCTGTACACCCTATACTGTGGAGTTTGTATTCATTCTGTAAAAGCCTCCTTTGAATACTTGGCAGTTACAAGCCCCTCCAGTACACTAACTTATACAGCTAACCGTTTGAAGCATCTGCATTTGTTCATGTGAGTAGCCACCAGACATAAGCTACCTACCTCAGGGCAGAGGTCTGGAGCACTTGCTAAAATTTAACAGTGTAGCATGCACTTAACAATAGCCTTCAAGTCAACTGCATGCAATGCACCCGGAAACATCTATTTCAACCACTGGCCAATGCGTGTTAACGTTCAATAATGTGCTGTGCGCAAAAGCTGCCAGACTTGCCTTTGCAAGTTGTGCCTGTACAACACAAAATCTGAGGACATGTTCACTCATGGAACCAACCAGGCAAATTAGCTACGACCCCTAACCAACGATTCTGCACAGGAAAACGTCCAACGTCCGTCTGTTTGGAAGCCCACTGTGTAATCTAAATGTCAGACTGCACACTTTGTAAAGGTGCAAATTAGCAATACTACTAATTATCTGCAACAAGATTCTTGTTTGGCATTTAATTATAGCATGACAATGTATTGTACACTGCACATACCATGCGTGCGCTGGTGCTGAATGCATTAAATGTTTTCCTGGAAAGAGGTTTATGGGCCTAGTAATAACGAGCTGAAAACGCCAGCGAACAGGGTGAATAATTCAATACAGATTATTTTGTAATGGCAGTTCGAGCCTCCGCCAGCTCTTTAACTCTTTCTCTACCGCGCCCATTGAGCATCGTTAGCCCGCTAACGATCATTTCATGCCCCAATTTCAGAACCTTCTGCGTTGCTAATGACCACGCTGCAGATGTAGTTTGTAGGCCAGGAACCAAAGTTTTGTTTCCGATGTAGTTTTCTTTTGACCCGCGAGGGGGCACTTTCTAACGCGCTGCGAAGAAATGAAGACGCGGACCTGCGCTCATTGCCCGCCATGTTGCCCGCAGATGACGCCTTCGCCGCTCGACTTCAGCGTCTTCCGCGTTGCTTACAGGCACGATGCGCATCTGGCTTGTAGCCGCAGAACTGAAGTTTTGTTTGCGATATACAAAACGGCATTTTTTGAACGCACTCCGAAGATGTGGTACCATCAAACTCGCTTGGCAGCCTCCGCATGTGTGGCACGCGCTCTAAGACATAGCAAATCTCAAGACTGCGTTTTGTCTGCGAATGATTTAATCGACGTCCTGTGCAACAACGAGCCTGAAAATGTTGCAAGATGCTGAAGATGATTCAGTTTTCACATCAGTGATGATGGAAACCAGCCTGAAACACAGGCGGCCCCACTCCGATGCACAACTATAGGGTTTCCAGTCATTGTTTTGTAGCAACAATACTATTCAAGATAGAAATGATTTTTTTTTTGCAGAGAGTGGCCAAGAGTAACCAACATTTTGCATATTTCAGAAAATTTTTAACATTTTTTTCTTTTTAAATACAAGCGTGTTTTTGCAAGTTTTGTTGAATTTTTTTCTAAAATCTTGTTTGTAGCAAAAAAATTTTTTTTGTGGCAACATGGAATTTGTTGTTTAAACGTAAATTAATACGAAGCACCTTTATTCAGCTGTTTTTGGGTACTGCAATCAACATTGAATGCAACAGTTTTTACAGAAAAAAAAATGTACTAAAACTTTCAGAAAACGATAATTTTCCCCATGGTAGGAAAAGAGTTAAGTAACAGCCGACCAGCAACAAAGATTACCAGATTCTGATGACGGAGTCATTGGCAAGTACTTACGCCACAGTTGAGGCAAGTGTACCTTGACGTTACTGAATGCGCATAGAAATGCCGAGCGGCTCCTCGGACAACATTCAAAATCCACTCGACACCTGCGACTGAAACTTGCTAGAAGGCATCTTCTTACGCCCATTAAATAAATCATATACTTTTGCTTGCAGTCAAAATTGATCTTGCACCCCTTCAATGTACGAAGCCAACAAAATGTCACCTCCGTACAAAATTTGATGATGAACAAACCAGAAACCTTAGAAGAGCAATCACCTATAAGTGAGAAACATACACCTTGTGGCATTCATACGATGGTGCACAATGGAGATACAGTGCTTTCAGTAAACTGCATAAAAATATATACTGTTCACAAGAAAGACATGATGAATCTATGTGTGAACAAACTTTCATTTGTTCTTGCATAAAATTTTTAAAAAGTGGACAACAACAGCTAAGCTAGCCAAGCTTAAGCCTTTTAATATGTTCATTTTGAACACTGTACACAACACCAGCTAAAATTCCCAGCTGATTAGAACAATTCACCATGAAAATTATCACTCCTCTTGGATAAAGCACATGTCCAAATGTGATTTTATAAACTTCTTTTCGAAGAATTTAGCACAGAAAGGGCACTCGACCAGAGCTAAAACATTTCTGGTGCCCACATTTGCTGTGACACCGTCTGCTGAATTCAGCGAAGATGATGTGCTCGCTTGATCTCTATTTCCAGTGGAGTTGACGTGCTCTTTCACTGTCGTATCAAATATTATAACACAGTCATCATCAGACTCACTGTCAGAGCTCAGAAGGTCCCTTATGAACTTCATTTTGGTTGCACTGCTTTTCCTGCTGGCTCGCTCTCCAGGCTGTGTTTCCTGGCCCAGAAAATCTTGCAATGCTGGCTGAGTTGAACAGGATGGAACCTGTACTGAAGGTTGCACTTCCGCCTCAGCGACACATTCACTTGAGACATGTTCTGGATGGGTCGTTCGGTGACCTTGACTATCAGGTACGGATGCCGACTCGCTGACACTGCGTGGGGGTATGAGCAGGGTCCTGATGTCTGCTCCATCCGCCAATTTTGGTTTCTTCGTAGCTTAAAAAAAAAGAAAAGATACGTTCATAATGCATTTAACTACAAAATATCTCCGGTATTTACACTATGAAAGTTGGTAAGGAAGACAGTTGCTGATGACCACAGCAAGAAAGCCAGGCATGCAGAAACAGTTTGCAGGAAAATGCAAAAGCACCCATTTCACAGCAAGCAAAGGAAACGAAATGTGAGGCCTGCTCACCATTGTTAACTGGCAAAGTACTATCCTTTCGCTTGTCCTTACATTCCTTAGGGTCGGGCTCGCGTATTTTTATGAAGGTGCCACCACACTTGCGCTTGTGGTCGGCCCACCAGGGATCCCTCTCAGATGGTGGGTGGTTCATGACTCGCTTGACAATTCCATAGAACGGCCTTTGATGGTGGCAGGGGCCATTACAACGCCACCAGTGGTAGTTGTCCACCTCCTCATTACCCTCCTGGCCAGGATAAAATAACATGAAATAATGTGTTTATATTTTCACTGTCTTTAAAACACCACAACAAGCACCAGAAGTTGGAACATAATGCAACCTTTTGTATAGTCTCCGTATTGCCTCTATTGTTTAACAGTGCATTACCCTGCAGAAGCTACAGTAAAATAATGCAACATTATCTGAAACTCAGCAATACTATACAGCACATAACAAGGATGGGCCACTTTCATGTGTGAGTGATAAGCAAAATTAAATATTGAAATGAAATTTAAGCGCACACGAAAAACGCACACAAGAGGAGGATACACACAGGACAGGCGCTGTCCTGTGTGTATCCTCCTCTTGTGTGCGTTTTTCGTGTGCGCTTAAATTTCATTTCAATATAAGCTATGCACCATCTAGCCCAAACAGAAGTTTTGTTAAAAAAAAAATTAAATAATGCATTCATTAGTTGCTTTAAGGGAAAATGCGAGAAGCAAGGCAGAAGGAGTGAATAACAACATTAGATAACACATTCATTAAGCTGCTTTAAAGGAAAATGCTAGAAACAAGGCAGAAGGAGTAGACAGGTAATGCATGTTATAGTACACAGGTAATTATTTCTCTTAACAGCAAGTTGGTATGGTCACAGTTAACTGTGCGAAAGGACGGAACACAGCAAAGCGCTTTTAAGTGAGGCTTGATACAACACAACCGCTGCTGAAACAAAGAAGTGTGATCAAACAGTGAGCAGAAAAAAAAAAATGCAACAGTAAAACATCTTCACTTTTTTTTTTTTTTGCACAGCCATACTATGTGAATAACAATAATATTATACTCGCAATTTTACTACTAAGGCTACAACACTTAGCACTTAGTGGGAGTAGAGCAGTAAAACAAGTGCATAACGCACTGCATCGTCTTGAGCATGCTTGTTTCCCTTCGTCCCTGTCCTGTTTTTACACAGCTAAACATTTCTAACACGTCATCCTCAGTTTCGGACTTTTCCACTCCCAGCCTAACAAAAGTTGCTAATAAACGCTTAGCGCTTTGTGGGAACAGGGCAGCGGAACACAACGTGCACAAGACGCGCAGCAGCGTTGCGTCTTGTGCATGTTGTTTTGCTCCGTTCCTGTCCCGTTTTCACACAGTAAACGGTTCTAACACGTCTTAATGAGTTGAGGACTGTTCTACTCTCGGTCTAACAAAAGGTATTTAGAAACGCTTAGCGCTTTATGGGAACAGGGCAGAACACAACGTGCACAAGACGCGCAGCAGCGCTGCGTCTTGTCACGTCGTTTTCATGTCGTTCCTGTCCCGTTTTCACACTGTTCACGTTTCTAACAAGTATTGCTCAGTTCAGGACTATTCCACTCTCGGTCTAACAAAAGGCAAACGCCGATTCGCCAGCCATCCACAACACCTGTCCACCGCAGTAACACACGCTGAAAGACTACTCCAGCGCGTTGGCGATTAACGTTCTGCTCGGGTATACTTGGTTTCACGTGCAAAAGCACGTCCGACGCTAGAAGCTGCACTTACCACAGATGTCTCCGCCGGCTTCTCGATGCTCGGTTCATTCAATTTCAACAAACTCTCGTGATACTCATGCTCGCTCAACTGCAGCGCGAGTTGCAGGCTCAAGAGATAATCTTCATCTTCACTAGCCATGCTGATCGCAGAAATGCTGGTCAGCAGAAACGCTACACACTTCGCAGACGCCAACAATTGCAGTTAATACAATCTACCGTGGATTGCAAAGACCACACCGCCGCGCACAGCGCGCTAAGACAAAGGCAACAGAATACACTACGTTAACTACGTCCTACGTTCTACTATAGTACACTGTAGTTCTACTGCTTGCCTCCCAAGTTGCCCAGTTGCCTGGCGTAAGGCTAAATGGAGGAAGACGATCCTCATGTCACGTGACTTTTAATGACGTCATTTCAAAATGGCGTTTGTTTAGGTACATTTCTGGGTACTTTTTGTTGCAAAATTGGGTAAAAATGGCGTCGCAAATTTTTGAAACGTCCCTAGCCATAGTTTCTAGGTCGCTGGCGTCTCCACGGTTGCCACGGTGACCAACGCACGGTGGTTTGTTGACATGGCTGCGATGGCTGTTTACCGTTGCCGCCTGTGTCTTGGGCACGACCGGCTTTATTACTTCGAGTAATAAAGCCGGTCGTGGTCTTGGGCAGTCCCCCGCAGGGTACGCGCCATTATTTAGAGGACAACAACAACAACAACCGCGCTGTGCATTGACGTGTGGAGTAGCGTGAAAGTCATGAAAGGTTAGTGCAATGGCGAGTAATATTGACCACGCTAACGTCCGGACTTGTGCCCCAGTGCCCTAGTGTTGTCTTTATTATGCAAGTTTGCAGTGCGACCTGTTCCAGCCGTGGTATGATATCGGAAGCCCCTAGAGACGTTTTGCAAGGCGGTGCTTGACTGAATTTGAGGTCACTTCAGTTCTCTTCGGCACCTTTCGGTATTGTATCTCGTGTTTGAACATTGCCTCCTCTAGGAGGAGGCAATGGTTCGAAGCATTGGATGAGTGTCGAAAATTATGTTTCCTTGTGTTGCGCGTAACTGATTCTGACCTGTACGTACTGATACCTGCATGTGTGCCCACCGGCGACAAGCTATGCTAAAAAAAAAAATTAAAATACGGAAGGAAGGCGGACTGGACGTACTACGCTAGCCTTTGAAAGGACAACACATCTTCTGTCTTAATGTTTAATATGCCTGCAGTGTCTACCCACCAACTAGCCAAGCTGTAATGGATTACTTCGCGTTGACACCCATGTTGCGCAGAGACATGAACTATGATCCGTACGCCGCTTTCTTCACTGATAGGCGTTTAGCGAATGTCGTAGTATGGTCACACCACCGAACCTTTGAATATCTAGAAAGCTGCTTTTCTTTTATCTATTTGGTGAAGTGTTTTTATACTCATTAAGTAGAACGTGTGGTTCTTGGTGTATTTCTTGTAACGTCCAGCATTGGAATAAAGCCAGCCAAGGCCGAAACTTGTTTTGCTTGCTCTGTCATTCCTGTAGTGGTTTGTGATGAAGTGGGAGGCTTGACTTAGGCTTCCAGCATCTGCGTAGCCAGTGTGGCCCTTGAGTTTGTTTGGAAACGATGTTGGGTTATTGCACGGTAAGTAAAACTTAACACAGAGAGAAACGTAAACACTCCGGATTATCAGTTTCTTGCACTTTCTGAGCTTCAATTTCTAGACGCCATGAATGGATTCCAAATTTCACAGCTGTTTTTTCTGTTGCAGCAGTTAGACTGATGGGCAAGTTGGTATGACATAATAAGGCGAAAACAGCACACCTGCATAAGGAAGCTGCTGTGTCTTGTCTCATCTTCCTTCATCCTTGTGCAGGTGCACTGTTTTAGCCTTATTAGTAAAAGTATGTTGTACAGGGACGTTGGATGCCATGCATGCCGTAATGCGCTGCATTAACTTTGTGCTAGCATTTGTAGCTAGAATGGTTTCTTTTTGACATTAGCATTGTATAAGTGAATATAATTTGTGTGTATACATGAATAGCATGCTGGCTTGACCTTATGTAGGCCACTGCATCATTACGAAGTGTATGAGGTGTCACATTAATTGCACGCCTGCTTTTACTGCACGTTGCCAGTTTTGAGGGGAAAGTTTGTTTTGTGTGGACTCAGCAGTGACTATAGGCAGGCGACCTTTAAATGCAAATAAGCTTGCTCCACAGATGGCAGCTCTGTGGGGCAATGGACACACACACAAAAAGAAGAGTTGCCATGACCTTTCAATATAAAGTGAAGAAGCAGCATAAACCAAACATCAACACGCCATGCATGTGATATGCTTCTCTGCATACAGTGAAGAGCTTAAAAATGCATGAAATGTAAACATGGCTTGTCTACTTATATTTGGTTATTCCTTTTAGAGGGAAGCATTTTGACAAATTTTTCTCTGGTTTATGGCAAATGTCTAAAGGGGTGTGGGATTTCAGTAAGGAAACATTTACAGTTGGCCACATAAGTTTGAAGTGTTCAAATTAGAAGGTCTGAATAAGCTGTGTGCCTTTTCTTTCTAGCTGCATTCTAATTTTAATTCTTCGCTTGCCATGCTGCTGAATGGGTGGGTCTGCTGGTTCCTGAATTACTGTTTTTGTAATGTGCACAGTCAGAACATATGTATGTCACGAGTATGAGGCAACATATTTAAAAGCACAATGTGAAAAGAGCTTGTGGATACATTTTTGAAGGTTGGCAGCTCAGTTCGCTGATATGTTTAGGTGCTTTTTATATTGTCAAGGCCCAGTAGGTATTAAAGGAGTAGAGACAACAAAATTTTAGTTGTTTCTTTCGGTTAGAATGATGCGCAGTACTTTAGAAAGATAGACAGCTGCATGCATTGGACAACAAGAGGCAATATATATATAATTGCATTTTTTCTCTCACACTGCTTTAGCTTAAACAACCGAACGACGACTGTGATGTCAGGGATGCGTTCAGGTCATGTGAGGCATGCGATGACTGCAGTATTGTTGCAGCTTTGTTCGTTTTTATTTGCATCAACTCGTACACAAACCTGTCTAAGAGTTGGAGTCACATAAAGTGAACAGGCAAGGATTATATCTCTGTTTGCATGCCTCATGTGACCTACCTGAACGTGTATCTGACCTCAGAGCAGTCATTCGGCTGTTAAAAACCGAAACCAGATGACACGAGAAAAAAAATGTAAATTATTTAGCTGACAAAGTTAAGATCCACATGGTAGCTTGTGTACAGCATTGTCTAGTGCATCACTGTAAAGAGAAATGTGCATCCAAAAATTTGGTTTCTCGACTCCATTAAAGAGAGGAGTTGCAGTCCATGACATATTTGTGGCAGACCTTTGTGTAGCATATTAGGAATCAGAGTGTTACTGGAGTACTCTGACCTCATGTTGATTAAAATGGAAGAAAGCTAGTTGAGTTCACTAGGAATGAGGTGTTCCTTTCAGAAGCAGAGCTGCTGTGAAGAATGTACTATGAAAAGACAACCATCAGCTCTTTGCTACATTTCAGTTTATTATTTCAGTTTATTATTTTCTTGAAGACTTAGTAGCGGGTATTGCAGAAATGATAAGATGTATGTTACAGAAATAATTGGTACCTGCATATTAGCACGACAAGGGGTGAGTAATAAAATTTTTGTAGTGGTCTATAGAATTTCGCCTCCATCGAAATGCGACCGCTGCAGCCGGGATCGAACCCATATGGGTCTTTCGGGTCAACAGCCAAGCACCATAACCTCTGAGGCACCACGGCGGCCAGTGATCTTCTATTACTGGCCCTCGGTACGGTGTGTGCCTGGTTTTGCGGTAGAAATGTTATTGGTGTATGCCTGTTGAGCATATATTGGCTGAATATTTTTGTTCAAAGTAGTGCAAAACGTGGGAGTTCTTTTTTCTTTTAGAATCCACGGTTCATACTGTGGCAGCTGTTACACTTGTATGACACCTTGGTAAAACTGGCCAAAAATTATAAGCTCAAGTGTGTAGCAAACCAAGAAGGGCATGGGACAATTATAGTAATTTAGATGGAGTAGGGAAGTTGTCTATCGTTAATTTTTAGATTGCAAATGTAGTAAAAGTAGACGATACCTAGGCAACATGTAAGACATGAAGCAGAGACCTGGACTTTTGGTTGCGCATAATGTGGTCAGCCGTCGCCCCGCCGTGATGGCTAAGTGGTTAGGGTGCTCGACTGCTGATCCCAAGGACGGGTTCGAGCCCATTTGCGGCAGCCGCCAGTCAATGGAGGCGAAATGCTAGGCACCTGTGTACCGAGTGACATCAGTGCTCGATAGAGAGCCCCATGTGGTCAAAATTAATCCGTAGCGCTGCACTATGGCGTTCCTCACAACCCATGTTGCCTTCGGACATTAAACCCTGTATTCTATACCATACCATAACTTTGACGTGTTCTGTGTGCTTGACCATTTAAGCTGCAGTAATTGCTGAGCACATGTTGAGTTTTCATGAGTATTTGTATGTGCAAAAACACAATATGTGACGGGATGCATATCAACAATTACGTACGCATGGCACTCGTGCTAAGACTGGTGTGCATGTGAATATTCGTGTCCATCGTGTAAATAAATGGAAGTTGCATATATAGTGAACTAAGTATAGTGTCAAAATGTCTGTGAAGGAAAAAATTCTCATGTTTGCATGTGCTGATGAGTCCTTTTGATTGTAATGGCAAGATTGCAGCAATACCTTGGCACAGTATGATTTTGAATGGTAAAATTTTGTCTGTCTTGCATCCGTTGCAGTTTCAAGTAAGATGGACGCACACAGTTTCAACATTGTTGCGCACATGATTTGTGTGAATGTCGTTATTGTACACTATTGGGAGTAAGGCTTCTAGCCTATCCGAAGTGCTCTGATGAAAAGTACCTTTTATAATGGTACTTGTGGTTGCTTCATGTCATTAAAACTAAACTCAAATAGCAAATAATGTGAGAGTGAGCTGCATAAGTGAAAGTTACGCGACCGCTTTGTTCATAGCAGTACATTTGGTTTGGTTCAATCTGCTACAATGATAGAAGACCTTTATGCTTTGAAACAGCAAATTGACATGCATTCAAGCTTGGGATGAGCAACAAGAGAGAAAGCGTGCATATTGTTGACGATGCAATGTTGACCCTTCAGTGCCCCTGTTACGTTTTCAGTTTTCTTGCCTTAATTTTCTTATGGTCGCACTGGGCGTCCCGATTTAGAAAACTGCCAAAAAATAGTCGCACGTCATAGCTTTAGTCAAAACCAAGGAGGAGAAAACATGCATATTTATATTTATTTTTGTGAATCAATTTTATTGGCGTTTCCTTTGAATGAGTGTGTTGATAAATTACTTTCTTATTTATGTTGCAATTTTTAACTTTTAATGCTTTTTTTCTAGTTTATTGCTGGTTTCGGTTATTTGTATTTACTTTTCTTTGAGGGAACGCGCGATGATGATGATGTTAGCGCTCTTACAGCGCCCTCTACAGCCAGTTAGCAAAAAAAAAAAAACAACATGGCGGTTGTTTACGTACGTTCGAATTGCGGTCGGCGGTTGTTGCGAGTGAAGTATTCGTCGGTGTCTCGTGTTTGTGGCGTGTGTAGTTCTTTAAATTTGCCCCTTTTTTGTTTGTGACCAGTAGACCGCCTATGGAATGCGTGTTTACCTCCCATGCGTCCCTAAAGGTGAGTGAGCAGGACGCAAGCCCGTGCCGTCAAGTACTGGCGTCCCTGATCTGGGTGTTTCCAGCTCATTCTGAAAATATCTGTGCATATAACTCTTGTTATAATCATCACGATGCAGTGTGTGGGCTGTGATATGTCGTCGCATTGACTATCTCATGATGCAAGGGTTGGAGAACATTGCAGCATGTCGTTTCCAGCCCGCCTTCGATCCTTCAAGACCGGAAGACACTGATCTGGACACCAAATGGCGACAGTACCAGTTGACGACTTTTGTGGGTGCGAGGTGGCGTAGATCTGCTAGATCACAGAGAGAAGCAATTTCCGGCAGAATAATCGCAAGACTAACCCACCTGTGGCTTGCAACCACCTCAGTGGACTGAAAAATGCTCGGGACAGAGCGAAGCAATAAAGCTGCACGGTGCGAACGCTAGATACGTTGCTTACGTCTCATGTAGTACCTATCTGAATTGAGTGTTCTGGAATGCACTGGCAGTGTGTACTTCTGCTCTTGGGCCGAGTCGTCCTTCATGGCGCAGAAAGAGTGCACTGAAGCATGTGCATACGCCGGGCGGCGCACCTTAAAAGTAAAATTGTTTCCATGTTCACTGCATGTTTTCAAAGGCACATGAGTTCTAAGGTAATCCTCTGAGTTCACGTTCTGTTGGTATAGTCATATTTGGTCTGTGCAATCAATGATTCTGTGCTCACATACTGTCAAAAAGCAAGATTTTTAATCTTTGTCAGCCAGAGATGATGTGCTGGCATGCATAAATTAATATATAGCATCGTAACCGTGTGTTACTGAACACTTTATTATGATTCGTTATGAACACTTTATTATGATTATTCGTTTGAGGCGGGACAGAACTTGTGCACGAAGTATGTGATAGCCAAGTGCTCAGGGCGAAATGTCACCTCTCACTGCCTCTCGCCGGGGCCTCTCTGGAATTCTTTACTTCAGCATACTGCAAAACTAAAATATGTGAAGAGCTGCGCTCAAATTTCACATTACCGACTGTAGTTATTGGCTGTCGATTTTTTTTTTTTTTTTTGCACGTGGTTTGCTGCTGATTCAATAACACACATGGCTCAGTCTGTGCATTGTACTGTGTGCTACTTACTACATGCAATGTGCAATTCTTCAAAAGCAAGGGTTTGGGCAAGTTGTTTGTTCTAGTTAAGGTTGGTCGCCAAACAGAAAGGGACGACACGGGATGTGTCCGGTTCTCATGTTCGTGCTGTCTTTATTTCTTTGCAATGTGACCAACCTTAGCTTCAAAAGCAGTCTTTGCACTATGTATAGGGAGAGTGCACATGCACTGCTGATTGCAACTAGCCACACTGACATGCTGCACAGAGGGACCCTGGTAATAAACTGTCCATTTCGTGCTTATGTCTGTGTACAGCACCTGGTGCCAACTGCTCGCTATATTGAGCATTAAAATTTAGGTGCCAAATTTACTCCCTTGTGATGCAGTGTGTGCACACCAGAAAATTATCTCGCATTTTGCATGGTGCAGCGAGTACTCTTCTCCTTAACATGTAACAAACTCTAGCTGTCTTTCAAAAATATCATTTTAGTGCATCAGCATCAGAACCCCCCATGCTGGAATAATCCATCCGTCTGAAGCCTCAGGTGACAGAGTGGACGGAGTGAAATCCACCTTCACGAAATTGCAGGGAAGAGGGAAGAAGAGAGGGCGGGAGGAGGCGGTTGGCAAGCGGTTGCAAATCAGGGGTGGAGAGAGTGGATGTGTCACTGATTGATGGATTTCATTGGGTGAGTGGAGTGAGGGTGTCGCGTAGTGATTGATGGGACCCATTCATACAGTCTGACCCTCTCAGTGGCTGCTCGGTCCAGCAGGAACATAATGCTAACTTTGGCTTATGAGGTTTATGTCCCAAAGCGACTAAGGCTATGAGGGGCGCCATAGCGGAGGGATCCAGTAATTTCGACCAACAGTGATCTTTAACGTGCACTGACATTGCACAGCACCCGGGCCTGTAGCATGTCACCATCGAAATACAACTGCCGCAGCTGGGATCAAACCAGCGTCTAATGGAATTTGTTTAATTTTGTCATTACACTCACAGTAAGATTAGTCTTTGCCAAGTACAAGTTGTATTTAATGTCAAGAGTCCAAGGAAGGGTTGCTTTCCAAACCCACAGCTGGGCTTGTAGGGCATCATTAAAGGTGCAGTGAAGAGGAATCTGAACTCATCTTTTTGCCGCGGGAACTCGATCTACACGTTCCGAGCATTCTTAGAAACTCTGACTTATTGCTTTGTGTGGCCGATTTCCCTAATTAAATTGAATTAACGTCCGGCTCCCGCCTTTATATTTTGAATTCTCCCCGTACAGTGGGCAGAGTCGACCAACGCGTAAAGTCGACCAACACGCTGCAACTAAAGCAAAGTAATGTTACTGTTCAGCAGCACATGCAGCATGGCATCATTTGAAAATGTTCATGGTGCAAGGTCACTGCAATGCTTTTATGTACACCCAGGATGCAACTGTCAAGTATCGCCTTGAGCAGTTCTCTCAGAACAAAATGTCTGAAAGGTTCATGTGCTGCTCAAGACGAAAATGCCCAGTCCACAACACAGCACCTTGGAACACATGTTCTGTTAAGTATACACTCACAGGAGTGTTCAACTTGTTGCCTTGCGTTTGTGAGGTTCTCCTGAATTGGATTTTGTTGTACTATCGCGCTCAATATGAGTTGCAACGCGCGGTCATCGACCGGGGCTCGTTTCGTAGTGTGCCTCCTCCAAACAGTCGCTCAGAATCCTGGGAGAAACTTTTTCCTGAGCGGGGGTGGTGTTGTTTCCTGGAACAGCAGTTTCTCCCAGAATTCCGAGTGACTGTTTGGAGGAGGCACACCACGGAACGAGTCCCGGTCGATGACCGCGCGTTGCAACTCATATTGAGCGCGATAGTACATACCAATTCTAAGGAACCTTCGCTATGGTAAGTGTACCAGAGCTTATATGCACATGACACTACATGGATGTCAGTAAAGCGCACCACGGCACGAGGCTGCATGCATAAGGAATGAACAATCTGCAACATGAGCAATAGTTGTTTCAAACTGCATGTTTATTCAGTTGGTAAGAAGAAAGGAATCCACAAGACGGTTGCCCGCGGTGCTCCTAAGCGAAACTGCATCTGCCTGTTGGTCCGCGAGGTGCAAGCACCACTACTGTAGACTGTGCTTATCATTGCACTGCACTACAGCAGGTCCCCTATCCGCCACCTGGGAACCGCGCTCTCTAGCAGGCAGGTTCTGCCGAGAGTGCCACTGCATGGTCTGGTTTCCCAGCCGTTGAAAGGATAGGAAGGTGGAAACGTGAAGCACACAAACACATAATCAGGGCACATAAACAATGGTGCTGGCCGAGGTGATACTCGACACAGTCCAGAGAACACATGGAGTGGCATATACACAGGCAACAATCTCGGAAAAGGATATGCACACGACCACACTGTGGGCTGCAACACCTCCATACAGCTTCACAGCAACCTTTGCCACAAGACTGAAAAGAAAGAGACACGAACAGACAGACACAGGCACAAACAGACAAAGGGACGAAACAAATGAAACAATGTCATCAGGCATGGCACACGCAAAAGATGAAAACCTACAGGCAACTTTCACGCAACAGACTGACATGCACATGTACATGTGATGCGAGCTGTGCAGCCAGGCCAGGGCACCAAATGTGGCCGGTTGGTCTGAACCTGGGCCATCCAAGCTCCTCTGAAAGGGCCCGTTGAACCAGGCTCAGGCCGAGAACTGGTAGTGGCAGCAGAATGACAACACCATTAAGGATTCAAGAAATGGGAACCCAGCCTACAAGTGCGCAACACATGTAGCGTCCTAGCGCTGTGCTGCCACTGCAAGCCAGACATTGCTTGAATTACTAAATGCAGCGCACAGAACACATGCAGATGGTTATTTACAATGCAGTGCGAGCTGTGCAGCCAGGCCAGGGCACCAAATGTGGCCGGTTGGTCTGAACCTGGGCCATCCGAGCGCCTCTGAAAGAGCAAGTGATCGTACAACACCATTCTGCCCCACGCCCGGGCGGAAGCTGAAAGTGAGCGGTCTGCCAGCTGGCGGATCCGCCCAAAAACCGATCATACAATGGCCTTAACGCACACACCATCCAAGCCATTGCCACATGGCTGCACAGCATACCACGCATCTATTTACACTACATGCACACATACCCACCAGCAGCACACGTGACAGGGTTGGAGGTGCCTCTCGCGCTCTAACGCACACACCATCCAAGCCACTGCCACATGTCTGCACACAGTGTCACACACAACAGCAGCGCACATGACAAGGCTGGAGGCGCCTCTCTCTCACGCACCATCCAAGCCATTGATACATGTCTGCACTCTGTGTCACACATCTATTTACACTACATGCACACATACCCACCAGCAGCACACGTGACAGGGTTGGAGGTGCCTCTCGCGCTCTAACGCACACACCATCCAAGCCACTGCCACATGTCTGCACACAGTGTCACACATAACAGCAGCGCACATGACAAGGCTGGAGGCGCCTCTCTCTCACGCACCATCCAAGCCATTGATACATGTCTGCACTCTGTGTCACACATCTATTTACACTACATGCACACATACCCACCAGCAGCACACGTGACAGGGTTGGAGGTGCCTCTCGCGCTCTAACGCACGCACCATCCAAGCCACTGCCACATGGCTGCACAGCATACCACGTATCTATGTACAGGTGCAAGCAGTATAAAAAGGAACATGTGGCCAAGAACAGTTATTCCAATTTACCAATTCAGTGTGTACTGCTGTTCCGTTTTTCATGGGAGACAACTCAAAAGCGTGACATACCTCTGTTTTTTTTAAAGACAAGTTGAGGAAAGCACTGGCCTGCTTTGGGGCATGCTTGCGTGTTCCCTTCCGTAATGATTGCACCAGTACGTTACACGAGCAGCAGCACACATTAAGTTAGAGGTGACCCTTATGTTATAACAGATGCACTATCTACAGCCTCCCTTATTTATGCTTGCTATTTACTGTTTTCAGTCTATGCAGTCCATGAACATTTTGCTGCACAGGGATAAATTGCACATTTCTCAGCTTTGGTCAAAGTTCGATGTGCAAGGAAGCATTATTTTACTTTACAGTAATCGTGGTCATTTCCAGTATGAATAATCAGGACTTCTTTGTCCAGTTCATGAGAGAGAAGCTGCTGTTTTACTGTTTCCTGCTGCAGCAAAGTGGGAGGACGACCCAATGCAGGCTTGATTTTGACATGTTTTGGTGCTCCATACCGTGGCTGCTTTTCAATGTTCTTATTTGCAGGCACCAGCCGCGGTTTTTTTTCAATGGGCTGTTTTGTGGTTGCAAGGCTATGCTTTGCAGCAAACTTTGTCAGGTCTTCGTCTATTAACTTTTGCTCCTCAGCAGTTTTCTCTGAAAGCTGGCTAATCAGCATTTGGAAAGTAGACCCAGCTTTCACTTTCAGCATTTCAGTTCTTTCTGCTGATATTTTTGGTGTGGAGCCTTGCTCAATGCTCTGCATAATGTGTTGAGCACTGGCCATTAAGGAGCCTGCATCATCAATCATAGCACAGTCTTGGCTGCCATCTTTGGAAGGACAATTGGAGCTGGCCTGGCTGCTCTGCATCTGGCACCACTGTAGCTCCATTATAGCAACAGCATGCATGTGCTTGCACATGTGTGCATGCGTTGCATGGTCAACACATGTGCATGTGTACATGTTGTGGCAAGCCTTGCACTGCTTACAATGAAGCTCGCAGCCACTGCACGATTTGCTAGTTCTTTGCACTGTGTGCTTGAAGTTCACCAAACTTTGTGACTTTACATGCCACTGGCCATCTCCCACTCTCTCAGTACTGGACTTAGAAAGCTCAATCCCCACTTTATGCTTCCTAAATAGGGCAGATTTGCGGTGGTCTGCTCCTCCTTTCACGAGTGCAATAGCCCTGTTGTAAAGCTTTTCGGATGTGAAATTAAAAAGTACTTTGATTAATCTATCCAATCGCCCATTAACCTTGCCACCAAAGTGAGAGTACTTCAATGTCTTGTGCATTGACTCCAAGTGATTATTTGTTGTTAAACCAATGTACTGCCGATAGCAGTAAGCCCACTGACATGCCCTCTTTGCGTATGTTTTCTCAAAATATCTGATGAAGCCATCCAGCTCTTCCAGCTCCTTTGGAGAAAGGCGATTAAGCTGCCGCTCTTTGGAGTGGATACAAAGAAATGCAGGGAGCAACTGCTGAAACTCCGTCTCATCTGTGCACTTCATCAGAGTGTGCAGCATGTCCCTTATTGCACTCCTGCAGTCCTTGTTTGTGACTGTATTCAGGCGCATGCTCCAGTTGTGTAGCACATGCCAGCTGCAAAGCAGTCGACTCTTCAAGGGACCCATCACCTGCTCCCATGCATTGCCATAAACAGGGGCATCATCAGACATAAATGCCTGACACTGTATTGTGTTTGTTTCTTTGATGGCCTCGAAAAACCTCACCATGGTGCCCATGTTCACCCTTTTTGAAATCAAGTAGGCACATGGGATACCAGATCCATCTTGAGAAATTGTGAGCAGGGTTGTCAGTTGGAATTTGTACTTATTTGTGCCATGGGTGGAGTCAATGCACAGTTTCGCTGCCCCCAATTTATGAAGGAACGCTCGTTGTGGGAGCGTCATTAATGCTAGCTCAAAGTCACCATCATGACTGTTGGGGTCACCCTTCTTCCTGTAATACAACAGTGGTGACTCATTTTCTGCCCTCATTTCTTCGACCCATAATTCAACACTGTTAAAATCGTCTGGATCTCTCTGCTCTGTTTTACCAATCCTAAACTTATCTGCAATGTTACGGAGGTCCTTAGTGGTCACTAGTTGCATCCGTGGGCTTGATCCACTTGTGCCTGCTCGGATGTTGTGCACAATAGTTTTTGCAGGCACTCCTTCTGCTAACCGACCTGAAAATTGCACAGAAAAAAAATTGTTATCATCTCTGGTACATCTGCCTACAGCCATGTGATAAAGTGACAAATACTTCTAGTCACATTCCTTCATCTTCAGCTTCGTTCCTTTTCACAGGTGACTCAAAATTCAACTTTTTTTTGACACAAAATTCATCAACTTTCATTTCTCTTTTCTGGCACTGCAATGCACACGACAAAATGGTTGTTTCTCTGCGTGTTATAAATACAGAATATAACAGCACTGAAAATGTGGACAACAAAAGAATAAGGACATGTGCTTCTCATCCTGTCCCGTTTCATTCTGCATATTCAAAAAATGCACTGATTCGCCTGACAGCAACCTTTAAAGGAGTAGGGACACCAAATTTTTGAATGCGATCTTTGTTTCCTTGGACTTGTGCACAAGACAATACTTTGCACCAGTCACAATGTAGAATTCACTTACGCCAGGTGAATAATTTCTGAGTGAATATTTTTCTGAAGCTGTTTTGGTTTCAACACCTGAATGACTGCTGCTAAGTCAGAGACAATTGGAGGGCATGCCAGTCATGCATAAGCTGAAATATAAATGCTGCTTGTTCGTTCTATATTAGTGGTTTTTGAGGAAAAGAAATGGCACAGTAACTGCCCCGCTTTCTCCATGGACACCTCAAACTGTGCCATGAGGGAAGGGAGGAGTGCAAGAAGCAAGAGAGAAAGAGGTGCTGTAGTGGAGGGCTTGGTAATAATTTCGACCGCCTGAGGACCTTTGAGCACTGACATTGCTCAGCACATTTTGCCTCCATCGAAACTCAGCTGCAGCAGCCGGGTTCTAACCCGGGTACTCCAGCTCAGTAGCTGAACACTCAAACCACTGAGCCATTCCTGCGAGCATTACTGATGAAGTGCCAAAACAGTCAAATAATTCGAATTAATGAATGCTGACTGCAGACAAACCTGTCTTATGTGAAAAAACATGCCCCCTTATACAACCGTTAGACCGGTGGCGTTGCGTATCTGCAATGAAATGCCTACGCTTTTGACAGGCAGCCAAGCTCAAGCCGACTTCTTACGCATAAAGTTCAATGTCAGCCGATTGAGCGACAGACCTAGGATAGTCAATGAAACCAGCAGAAAAACAAAAGAACAGACATTGGAGTAGATCAATGCTAGATGACATTCGTAATTATGTTCAGTTTGAAGGACTAGACCCCTTCCACAAAGCACCTCTAAACTAGACAGCATGAACTTCATACAGACTGTGCTGTGCCTGCAATGTGCCGTGGATCAATTGTTTCTCACCCTTTCATGCGACCAAGCAGGCTTAAGTCAATTGCACTATAGTCAGATACAACTCGAGAATGAAGTGGCAGATGGCTCTCAAAGGAGACCCTCCAGTCAGTGGTGTCAGCTGATTTTCATCAGTTAATCCAATTAAGCCGTAGCTAATCCCCTTTCATCTGCCACCCTCCTGCAATGCTACCCCCTAGGATTAACCATGACATCATGAGAATTGGTAGATGCCATTGGCTGGCAGGTTTCCTTTGAGGGGCATTGGCCGCTTGGTTCTTAAGCTGTGTCCTACTATAACCTCTTCCGCCCCCTCGTTTTGTGGGACATTCCTCTTTTGTGCCATAGATGCATTGCAGGAGAATGAATATTATTGAAATGATCACTCAAGTTCAATGAACAATATCTTCCCCCTAAAATACATTTCTATTGCACTTTCGTCTCCCATTTATGAAGGGTTGGCGGAGTGTAGCTTGTAAACGTTCTCACATTCCGGTACAGTCAACACTGCATGCACAAATGCTTTGTACAAGAGGAGTGGCTAACCTGCAAGCACTCTGGCCTCATCCTGGGACAGCCTTTGGTGGCAGGCCTCATTAAAGTGTCCGTAGTGTTTCTTTTGAAACACTACATACACCTTGCTGTCTTTCTCCGTGACCTCTAAAGTAGCAAAGCAGTGTCTCCCGATTTTGCAGCTTCCTTGCCCCTTTTCCTGCCTTTGGCGCTGTTCTATAGGAAGCTCTTCCTGTGAGCCGGAACGGTGGCAGTGCAGGTAGCGTTTAAAAACACTTGATCCACATTCCTTTTTTCCTGTTGAAGCTATGAAATGGCAGCAAGTTTTGCTTTCTTCTCCGTCTTTCCAGGAGCAAAATTCTGAAACGGAAAGATTGTAAACATAACTAAGCACTCCACATAGTATTAGTTAATTATTAGTGTGAAAGCACTATTCCGAACGGTAAACCCCGAGCAAGGTCTTGCGATGTATATGGCTTTGTGCCAAAAGCATAGCAATGACGACATAGCAACCACAGCCTCACAGCAGCATTGTAACATAGTTATGACACGATGCCAACATATGATGTTAAGTCCATGACCACTCATGACACACCACGACTAAAAAAGAAATAAAAGAAAAAATTGAGGCGTGAACAAAGGTGTGCTTCATTTTGATAAAAACATGTACACAATGATAGCACATGAATAACGGCATAAGGCATCCTTAGAAAGCCAACAGTAAAGTAACAAGACGAGGCAATGTTCATGCAGTTCTGCTTTCGCACGTTTAAAGAATTTCGGCAAAACTTCTCTATTCGTTGTGTATCACACTGCTTGCATTGCACTTTTTACATGCAGGAATGAAAAATGCATGTGCTATGGAGTGGGAACACAATGCAATACTGTCGCGCTACTACTGGCGCTCTGCCTCTGCCAAGTGCGCATGACAATCACGGATTTAGCTGCAAATTTTTTAGCCTTTAACCTGCAGTGCAGAACTGCATTTCCCAGCTTTTTTGTTGTTAAAAATTTATCAGTCATTTGCTTACTGTTTTTTTCTGCTACTAGCGCATGGGGAACAATTTTTGGAGAAAATATTAAGTGCAGGTTAAGTGATAGCACAGACTGTTACATGGAAGTATTTCAATTTTACTACCCTCTGCAAGAACTCATTCCTGCACAGCAACCTTTTACATGGCCCTGTACCACAAATTCAGGGCAGCGCTGTTGACTTCCAAAGGCAGAACAACGCTGGGCATTCATCCTACACGCTTCTGCGTGTTGCAATTGCGATGGCTTCAGCGCTGCTAAGCCAGCGCATGCCGCGGCAATGTCGTGTGTCCTGTCTGCGCGTGCCTGCGTCACGTTGCAGTTGCGACGGAGATATGAAGTGCAGTTCTGTCAACATCGCAGGTGCATGCAACGAAGCATAAGCAAGGCCTGAAGCATCGAGTCTGCTGCAAGGACGGGCCGCACGACCAGTTTTTTTCCTGCAGTGGTCAGTCTAAAATATGAAAGAGTGTGCGCTGCTTGCCGCTTTGCTTATGGAGGAGCTAGGATACCAAAAAAAAAAAAAAATGCAGACACACACTCATCAGCGAGAATGCCAAAGCATTAAAGTGCGCAGTCATGCTATGTTGCATTATGACGGGTCATGAGTGCGAGGCATGACTGCAACTTTGTACAAACTGCGCACCTCACATTACTAGTAAAGTGCTGAGTCATGCTACACTTCAGAATGATTTGATTACGTATGCTTTGTACAAACTATACACCTTACATTACAAATAAGTGCAAAATAACTAAGACAAGTCATGTCTTTCAAAGTTATAATACATTACGTTTCACATTTCACTCGAATACCCGCAAAGGCTACCTCTACAGATCTGTTGCACTAGACTATGCCCATCGAAATCATTTCAGGGTCCCTTTAAAAAAACGTGCATGTCATCGCGAAGTTTTTGTGCACAAAACCACGTGCAAGTCTCCCCAAGTGAGTGTAAGCCCGTAAATAAAAAAAAGAACGCGCTTTGTGCTAACAAACTTAAAATGCGCTCATTCGGAAGGTCAATAAACTGCAACTTTTACTAAGCTATGACGAGCGCGCGACTGCCTCCCGCTTTGGTCCTTTGTTGCCTTGATCACTGCGTGCGTGCATGCAATAGTATCGACTTCGTTCTTACCTTTATTAGAGTGGAAGACTAGATTCTCCACTTCTTCCTCGAAGTTGTGCTCTTGCACGTGGTGCCGCCGCAGGTCACGAAGGGTGGCAAAATGCTTCGCACATAAGTCGCATGAGAACGGCCGTGCCTTACTACAGGTGAGCGCTTCCTCGTCTTTTATACGTTGCAACGCTACTTCCCCATGAATATTCTTCACGTGTTTTTTTAAATTACTAGTATTAGAGAACGCCTTGTCACAAAACTTGCACCACTTCCTTTCGGAATTTTTGCCGGTGGCCGCTGAAGGAGCGCCGTCGCACATGTCAGTCTCCATGCTCCAGGCAAAAGGAAAAGAAAAAAGAAGCGAGCAAGAGCAGGTGGTGTTGGCAAGAGATGCACCTTGGGATATGCGCACCAATCGCGGTAAACGCGGCGCGAGCAGGGATTTTCACGAAGAGTTGAAATTTTCCCTGTGGGTTGAAGCGTAATGTTCCCCAAAAGTCCCCAAAGAGTGACGTAGCGTAGCGCTGTGACGTCTGTTCTCGGTTGGCCAATCGCAACGAGGATCACCTTCCTCTGAATACGCCCTCCGAGTTGCCTGCCATTCGATCATCGCTTCCTAAAAGATAGAGGGATGCACAACCTACATGGATAGATGGCGTTTTTTTTTTTTTAAACAAATAAGTTGTCCCACCACCTCGGTATTATTTATTTAAAACCCAAGCTCTACTGACTTCCGTTTTCTTTTGAAACCGTAAGTTCCTAAATATTACTACAGTGTGCACAACTTAAAAAAAAAAAAAAAACAGCGTTTGCTAACACTGGGTCGCGGTCCGCGGCATCCTGTATTACTGCGCTGGCCTTCCTTCCTCCATGGCGCTGGCCAATCGTAACAATAAACGAAATCAGCTTTTTAATGTTTGACTATATCAAACAATCCAGGTATCAAAAGCTCATAATTTTTTTTCTAGCGATAAGCTTCTTTTCTAGGTAACAAAACATGTTTAAGCAGCGGACTACTTTTTTGTCGTGGAGGAATTCTGCGTGCAAAGGCTGCATGTGGGCTACCGTCTTCTTCAGCGCTAGTGTTAGTCTTAAAACATAACTACGACTGCCAAAGTACAATCTTCTTGGAAAAAAACTATTGAAATGAAACGTTCTAGTCCTATGTAGTAGGACCAACCTTGGTAGAACCGTTTGTAAAAAGCAATATGCAGATTCCATGCACTCAAGGAAATGACTGGCTTGTAAAAGGACTTTCTAAGTTGGACTGGAATATGGACGACCCAAATGAGGAAGCCAAGAGGGCTACAAAGTGATTCACGAGTCTAATTGGATGTCCTATTGAGTCCATTAGTATCCATCAGATTTCATTTCGAGCCACTTGGAATACCTAATCGGACCGAATAGTTTATTTTTTCTGTGATGCGTTATTATACCACTCCTGTCAGAGTGAATGGCGTGCAATTAATAAATCATTATTAATATATAACACAGGTTCAATTTCGTGATGTTAAAGCTATACTAAATTATTCTATTTCCACTGCCTACGTTTGCGTATTCTAGTGATTTGATGAATTAATGCCCATTTCACCAAATTTTCATTGCTGACAGATGATGCACGTAATCTTTTCTGTACTTTGTATCACATGTCAGAGTCCAGGACGCAAATCATACACAGAATAGCATTATAAAAGGAAGAAAGCTGCCCATTTCCACAAAGAAAGTAGACAAGCTTTTATTTTTGCAGTTAATGCCAGGATAATAACCACAGCTGAGTCTGGGTGCTTATCATTTCGAGTCATCCTTTCTTTTTTTTTTGCAACTGCTCGGGCACCAGACCAGCCCAGGCACCCTAGCTCTTTTAAAGCAGCCCAAGGATGCATAATTTAAAACTTGCATGCCTTTACAGGCTACGGGATGATGTAATATGTACACTCGCCATCAAAATAAATGGAAGGCGACTTTGTCACAAAAATTTAATTTCTTTAAATCTAAAGCATAATGGCCAATGTTTCTTGGTGCACAGTGCAATTCGCGAAATCATAATTAGGCTGTACATATGTATTCAGAGATGCTTGATCTGGGGGAACGATTATTAAATTTTTTCGTTAATACTGCCTTCCATTTACTTTTGACGGCACCTGTACACTGTCACAGGTGAGATGGCTGGGTAGTTGCACAGTTATGCTAATGGTGCCAACATCATTTTAATGCGAAAGCCTTACTAGCCCCATTATGAGAAAAGCAGGTGGTGAGTGTTTGTGTACTCGCAGGCGGTACAGAAAATCCCAGCGATGGCAAGAAAAATGGATGATGTCATCAAGCAGCCATAGGATGCACATAGCAAGCCGTGCAGCACAATTTCAGACAATCATATGCATTTGGTTCATCTTATATATCCCTCACTGGCTGACCTTGATGTGGCATCACCATTCCAGACTACATCCGTGCTAAAATTGCGAGCAACCGTTTGTACTGCAGCGTTCCGGGTGGTGTCATACGATTTCTCTTTGCAAATAGCTTGCATGTTCTAGTCAAGTTGAAGGCTAGCTGGTGACAGAGATTCAAACTGGCGATGCATGCATATTCAATTGTACGCCTTCCCGAACTTTACCTCTTCCCATACGGTAAGGTTGAGGTGTCCACCAAGATTTGAGACATTTACTGAGCCATTTTCTTTCCACAAACCAATTTTCGTATTAAAATTGTGATGTACACTGTTACGGGTGCTATCATGCAATTTCTCGTTCCATGTAGCAAACGTTTCTTAGTCAGGTTGGAGCCTAGCTCACGAAAGGTATTCTAACCGAGTGTTTCACTCTGATCTTTATGGATTCAGCGTTCGGCGGCGCATCTTTGTTTTATTTCTCAGTGCACAACCTGTGGCAAGGCCAAATGCTCATGATGACACACTAATGCTTTCACCTTCACAGCACATAAGCAGCCTTAATTAGTGCACTCTGAATTAATTTAATCAGTGTAAACTCGAGTGCTGCTTCTCTTGATGACAGTGAATATACGGGATGTATGTAGATGTGAATATACGAGATATAGAGTGAAGATATGAGAATATACGAGCCAAGTTTAGTTTAATGTGCAGTGACTGACTGGAACCCTATAAGTAGGATGGCTCAATGGCCTAGTTAATGAGAGAGGAGGTCGGGAGGGAAGTCACATTTGACGGTCAACGCCAGTAGCGCGCACAAAGGCCCACAAGGAGAGGATTTGTCTTGGGTGCCAGCAGAATTCTGCGGTGTAATCCGATCGTGTAGGCAGAGAATATCCGGGATAATTTGCTCCCATAAAAGGTGATATATGGTCGGACTCGCGCCTCTGTCACATGTAGAATAGGACACTTGTTGTAAATTCGAGGCATCATGATGCACATCAGGCAGATTGCGCATATGCCGGGCACTTTCCAACTTAACACATGCAAGCTCAGTCCCATTGCCTGAAGTGTATGCACTGCCATTGCTATTCTTGTCAAGGCACTCATAGACGAAAACTGATAGATGTGCTCTACCCATTGAAATAGAGATGTCATCACAAGCAATGAAAGTAACATTCATACTTTTTTGTCTACACACTACTGAACAAGATATATATCATACCAACAGCAAGTCCGCTCAAACGAAACGCTCACTTTTCACCCACCTAGGTAACATGATTGACCGCAGACAACATATCCTAAAAAGCGCCTATACACTCCCTAACCCACCTGTATTACAATCTCACTGCCAGGCAGAAGAATGTTGGTGTTCTATTAGTCATTACCAAGACCCCTATAGTTTCCTGCGAATCGCGAAAAAACGTGCATTTAAGCATTTTTCGTGCAATTATATTTCAGCAGTCACATTCTTATTTTATGCCACTGCTTTTATGGACGTCAGCAGGAACGGTAGTAAGATGAAAAAAATGGCTATTTTGCCTCATTTATATGAATATAATGCAAGATGGAAGCTTGAAAACTCAGAAGAATTTTTAAATAAATATTATTACAGTTATCATGCAATCTCGAACTATTCACGCGAGACATATAGGCCAGATGGTTCTCCAGAGAACTCCAGACAGCACACTAGGATATAGAAGCGGCAGATACGTCAACATTATTTACGAGGCGATGTTTCAGACGCACAGGCCACAACAGAGCGAACCAAGGTCTCCAATACATTTATGCATGCAGACTTCCATGCAGCAGCAGCCATCATCACCGCCGTGCCACCACCACTTGGAGTTTTGAGCTGCCCAGTCCTTCGTCTGTTTTCCCTTTATTGCTTTCTCTTACTCCACTCAACTCTTTCAGTGTCTTTTTCTTTCTCGACAAGCCACACCAACTCTTTTATGCGTATCCACAGCCACCTTCTCTCCCACACAAAGACGCAAGGTGCTCTGCCTCAAGGTCATTAAAAAAGCTGGCTTCCCCTGGTGGCTTTCAAAGCCTGGAAGTGAAGGCTGCTTTAGCTACCTTAAAAAGCTCGGAAAAAAAAAAAAAAAAGAATTGACACTACTTTCATATGTCATTGCTAAGCAAGAGACTAAATAAAAAGCAGAGCAAGGGGACTGCACGGCAACCCTAATTCATAGCTATTTCACAGCAATAACACTCCATCAGTCCTGGCTCCTCAATTGGCATAAACCACGTGTTTGTCAAAACTATCCCCCCCCCCCCCCCCCAAAAAAAAAAGAGAAAGAGGAGAGCCTTTCTATGCTCAATATCTACAGCTGCCCACTAGAGCATAAACACAAATTCGGCCTGCTGTTCCATGCCACCACGCGTTTAGCCCAAAATCAGCCACTCATCATAGTCGATGATCTTAACGGCATGCGGCTTCCCAAAGAAACTCAGAAAGAACACCAACTCTGGCTTACGGCGCAACAGAAAGGCCTCACGATCCTTACAGACCCAGGTCTTCCTACATGCATAGGCAATAACGTAACACGAGCCCTGATCTGACCCTTAACTATAAAAAATGCCAGCAGCTGTGACTGGGGCAAGACACAAAAATGTCTGGGAGGTGACCACTACATCCTAGAAATTTCAGTTGGACTCCGTGCGCAGCGCCACAAAAACAAAGGCATCCGTATCATGGAATGGACCACCTCTGGGAGGTATGGAAGCAGAAGACCCCAGAAACCACAGTCGACCTGGACTACAGAATTGCAAACAGATGTACAGGCATACATCATTATATCGTCATCAGTCTGACTACAGCCACTGCAGGGCAAAGGCCTCTACCATGTCTCTCCAATTAACCCTGTCCTTTGCAAGCTGCGGCCACCGTACCCCCGCAAACTTCTCAACCTTATCTGCACACCTGTCTTTCTACCGCTCCCTGATACGCTTGCCTTCTCCTGGAATCCACTCTGTTACCCCTATCTTGCCTTCACATTACATGCCTTGCCCAAGCCCATTTCTTCCCCTTGATTTTGACAAAGATGTCATTAAATCACACTTGTCCCATCACCATCTCTGCCCGCTTCCAGTCTCTTAATGCTACACCTATCATTTTTCTTTCTATAGCTCGCTGTATTGTCCTTAACTTAAGCTGAACCCTTTTTATTAGCATCCAAGTTACTGCCCCATAGGTGAGTGCCGGTAAGATATAGCTGCTTTATACTTTTCTCTTCAGGGATATTCGTAAACTGCCATTCATGATCCGAGAGAACCTGCCTTATGCACTCCACCCCATTCTTATTTTTCTAGTTATTTCCCTCTCATAATACGGATGAGCGGTCACAACCTGCCCTAGGTAGACATATTCCCTTACCACTTCCAGCACCTCGCTACCAATTGTGCTGCTGTTCCCTTGCGAGACTGTTGAACATTACTTTGGTTTTCTAGGTGTTAATTTTTAGACCCACCGTTCTGCTCTGCCTGTCTAACTCATTCAGCCTCTGAAGCTTGAAATCGTTCATCCCATATCCTTGACCTTATGTACAGGCAAACTCATGGAGCACGTGGTGTTGGACAGTCTCAACATCTCCCACGCCCTCTATCGACATATCGGTAATCAATCGATTCCCGAGCTGGACCACATGAGAATATTCGGCCTCATCTTCCAAAACAATCGTCATAATACAATCACTCTTCACTCTCAGCTACCACCCATTAAACTGTCCGCCTTATCAAGAGGATCTCAAATAAGCACAGTGGCATGAAAGAACACGATCTGTTGAGACTAATTCAAGGTTTTGTCCTGAGCCACACGGTATATGTTGCCCTGTACATCAAAATGTACGCAGCGGACAGGCTAAAGCTGGACCGTCTGATCAGAGGCACAGTCAGATGCGCAGTTGGGCTACCTCCGAATACATCCACAACTTGGCTTTTGGCCTTGGGTGTCCACAACACTATCGACGAACAAGTGGAAGACCACCTATCCTTGCAAACCCTCCAGCTCTGCTCTACAGAAGCAGGCATAGCACTACTTAAGAATTCGAGCCTTCCGTTAGGTCCATCTAAAAATCCCACATTTGCAGCTCCCAGAAAGATATGGACCAAACTAGTCATCCACCCCTCTACCCAAAAATATGCATACGGAGTATAATTAAGAAAGAAGGACAGCAAGATCTCAAAGTCTACATCAGCACCATCACTCAAATCCCCAGGCCGGCTACACAGACGCTGCAGAACATGATCACAAGGCAGCCATGACTACAGTCGGCACAGATGAATACGGGGCAGTTAAGAACAGCTGCTCCATAGTAGGCACCATTCCAGAAGAAGCAGAAGAGGCGGCCATCGCCTTAACTACTGCTATGGCCGACATCTGCACAATTATCAGCGATAGTAAGACAGCCATCTGCAACATCACCTGTGGCCATGTCTCCTCAAGTGCACATTGCAGTCTTGAAGGTACCTCGGCACCACATTCGAAAATCACCTTAATCTGGACTCTAGCTCACTCTGGACTCCCAGGTAATCTAGCTGCCCACACCCCAGCCCGAGAAGTGGCCTACCTGGTGAGGGAAATTACTGGGCGAGAGATTGCGTCTGGATCCAGGGATAGCATGCAAACTTACCAAGAAATTACATCAGCATACTGACTGTCGCAGATCCGCTATCCACCCGTGTACAAGTCGCTGACCAAAACTCAAGCGAACGCGCACCGCTACAGACAAATAGCTACCCAAACCCACTTCTACTCTCCAGAATACATCCCGATAGAGACACACTAACATGCAAATTCTGCTGACAACCAGTCATACTACCACACTCCCTATGGCAATCCCAACACCTACCCTTCACACACCCAACAATCACCACAACCAAACAGTGGGAATCACTGTCAAGCAGCTTGGAAGCCGCCGAGCGCAAGGGCTTGCGGTGCTTTGATCTCAAGCCCCTCCCTAAAATCGCTCAAAATAAAGTTCTTACCTACCTACCTACTTACTCTGATTCAGAATATAACGCAAGGTGCGTTTTGAAGCATTATTTGATTTCTCCTGGGGAATTTTGTGGATTCTTTGATCTCAATTCGCAGAATTAAAAATTTTCTACACAGAAAGTTATGACACATACTACATGGCAACAGCGTTGCCATTTACTCTAAAAAAAAAAAGTACCTATATCTATCACGGTAACACCAAAAAGGAGCACGAAGACTGTAAACAACATACAAAAATGACTTCCATTCAGGAAACAATGTCAATAAACAGTGTGTATGAAGACAAAAATGAGCAGAGAGAAATTTAGTTACAAAGTGTGGAAAGGTTGGAATCACCCTGCTGCTCTGCATTGAAGAAAGGCAAAGAAAAAAAAAGGGCTGAGGCTTAACTTGGTTAAGCCTGGAGAATGCGAAGCATCATCGTGTCGCGTAATTTGGAGGCGCACAACCACAGCGACGGCGCGAGGTGGGCCCCCGTTTCTGCACTGTCGTGACGTCATCAAGTCACGTGGTGTGACGTCATGTATCACGTGATTTGGAGGCGCACAACCATAGCAACGGCGCGAGGTGGGCCCCCGTTTCTCCACTGCCGTGACGTCATCGTGTCACGTGGTGTGGCATCATCGTGTCACGTGATTTGGAGGCGCACAACCACAGCGACGGCGCGTGGTGGGCCCCCGTTTCTCCACTGTCGTGACGTCATCATGTCACGTGGTGTGACGTCATGTATCACGTGATTTGGAGGCGCACAACCACAGCGACGGCGCGAGGTGGGCCCCCGTTTCTCCACTGTCGTGACGTCATCGTGTCACGTGGTGTGACGTCATGTATCACGTGATTTGGAGGCGCACAACCACAGCGACGGCGCGAGGTGGGCCCCCGTTTCTCTACTGTCGTGACGTCATCGTGTCACGTGGTGTGACGTCGTGTATCACGTGATTTGGAGGCGCATAACCACGGTGAAGGGCTGAAGTGGTAGCTAAAGTAGTATGCTTCGCATAAAAAATGTTCTGGTGGGTGATAGCGTCGACAGAGTAGAGGTGTGTGCACATACAAGCACTGGAAAGGTTGATCCGACTACAGCTGCAAGTCAACACTCGTGCTCCATAAGGATACCAGTAAGCCAGACAGTAGCTAGCATCAGGCCAAGGGCCCAGTATGATGTCCTTTGTCAATCACCTGCCATCAAAATGCACTAAGGAAGCAGCCAGCGCTAGTCATTTGCATGCATACAGGGGCAAACAGCAGTTATGTGCTCCACTGTCTCAGGAATAAAACAGAAGCGTAGGCTGGAGAGTCCTCATGTCGAAACAAGAAATCAGCAGTACGTGTTAATAAGCACGGCACCATTTGTGATAAGGTTCCAAAAGTGCACAAAGAGCAGCAACACACCTCTCGGACTAGGCAACAGTGTGACAGCAGGCTTCAGAAATACAGCAGTAATGTAGATCCATAAGTACAGCAGGCTTCAGAAGCAGCCTAATATAGCCTACTTCTGGAATGGGGCATAAATACTTAGCGCTACACGTACGAGTACATGCATTTGGCCCCGGTATCTTTTTTGTTACCTGCCCAGTATGCTCCTATATGCTCCTCGCATCTGGCCTTGGAATCTTATGTGTCATATTTAATCTCATCTGTAAATTACTTCTAAAAACTGTGTATCAAAATGCATACTACAGTTAGAAAAACTGACCATAGTGAATAGGTGGCACGAATATATCTCAACTAGTTTTGCACGCTTCTCACTCTCCAGCCACATACTGCAAAGAGGAATCGAAGTATACAAAGAGATAGAATACCCAGGGCACCACCACTGTACTCCTGAGTTGTTGAAACTGGGAATATGATGAACAAAATGACACAAGAAACCAAATTCATAGCTGTATTTCTGCATTCCTTGGGTAAGCATAGGTAAGAGGGGAATTAGTTACAGCACCAATTTCACAACATGCTTTCTCTTCTCAACTGACAGCAAAAAATATTAAAACAAAAAAGACATCAAGACACTGGAACTGTGATGTGACGTTACAAAGAGCAATATGATCGAAGCTGAAAGGGAAGTGTGAATATGTGGAAGCTGCCCATAAACACTGCACAAGAGATGTGGTGCCTTAATTTTGAAAAAAAATTGCACATGCACAAGACTAATTATGTTGTGCACAATGTTAGAATAGCAAGCACGTGTTTCAATATAGCTTAATACCTAATAATTTTCCACCGAAGTATAAAGAAAATGTGGTAATTCACCTTCATGCAAGACTCTCAGATAATTATTTATGGGGCAGAAATTCAGCCATCAAAAACAAGATGCAGGTAAAAAAACTTTCCCCAAGTCTATCTTCAGTATGTCACACAGAGAGCAAGAAACATGCACGCCATATTCTTAATTTTTAGCAAGCTTGCTGCTGAGTAAAGTGCAGGACAAAAGATGGCAGCAAAGTGAAGTCAAACTTTTTCTTTAAGAAAATATAATTTATTCCAACCACGCTGTCAATTGCAACCAATTGTACTGCAAAATCCAGGCATTCTTTGTCACATGGTTTTATAGATAGTGTTACTTGCTTTATATTAGGAACAAAATAAACTTATTGCAACTTTAGTGAACATACAGGACTCAGAATTTACACTAATGAAGATACTATTCAAATGCCAAGACTACCGTTCGCAACCCAAACTCGTGATGTTAATACCAAAAAGGACTCTTAATCACTGCTAATCACTGTTTAGTAATCACTGCTCAAAAGTGAACAACTGTGGAGCCTAACCATCTGCGCGCTAAGAATCCCAGCCAACCACTTATCTCCAAGGGATGTCCCAATTTGGTTTCTGCAACTGTATGTTTCTGGAAGAGCGTGGGCAAACGTATACATCTAATGAATATTGTGTAGATGTTTTCATGGGACATTGATTATTGTCATTTATAATGTGGTCCGCAACACGTTCTGTGGGCGTCTCGAGGATATCCATATATGTTTTTGCGAAATATCTCCAGTGAGAGCTCACGGCGATGCAATTTAGGTTTTTTGGGGAAAAAAATAATTATGGTTGACTCATGTAAAATTAAATATATACCAAGATGCTTTACCCAGCATCCAAACTAGCAAGTTCCAGGAATAAATTAAATGTGAAATGAAATGAAATCTGGCTCAGTAAAGAGCACCTTTATATAACTTCCTTTTTAAATGGGCGAAGCATCTAATTTTTTGTTTAAGGCATTTGTAAATTTCCCTGTGCCTTGTGCGAAAGTTATTTTATACCTTATATGGAGATAAATGTTTGCTGTTTTTCATAAGTTCTAAAAACCTATTATGTCTACTGCTTTCAAGAGAAAGTTCTAATCAGTATAAGTTAATTATTACTGCCAGCATTGAACCTGACCATTTTGTGTCATTCCTCGACTGTTGCGATGACTTTGAAAACTGAGGTCAAATAAGCTTGTTTTTTTTTTTTCATTTATCATAAAGTGTGTCATTGTAGAATTTCAGTTTTGTTTCAGTTGCAGATTGCTTGTGAAAATGCCTGGTGGTACCGAAATGCGTATTTAATTTTTTGACCTTGTCCAACCTGCCAAAGTTCCATTTGCAGTGAAAGCAGTGTCACTGTTATTAGCATGCGGTAGTCTATTGATACAGGCCAACCTTAATTTATGCCCAGTGTCCCTGTAAGGATGTTTGTCCAAGCGTAAGATCAGGATCATGGCAGTTATGAAAGAAAAAATTCACAGATTGTACACACATGTGAAATGTTGGGTGCACTATTGCTACAGAAATGCACTTCCACCACAGCCCGCAGGAGCTCCTGTATTCTATCAACGCTATTTTCTCAACCTCCCAACTCTTCCAGGCTCACCTAGATACTGTGGATAACCTATCCTCTTGTGCATGTGGCCACGCATGCAGTGTTGGCTATCACCAATCATGTATACCGCTCATGCTTTTAAAGAAAAGGGCGGTCTTTATTGTTATCACAGTGTGCCTAGACCTCCATTGTTACTTAGGCGAGATTTGTAGTGCAGACCAAAAAGTGGGTGAAAATCTGGCGTGCAATCTGTAGAATGCATTTTCATATTAAAAGCATGTACCCCTCCTTCATACACGTGCTCACACTGCTCGAGCAGTATGAACATTCATACTACATAATTTCGTACATTCATTCATTGTAAACTAAAGTTGTACAATGCCACACTGTATGGTAAATAAAGAAAAAAAAAGAAGCTTATTTGAACTCAGCTTCATGATCACTGTGCATTGTTAAACAAAATTGTTCAAAATAAAAATGATGCAAGCACATCTCAAGGAACCGATTTATCAATTCTGGGTCCTGATAGGTGAGACTTACTTGAGGGATTTGTAGCACAAGCAATTGTGAACTCTGACTGGCGTAATAAACACACCACAGCCCGCAAATGATTTGACTGCTCTTTCAGCATGGCAGATAGACATGTGGCAGCCATTAGATGAAAGAATATTTTGCAAGAAGTCTGCTGAACTATATGTTGGAAGCCTTACTTGCTGTTATGCAGAAGCAGTAGCAGAAGCGACTAACTTGGCAACACTGACATAGTGTAGCTCTATACAGTGGATTCTCGATAATTCAAACTTGCCTAATTCAAATCTCTAGCTTATTTGGACTGATGCTTTGGTCCCGTTAACATCAGGTGTATTAAAACGACTCCTCTTATTCAAGATTCAAGCTCTGTATGACTCGAAAAAAATTTTCAGTCTTTTTTCAATCATCGAGAGTCTACTGCAAAGCATTCATTCCAAGCACTATACTGATGGCTATGCTAAATAGTGATTTGCTAAAAATTAAGGCAACACAAGTGCTGGGCTATGTGCATCAAGGAGGGCTAGCAAGTTCCTTAAGAGTCATTAAGGGGCTCTGATACGCCTTCCCAGGAGAGCATATCAACTCGCTCAGTAACTGCATCACTGCATTGCATTGTAACGAGCAACTGAGCCCCTCCCACTGGTTGGGCCGGCAGAGAAGCGCCAACCTCATAACGTGCAAATAGTGACGAGAGAAGAGGGAAAGGCACGAAGATGCTGAAATTCAAATTTTGGCTAACAGATGACTCAGTTTCTACAAATCGCATTCAACAAATTCTTGCTGGAAGATATTTGTGAATCGGCATCCTTTAACATCCCACGCATACTGCAACTTTATTAGAGCCCCTTTCAGAGCCACTTCAAGGCACTGGAGCTGTCAAGAAGTCGTTAAGGTAAACTTAATGTAAACCTGCATCAGAGCACATCACAATCCCTGAACTGCAAATCCTTCCATGCATGAGTATAAAGGAGCCAGTGCACTAAAAGAAATGCGAATGGTTGAGTAGTAATCTCTTAGCCAGCTTAGACATCCGGCATTCAGGCCTAAGAACTTTGTACACACAGCATTTCCAATCTTCACACAATACAGCCAGAAATTCTTTGAGAATCCATTATCATCTCATAACAGCACCATGTCACTACTGTTGAACATGTGCAATGGCTCTCTTCAGCACAGCTGCAGTGAAGTCCACATCAGCCTCAGTGATGCACATTGGTGGCTTTATCCTTAGCACCTGCATAAAAACCAGACAGAGGGTTGCATTTGCATAAGTCACTGCTTTTCCTAGCAGGATATGGCCAACAATTCTCTCAAAGTACTGTCTATCATTTCCATACACTTTGCACATGCTCATTTCTGTTATAGCAAATCCAGGATGCAGATATTCCTGGCATCACTTGACAACAGCCCAGGCAGGAATGTTAAATACCACTTAATGGAAGTCATACACAACGGACATGTAAAGAAAGCCACCAGTCACCACCACCACCACCAGTAAGAGAAGGGAATTTTTTTTTTATTTGTGATGTCGATAAACATAAAAAAAGAAACAATACGCTTTTGCCTTCCTTGGTTTCGACGACTAATGGCTTCCATATCATATGTATATCACAACGAAACCCTCACTTCCATACCCTTGTCGGCACAATTAATTTTAAAGAGTTGTACTCATCCTTGGCCTAAATTTTCACCATTGAAAAGTTATAAATTATAAATTTATAAAGTTTATAAATTTGTTTATCAATGTGCAGAGCCAGTGCCTACTGCAAATGACACAGCCCTCTCAATGAATTTCTTTTAGCTATATGCTTATGACATGCACATGCCTGAAAATATGCTTTTAGTGCTCTTCAGCCAAGAGTGAATGACTAATCTGTCTTGCTTATCCTGTGGCAGCTGTGAAATCATCAGTCTCCAAATTTTAGTTAATCCATAATTTGCGTAGCAGTATGCCATGCTTTTGTAAGAATATTACATACTCTCTACCCATCACTCTATTGAAAACACCGATTCTGAGTGCCTAAAAATCTAAATGGCACAACCAATCATACTGTCATGTGAAAACAGAAACCCACCAAAAAGAAGAATAAAAATACCTAAAGCAGACAGAAGGAATAACAGCTAAAGGAGGTGACATTACAAGTGCCTCCTGGTGCCATCACGCCTCTTCCTTGCCAGACAAGATTTGTTGAACCCAGGACCAGCAAAACATATTAGGCTCTCTCTAAGTTATTGATCTGTTGCATGACGCTAAAAGAACTTCCAGCATCGTGATCTGTAGAACTTTACTGCCACAACACTGTCTACAGGGCTATTTACCTGCGGTGATTGCTGTAGTCTTTCTTTTCCTTTTTTTATAATGCTTTTTGCAACAGGCACGTGTGTTTCTTTGTCACTTTTGTTCCTTATTTAGCATGTTCATTGTCTTTCTCGTGCTTCTTTTCCTTTGTGTTTTCTCTGTGCCTTTTCTGTCTGTCTCTTCTCTACCCTCTTTCCTATCTCCTCTGTGTTCACAATAACAACCATAATCATAATTAAGTTAAAAAACAAAGGCTGTTACATGTCCATTCCTAACTCTTTTTTGTAATTTATCAAAGCACTAAGAAATGAAGTCTTCTTTTATTCTTTGACAGTGTTGTCAGACTCATTTCAGTCACTGTGTTAACTGCATGTGGCAATGATTATTAAGGAACACACCATGACTACTGCCAAACTTCCCCTGCCCAGTGGGAGACCATGTATGAAGCTGACAATCAGCTGTCCAGAATATCAACAGCAAGCTATGAAGCAAGGTTACACAACAGGATTACCTGGCCTGATGTGTGTGATAACTCTTAGCTGTATGAGGAACAATTAAGACACCACCAGAGAACATAGTCCATAGGACAGGAGCTTGTGGAATAGCACTATTGTTCTTCTAAAAGCACAAAATTTTTTCCAGTGGCTATCCTTTATATTATCCAAAGGAATCCAGCAAGAATGCAAATTAATCAAAGGGAAGCTTAAAAAATATAAAGGAACATTTGATGTTTCTCCAGTGCTGTGAGAGTAAGGCTCCATAACTATTGACCAAATTCCATAGCTGTGAGTCACCTGCCAATGGGTCTGGATGACAAACATGTGTATCATGGCTTGTCAGGCATGCGAATTCGCCCAGAGTACCTTGAGTGCAACAACCTATGGTGGGGTGTAGATTACTGACCAGCTCTGAATGTTGCATGGGGTTTTTGAATTAATTTTCTGAATCTGAGGCACGGCTGCAATGACTATACCATGCAGGAGAAAAAAGGCAGGATGTCCTTGCATCACTCAGCACAAGTCCTATCAGCCACTTGTGAAATGCCTCACTATTCCAGGCACAGTTCAGTCATAATCTCATGTGTTTGTCTTCAAGTGTCACATCACATCTTATTTACTCTTAATAATCTGGTCAAGTAGGCAGAAACACTAAACATGATGACAAAAGCAATATGAAACATTACACTTGTAAAGACCTTTGTACAAAAGCGCAAGACACTAGCAAAAAGCAAAAGCAAATAAATTTCAAAGCAGGCAGTCTCGTGTGTGTCCCAAAGCGATATTTATTTATCATGGCAATTTATCATGGCACTTCAGTGAACTACTTACACCTTTGAGAAAACCCCACCTACACTTGGCATTCCTGTGACCCAAGCATGATGCAGAAAAGGTTGCATTTGTGAAGCAAATCCAGCCTTTAGATGATTAATACAGAACAAAAAGCAGACTGCGAAGCAGAAAGCACAGCATAAACTTCCTTGGCCTTTAAAAGAATTCTGTTACTGCAACGTTTATGGGGTTAAAAAAAAAAGCGTATCAAAGCCATCAACAGCTTAGAGCTGCACAAATAGAAATCTGAACATAGGGCACATATGCTGCAGACTGTTCTCACAGTGTACAGCACGAGCCACTCATCAGCACTGATACGATTGCCTGCATCCTCGGGCTTTTTGCGATAGCAGCAACTGTAAAACAAGACCTTATTTTATTTTGACGCACAGCCTTTATCAAAGATATACAGCCCGTGGTCTTTGCTTGTAAGTCATGCAGTAAAGCTCTTGTAGCAATTGTGGAAGTCCTAAGCTCCAGAAAGGTGAGGATGCAAATTTCTGACACCTTGATGGCATTTGGAATGCTCATGATGCACAATGAGCCATGCTGCATGGTTGTACATTTTTGACAAAACTGAAATTTGCGTAATATGCGTAAACGAAACACACATAAACGGAAGTTTTAAAACCAGTCTTCTGATTTTACAATGCACTTGTGATGGCGTCCCTACATGAAGAAAGTCGAGTACATCCTAGAACACGTTGTGAAAGCATGGAATGTCATTTCAAAGACAATGTATTATTAAATCACTGCGATACGTGCACTAGGGAGTCATCCCTGGCTAGGGTATGGCCAAGGCCCTGAATTGGCCTAGCTGGTCAAAGAATGCAGACAAAGCAGTCATCCACACACTTGTCTAGACCGCTCGAGTGGCGCACTCTGCTGTGCATTTAAGACAATTGCTGCTCCGTGGCGGGTCCAATATAGCTTTAAAGTCATTATGATTTGAACAAGATCCATGGAAACGTGCATGAATGACAGATTCTTGTTTGGAGCCTAGATTACTTTAAATACAAGTTTACTCCCAAATGCACCATTCAAGCACTCTAGACAGGTGTGTGTATGACTGTACCTAGTGCATAAAGACCTGGACAGGAGCATAAAGAAATAGAGAGGAGCACAAAGACACAGAGAGAACCACAACAACACAGACAAAAGTTCTGTCACTTTTCTTCTGTCTATGCGTTTATGAGCTAGTTAATATGTCTGGTGGTATGGGGTTGGAGCGCAGCCGAAAGAAACACATGCAAACAAAACTTTCACAAATATTTTTCCCATTTCAGAGAGCACCCATGGAGGTAGCTGTTCATTAACAGTTGGCGATTACTTTTAAGAAGAGTGTGACAAAGTATGCCAAGTCATTTCGAAGCTACCTTTTTAAAACACCATGATAAATCTTTGTTGTGATGCTGGATATGCCCCCAAGAGGCGCTCTATCCACTGGGTGTTACTCCTCCGAATCGCGCAAGCTTCTTGTAGAGTCCAACTTGCTGCCACATGCGCTACATCGGCTCACTAATCGTCATCATCATTATCAACCTGACAATGCCCACTGGACAGCAAAGGACTCTCCCATGTCTCTCCAATTAACCTTGTCCTTTGCCAGTTGCGGCCACCGTATCCACGCAAACTTCTTAATCTCATCCGCCCAGCTAACTTTCTGCCGCCCCCTGCTATGTTTGCCTTCTCTTGGAATCCACTCCATTACATGGAAGGACCACCGGTTATCTTGCCCTCACCTTACATGCCCTGCCCATGCCCATTTGTTCCTCTTAATTTCGACTAAGATGTCATTAGCCTGCATTTGTTCCCTCACCGACTCCGCCTGCTTCCGACCTCTTAACGTTACACTTATCATTTTTCTTTCCATAGCTCGCTGCGTTGTCTTTAACTTAAGCTAAACCCTCTTCGTTAGCCTCCATGTCTCTGCCCCATAGGAGAGTACCAGTAAGATGCAGCTGTTGTATGCTTTTCTCTTGAGGGTTATTGGTAAACTGCCATTCATGATCTGAGAGAACCTGCCATATGCGCTCCACCCCATTCTTATCCTTCTAGTTATCTCCCTTCTAGTTATCTCCTCCTCGTGATCTGGATCAGCGATCATTGCCTATATACCCTTACTACTTCCAGCACCTCGCTGCCAATTACGAACTGCTGTTCCCTTGCTAGACTCTTGAACATTACTTTGGTTTTCTGCATGTTAATTTTTAGCCCCACCGTTCTGCTCTGCCTGTCTAACTCATTGATCATGCTTTGCAGTTCATGTCCTGAGCGACTTAGCAAGGCAATGTCATCAGTGAATCGTAAATTACTTAGGTATTCTCTATTAACTCTTATCCCCAACTGTTCCCAGTTTAGGCCCCAGAATTCTTCCTCTAAACAGGCGGTGACTAGCATTGGCGAGATCATGTCCCCTTCCTGACACCTTTCCTTATTGGAATTTTACTGCTGACTTTATAGAGAACTATGGTAACTGTGCAACCATTATAAATATCTTCCAATATTTTCACATAACACTCTTCTACACCCTGATTCTGCAATGCCTGCATGACAGCCAAGGTTTCCGCTGAGTGAAATGCTTTCTCGTAATCAATGAAGGCTACATATATAGGGGTTGGTTATATTCTCCGCATTTCTCTATCACCTGATTGATAACGTGAATCTGGTCCATTGTCGAGTATCCTTTACGAAAGCCTGCCTGATCATTTTGCTGAAGTCCACGGTTGTCCTGACTCTATTAGCGATTACCTTAGTAAATACCTTGTAGGCAACGGACAATAAGCTAATCGGTCTGTAATTATTCAAGTCCTTGATGTCTCCTTTCAAATGATTAAGATAATGTAAGCGTTCTACCAAGCTCCTGGTACGCTCGAGGTCACAAGGCATTGCGTATATAGGGTGGCAAGTTTTTCTAGCACAATCTCTCCTGCCTCCTTCAACAAATCCGCTGTTACCTGATCCTCACCAGCTGCTTTCCCCCTTTGCATTGCTCCTAAGGCTTTCTTTACTTCCTCCTTCATTACTGGCGGGATGTCAAATTGCTGGGCTCGACTGCCTCTCTCAGTAACGTTCTGATTACATTCGCTACTGTATAGATTTGTGCAAAACTCTTCGGCTACTTGACCTATCTTATCCATATTGCTAATGACATTGCCCTCTTTGTCTCTTAGCGCATACGTCTGGTTTTTACCTATACCTAGTTTCCTCTTTACTGCTTTTAGGCTACTTCCGGTCTTTAGAGCATGCTCGATTTTCTCCATGTTAAACTTCCTTATTGTCGTGTCCGGTCGCTGTGTTGAATGCAGCGAAAGACGCACACGGTACTTTAAGACTTCGTTTATTTAAAGCCGATGAGGGTGCGACCAGCGTCGACCGAGGCAGGAGCCGAACTGGCCGCCCGAAGAAAGGAGGGAGTGGAGAAGCGTCCACGGGAGGGAGTGGCTTCCCAGAACAGGAGGAGGGTGCGGGGGCGCACCGTGGGGGGGGGGGCATCCGGCGACAGCGTGCGACGAGGGGCAAGCGGTCGTTAGGAGGAGGATTGAGTGGTCGTTAGGAGGAGGACGCGGGGGCGCACACACACAAAAGCAATAAGGGGACACAACACTTCCTTCCCCCTTAGAAAGTTGCCTGGTATCGTGCAGGGGGTCGGCGCTCACGCGTGGAGGCGCGCTGGCTTTGTGCGCTCGGGGGAGAAACACTTGTAGGCTGGCTGTTGTTCGCTGTGTCTCCTGGGTCTGTCCTGGGCGAAGTCTCCTCTTCCGGGAAGAGGTGCCAGGCTATGTGGGAAAATGGTGCACGTGTTCTCTCCGCTGGCGGACAGCTCTCAGACGGCGTCGTAAATCTACGCAGCTGGTTGAGATGTCGGCGTGCTACTGTGCCATGTATGTTGACGAGCCAAGAGCGCAGGCCTATGCGTCTGACAATTGTAGCTTCCTCCCAGCGTGGCTTTTTCAGAAACTGTCGGGCGAGGACGCGCTGCCCCTCATTAAGCGTGCCGCAGCGCGGAATTGCTTTTTCTTCCCGGAACGTCTCTGCCTTTGGCTCGGGGAGGATGGCTGTGAGCTGGGTTCGCATTTCACGCTCGAACATCATTTTCGAGGGGGTCTCGCCTGTTGTGCTCTGAACCGTCGTGTGCTGCTTGAAGAGAAAGCGCGCAAGGCGGCGCTGCAGCGAGCCTGTCTGATCTCTTTCAAGGGCGCGTTTTAGCTCGGCTACGTAGCGCTCGGCTTGTCCGTTTGTCGCTGGGTGGTAGGGGGCCGATGTAACTGATGAGATCCCGTTGTCGCGATAAAACTTGAGGATCTCCGCAGACACAAACGGTGTTCCGTTGTCCGACACTACCTTGCGCGGCAGGCCGAACGTTGCAAATAGTGATCGGAGGTTGTCAATGACTGCTGCCGAAGTCGTCTGTCCCATTTGCCTTATCTCAAGCCACTTTGTGTAGGCATCTACGACCACAAGGAAAGTGCAGCCCTCAATTGGTCCTGCAAAATCAATGTGCAGTGTGTGCCATGGTGTGTCTGGCTTTTCCCATTCTGGGACAGGAGCTTTCGGCGGGGCGCTCCGGCTGCTCTGGCAAGGCTTGCATTCTCGCACCACTGTTTCGATGTCGTTGTCAATGCCAGGCCACCACATGTAGCTTCTGGCACACTTTTTCATTGCAACGATGCCCCGATGTCCGGCGTGGATGAGAGACATAGCTTGTGCGCGTAGTTCTCTCGGCATCACAACTCGGGACCCAAATATGATGCAGCCGCGATGGGTGCTCAACTCTGTAGCTCGCCTGCGGTAAGCGTCGAAGTTGTCCCCTTTGAGTTTATGCACGTTGCCTTGTTGAACAGCTGTGTAAACTAGCCGGAGAGCTGCGCACTTCTGCGTAGATGCTGCAACTGTGCCTGCTGTAAGCGGAGGTTCTGGCAGTGCTTCGAACATCAGAACGTCTCCTGGTGGAAATGGTTCGTCAACAGTTGCGTCTAGTGGCAGACGGCTTAGCGCATCGGCGTTTTGATGTTTACTCCCATTGCGGTAGACCAGAGCGTAGTCGTACGCTGAGAGTTTGATGGAATGCTGCGTCATCTCGATGACACCTTGCTGCTCCAGTTTGTCGAACTCTTTTTCAACTAAATCTCGGAGAGCAAACGGCACCGGCCTGGCCTTCAGGAATTTGGGTTGCGCGTTGTCCAACAACTCCAGTGTGACCGGGGGCCCTTCGTTTCCTGGAATCTCTTCCGAGAATACTCTTTCGTATTTCTCTTGCAGTTGCTCAACCATGTTCTGGCTCGGCGTCTGGTGTATGCCGCATATCATCACGCCTAGTGGAGAAAACCAGTTTCTCCCTAGAAGGCTTGATCCTGTGCCCTTCACAACAAGCAGAGGTAGCGTATGGGTCTGGCCGTTGTAGTTAACCTGCACGTTGGCAGAGCCCAATAGTGGCAGATTCTGTCCTGACCACGTTCGCAGGTGCGTGTCGTCTTGTTGCAGGGCGGGTGCGTCAGATGGCCATGAAGTTCGGAACGTGTCCTCACTGATCAGAGTACAGGCTGCGCCGGAGTCCACCTCGAACTTAATCAGCTGGTGATGTACGCTTACTTCTGTAAAAATCTTCGGTCGCGTGCCGAGATTCATGGTGTTCAGGTCGTACAACACAGATGGTGTTGCTGATGTTGCTCCATGGAGATCAGATAGCGGCGTATTCTCTGAGGCGTTGACGCTGTGATTAGGCTGGGAAGGTGACTTTATCTTGGCAAGTCTCCGTTTCGTAATGCATGCTCTTTCGATATGCCCTCGCTTGTGGCAAAAATTACACGTGGCTGACTGGAATCGACATCCCTGGGGGTTGTGTTGGTCGTCACACCGCCAGCAGCGTTGTGCCTTTTTGACCGATTTTACAACAACAGAAGGCTTGCGCACCTGGTTGCTTGTCTGGTGTACCGGCTCGGTGTTCCGGCGAATCCCTCTCTGCTGGTGACCGGCGCTCTCCGCTCGAACGGCGATGTCGTAAGCTTTGCTGAATGTGAGGTCCTTCTCAGCGAACAGGCGCTGCTGCAGTGACTCGTCACTCAGTCCGCACACAAATCTGTCGCGTAACATCACGTCCAAGGGAAGCATGGTGGTGTTAGCAGAAGAAGCTGCGTCTCCCTCCTGCCCGGTAGCTGTTGTCGACAGCGTTCCAAAATTGCAGTCGGCAGCGAGCTTCTTGAGCGCGGCTACGTAGGCGCTCACAGTTTCTCCTTCCAGTTGATCTCGTCGTTGGAAGCGAGCCCGGCTGTAGACCTCGGATGGCCTTGGGTCGTAGTGCTTTTGCAGCGCTTTTACGATGTCGTCGTAAGACACTGCCGCTGGTGTGCTTGGCTGAATAAGGGCGCAGACAGTATCGTAGGTCTGCTCCCCGCACAGCGTGAGCAGGTTGGCCCTCTTCAAGGCTGGGTCTGTGATGTTGTTAGCTTCAAAGTAGAACTGAAGGCGTCCAACCCACGATGACCACGATGAGCCGTTGAACTCTGGTATCTGATTGGGAAACCCTCGCGTAGCCATGGCTTGTCAATAGCGTTGCGTAGCGCGGGTCGAATCCACTTTCTCGTCGCCACTGTCGTGTCCGGTCGCTGTGTTGAATGCAGCAAAAGACGCACACGGTACTTTAAGACTTCGTTTATTTAAAGCCGATGAGGGTGCGACCAGCGTCGACCGAGGCAGGAGCCGAACTGGCCGCCCGAAGAAAGGAGGGAGTGGAGAAGCGTCCACGGGAGGGAGTGGCTTCCCAGAACAGGAGGAGGGTGCGGGGGCGCACCGTGGGGGGGGGGGCATCCGGCGACAGCGTGCGACGAGGGGCAAGCGGTCGTTAGGAGGAGGATTGAGTGGTCGTTAGGAGGAGGATGCGAACTGTCGTTAGGAGGAGGACGCGGGGGCGCACACACACAAAAGCAATAAGGGGACACAACACTTATGTTGGCTACCTTGCGCTTATTTGTTAACTTCAATAGCTCTGATAGTTCTATTCTGTATGTGGAGTTAGACGTCCTCATTCTTTGGCGTTTCTTAATCAGATCTTTAGTCACCTGAGATAGCTTGCCGGTATTCTGTCGAACCATTCTACCACCTGCTTCTGCGGCACCCTCCGTAACGATAGCTGTGAGATTATAGCTCATTGTTTCAACATTCCAGTCGTCTTCTTCAGATAAAGCGGAAAATCTGATCTGCAGCAAATCCTGAATTCCTCTACTTTCATTCTTAACGCTAACTCGTTAATAGCCTTCCGTTTCACTAGTTTTCACCATTCCCTAATACGAGACCTTACCATTCTGTGGTCACTACAATGGACCTTTCCGAGCACCTCCACATCCTCTACGATGCCAGGGTGAGCACATAGTATGAAGTCTGTTTCATTTTTAGTCTCACCATTGGGGCTCTTCCACGTCCACTTCATGTTTGCTCACTAATAAAGTCATTCAAACTAGGCAGCCTAGACAGATTTAAATGAAAAGCAGCTCTCAAACGGCATAAGTGAAGGAAAGCAAACCACGCACTGTAGCAGACAATGGCACAGACAATACCCCCATCTACCCACCCACCCACCTACTAACACCTGTGTTGAGCACGCTCGGACGGTTCCACTGCTGGTAATGTCACTGGCAACATGATGGTCACATCACATGATACACCAACAAAGTTGCTCATGTCGCGAGTAAGTCACTAACAGCTTCGCTGTAAAAGACAGAAGCTAGCCATATTAAGAAACACCACGATCTTTCTGTAAAGTTGGTTGATTTGGGAGAACAATTAGGGGAGTAAACTCAGTAGCTGTGGCATCAAGCTACCAAGAATGAAATCACTGGCTCAATCTCAGCATTGCAGCTGCATTATAATGGAGGTGCAATACAAAAATGTTGACCTAATGAGATTTCATTGCACATTAAAACATTTCAAAGTAAATAAACTGCATTGAATTGAAAAATGTGATCGGAATCAATCTGCAGCTATTTGCATGCACCTAAATGTGCCTTATAACCCGTGTGCAACTGTAGTATTCAAAAACTGATGAACTTCTCTTTCTTTTAGAGAAATGAAACACAGTGTAGAAAGTCGAAAAGAATACCTCTAAACATTCAAGTGGTTTGAATGGCTATCAGTGTATCGATCAACAGGTAAATGCAGCATACATACAAAGGCACATGCATTTTTATATATTCATGCCACTTGCTTAGGTTAGCACAAGCTTTTTTTTAATTTTGTACAATTGTTTGTTCCATCACAAAAAATAAACACTGTCAGTTGTTCCGAAGAACTTCCACAATCAGTGAAGCCTGCCTAAAATTGACTGAGACACTGCATGTGACACACAACAGATACAATGTGACACATTCCCTTGTGCACTACTTACGTGCCCATACTGTCCACCCTTGCCAATAAGGACACCCATTTCACGACACTGCTCCAGTATGGCATTCACTTTTTCTGCTCCAAGAGGCACTTTCGTTTGCTGTAAAAAACAAGATGCATGTTCGTACTCTTAGCACTCAAATACCAAAAAAAAAAAAGCCTACAGAATTAATCATTAAGAGCAGTGTTCATACACATTAATTCTCTCAGAAATTTCTGAAATGCATCCCCTGAATATGTGATCCATCTACTGAACACAGCTGTTTCAACCAAGTGCACCATAGGGAGAACATTACATGAGAGTAACTTTCAATGTGCTCAAAACGTTGTACATAAGAAAAAGCACCTTTCATTTAATCATGGAAAAGACCTCGGTTGGTCTTATAAATGGTGATTGCCAAAAATACTAAGCAAACACAGTATCAAAAACAGAAATGCACACCACGTGGTATATGCAAGGACTTTATCTTCCAGCATTTGTCTTCAGAACTGGAGACACTTCTACAGACACCTTTCCTTATGACATGGCGCAGTATTTATTCTTAGAAACAAACAGTAAACCTTCGTAATAACAAAATTGCCTTATTTGAAGTTTGTCACGGTCCCAACCAAACTGAAGTTTTATATCAGATTACTCTGAATGCAACGGCAGTTAACTCTGCATATTGTGAAGAGTGAATTACTGACACACTGGAGGCCCATTGACATTGATCCTTCATTTTTCTATATTTTTAATCCGGCAAGGCAAACTAATACCCCTGCCACACGGTAAATTTAATGTCATTCCCATCAAATGACGTTCGTTCAAAATGGCATTATTTTGCTGCCACACGAGAAAATATAATGTCATTCGATGAAAACGACATTAGGTATCAAATGAGTTTACAGAACTCATTGTCCAGCCATCTCCGAGCTAATGTGTTATCTCGACACCAGAGACTTGGTGAGAATATACACCAAAAAACACGATTTCAAAAGCGTCACAAGCACTGTAATATTTCCGCGTCTGTATTATTGTGCAGTCGTTCATTTATGTATATAAAAATGCCAAATAGAATTGGAAAAAAATAAAACTCACTCTCGCTACCAGCCTTGCGTGGCTTGCGTGGTTAACATTCACAACATGGCGACGCCCAGCCCGCCCGCTTTGGACCGAATACTGCGTCGCTGCTGCATTTTTCGACGCGATATCTTGCTCTAAACGGTTGTATTCGCTTTTATTTGGTGCATTCTCATCCCTCCGTAACAATATAGGTGTGAAATATTAACCGTTTTTGAGGTAAATTTAAGAATTTCTTGATGCTAGGCTTAACTATGTACGGCGTACACTTGTCATAGCAACGACCCCAGGCGAAGTATTTCTCCAACTTTGCACTAGAATCTACATTTCTATTTCATACAATTGATTTACATTAACAAAAACAAAGCCTTCAAATGCATTCATTACTGCCATTAATAAAAGAGAAAAATGTTTCTTCGACACACAGTTCAGGAATGTTTGACTTGCTGTCATCTAGATGGTGCCACAGTATGTTATGCTTCTGGCGCGATACACTAGTCACTCCCAATCACCGTACTCCCAACTAAAACTGTTGTGAGGACGGGCGGCAGTGCACGCAAGGTGCGTCCGTAGCACGCGCAAAGCTTTTGCGGACGCACAGCTAGTACTGTCTAATTTCACCATAGAGAGCATTTTACAAAATGACGTGAGGAAAAACATATTCACATACAACCTGACATTATTTAAGCATTGATAGTTATATAGTATGTGCACTACCAGATTTCAAGGTTACAAAACAGATATACTTAGTTTCATACATAGCAGGCAACGCTGCAGAGGCTGCAAAAGTAGTGCGTCTGCGAAACCATACTACTCCGCTGCGTATCATTCTTCCTCCTTGAAGCCTAGGTGAGTGCTTGGATGAATTCAAAGAGCAGTATAAAACAAAGTGGTAGCAGTGAAAATTACGGTCGAAGCTGTAAGGCACTCTGTACTTGGACCCTCTGGCTATAATTTTCGCTGTGTGCAAACTACTTTATAGGCGTGGACGAAGTATGGGCGATTTCCCTTCCAGCCGCGAGTCAGACCAGTTCTTACTTCTCGTAGTCTCGATGAGTTGGAGGACGAAAATGTGGTAAGAGGTAAAACGAAGTCCAGAAGATTGCCATCCACAGCACTTAAAATCTGTCCCAATGAGCAGACTTAGCCTGCGTGAACAGGCACGCTAGCTTTGGCAGCATTGCCTGCTATGTATGAAACTGAGAACAGTAGCCCTGTACGAATCAGACCTGAAAGAATCTGCTTGTTCTTTACATAACAGCATGACTTTTACGGGCATAAGCAAATAGCAAAAGAAAAGGACAGGACAAAACACTCTTCTCATCCCTCCTTATCCATTCAAGTGTGTGTGCAGAACACACACTATTATGTTTCATTAGATCAAAACCAACTAGCTCAGCAACAAGTTTTGCCACCATACTCTGGGACAACCTTTAGTGGCTATGCAGAAGAAGCTACAGGAACAAGGCAGCAGCTTCCATACCAATGTGCACGGTCGGCTAGAGAATGTGTGTGAACAGCTGCACATCTGTGAAAGCCATCGTCTCATGTACAGAGGGCAAAACGCATGTCTAGAACACGTTCTGAGCGTGTTTCAGGCTTAACACGCGATAACTAGCGATAAAATTTGGTTAAAATTTGGTTAAAAATGGTCTGGATGTAAACATGTGCAGTTAAACTCATAGAATTTCATCGTCATTTTTTTCCTTCTTGGTCGCAGCGGCTTTGGGAGGGGTGGAACACACAGTTTGATTGTTCTAGACATGTGTTTTGCCCTCTGTACTATATATCTTTTATTGCATAGCCACAGAAAGTTGTTCTTGTGTAGAATGGAATGGCATGCCTTTCTAAGCACTGCAATACTTTATAAGTTCGGACCCTTTGTGCATCAAGGAAGGTGATAGTGGAAAGGAGGAGAGGGGGGGGGGCAGCAGAAGTGGAACTACAGCGTGTTCTGCAACCGTAGAATGCTTCTCACAGCTAAACCGGTGAATTGTTTGAACTCAAATTTCACACAGAAATTGCATTTGGTCAGCAGAATTGTTTTATACCAGATTTGTTTGGGGTACTAGCCTAAATCAATAAGAAAAAGTTGGATATTCGCATTGTCTGTGGCAACAACAAAACAAAAAAGGCCGCTTTCTCAGCAATTGCACCGGTGGCGCCATCTCGTTTTTCGGCCGTAGAGATTCGGCAAAGGAGGCAGGGGAGTGTTTTGAGGGAGGTTTGAAGATGCTGTCAAACTACAAACTTAGTGAAGTTTTGGCCAAACTACACTTTTTGTGATCATTGATAAAGCAGTTGCTGAAGAGTCTTCAAACCCCCCGCAAAAAGAAGCCCTCCTTTGCCAAATCTCCACGATCGACCAACGAGATGACATCACCGGAGGAATTGCTGAGACAGTTGCCTGTTTCATTTCACCATCACCACACACGATGCAAATATCCAGCTTTTAAAGCGAAAGCTTTACTACCTGCACTTTCAAGCCTTTGCCGTGAGACGGCGGTGCACATGAAATGACCTTTCGCATGACCTCTGTGTGACGTCACGCCGAAGAGCTGGGCGACCATCTCGTGCCGTCTGTGAGTAGTGGTGGTGCCACCACCGCCGGCCTTAGATTAGATTGGATTAGATTAGATTACATTAGATTAGATGACATTAGTTTACATTAGATTAGATTAGATTACATTGAATTGTATTGTATAACCGATGCATCACGACAAGTCTAACCACAAGCACCACCACCAGCTACACTACCAGCTGAACCACGGCGTAGGTACGGATATTGCTTTCGCAATTACCGGGCTTAACCAAGCTAAGCCACAGCGAATTTTTTTCTTATTGATTCAGGCAATTACCCCATAGAAGGTATAAAACAATTCTGCTGATCATTAAATGCGATTTTTATGCGAAATTTGAGCTCGAACAATTCACCTGTTTAGCTGTGAGGTGCATTCTACTACGCGCGTTTAACTTCGGAACAGTCTTTATTGATAACAAAAAATGGTAGGTCATACAACTCATTGTGGCCATGAATTGGGCTTGGTTTATGAGTATAATACACAAAATGGAAATAAAAGGAATACTGCATCACTTCATCTCACTAATTCACCAAACGTTGGGTAGCTGCAATGCAATACTGGACTTTTTTTAAGCAATGCTTTAGAAATATATAAAAGTCCCTGAATAGCTGCAATTAAATTCATATATGTTCTTGAATGAGCACACGCAGATTTATCAGCTTAAAAAAAGAGCAGGGGGCTACTTCAAAACACAGGAGCTTCAAAAACCTCAGAGTGCACAGACCACCATGTGAGAACCACTGGTCTCAGTAATCTTATTTTCAATTCTGAACATACTATATGCGCAAGCAAAAAAAAAAAAGAAACATCAGAAGCCTCTGATAAAGAGCTATAAAATATGGTAATTTTCAGCTAACAGTGAATTCATAAAATTGAAATCAACACTATGCTTTCGCTTTGTTTTCAACATTTATTAATAACTGCAGTAAGTTCTTGGTACAAAGCTAATTAATGGTTATAAATGAACTTTAACATGTGACTTTATTTTCTCTTTCAATTGAAGTGTCCACCATATTCCACTCTACTGCATAGCATTGCTGTTTACTATTTACTGTTTGCCACACTTTAAAGAGATCTTTACACCATTAACATTTACAAATGCAATAAGTCCACCACAAGGATCAATGAAGCTATAAAACTAATCACCAAGCAGGAATTCTGTATCGCCAACTACGTAGCCATGACCAAGACACGACACATTCTGTGATGTGACCTACACTAACCTTATTTTCCACAAGCTCCACACCCAGCATGAGTCCTTTGCCTCTGACATCACCGATCACAGGGAACTCTTTTCTTAGTGATTCCAGTGCTTGCAACAGCCGGCTTCCCATCACACGAGCATTTTCCATGCAGCCTTCATCATCCAAGACCTGTGCATTCAGTACAAAACAAAACAGCGTTATCAACAACTGCACTGCTTCGTAGGCATACTGAATAAAAGTTGCTCTTCACTCTAGTCATCACAGAGAAACAGAATATGAAAATGCAGCACAAAAACAAAGAACAGGCATAAATGCGATAGCACAACAGCTTCAAGCCACTATGCAGCATCTATACTCCATCTCCCAAGTTGTTTGCAGGGGTGTGCAGGCAGCGGCGTTCTGAGCCAGTCAAAACGCATTCCTCCACACCTCTCACCCCGCGAATGGTGGCGTTATCCCTGAGAAAGAAAAAGCACCAGTGTCAGCTGCTGCGCGCAGCAAACTCGGCTGACTCGCTGGACACCATGTTTACGAATAGCGGTGCACCACTCCACAGCAAGCCTTCACAGTGCTGTGTTCATGCGGACCTTCTCAGCTCATTTAATCAGCGAATGAGATGCTTCCTGTGCTTTCAAAACACCTACCATGAACTACCTTTTCAATTACTGCAATAACTGTTTAAAAAATGGTCCCAATACTGCTCAAATATTTGAAGGACTATTTGTTGTCTTCCTTGGCCCTGATTGTACGAGAGAGCTCCACTTTTGACAATGCTGCAAACAACTTGTGAGATGAAGTATGGTCATATTTACTGCTAGTAGGAGCCTTTACAGCAAGCTTCACAAATAGACTTGAGCAATGTGTTTAGTACCCATGCTGCAACAGAGACAGAGAGAGACTAGGAAGCGACAATGCAGCCAGTTACTTGCATGCTAGCAACGAACAAGGTATAGCCAGTCTTTTTGAAAAGCAGAAGTGAGGACACCTACTTTGCTGAGAGAATACATACTGAATTAACCAGAGCAATTTTGCCACAAAGCCCCGTGAAGCAAACTATGTGTTACCACTCTTTTTGCTACAACTGCTTGCAAGGAGTGCAGGTGTACTTGAAACTAAATGCACAACTGGCACGGCTTGAATATATATATATATATATATATATATATATATATATTCAAAAGATATTGGTTTGAAAACATTTAAAATAACCATGTCACCTATCAACACACTCCTTACACAATAGTCAGTATGAATTGAAGTAACCCTGGTCTCTATTTTAAATGCAAAGCAGGTGAACCAGCCACTTGATTTCTGATACATGCCATTGGTATGGTAATACCAGCCAGAATTTTTAGACCTAGCATGATACAGCAGTATGCCAGATTACCAGACTGCAGTAGTCATTTCATCTGTTGCATGGTTGCAGCAGTGCAATGGGCCAGCCCTTCACAGGCTCTACTCTTTACAGATGGCTTAATGGCTGCAGTGACGGAAGCAAGCATTTAAGCTTCGTTCGGTGCAACTTTGATGCAAGAAAAAAAAACGTCAGGTGCAGCGAATGAGATTTTGTGGAACACATGTTGTAGTTACATATACATGTCACAAATAGTTAAGGACACCAACTGCACAGGCATACAAGGCTAGCAGAGCCACATTAAAAGTGCTAATAACAAGGATTTAAGATGAGAATTGTCATAACAGCAATATCTGTGCAAGTCTTCTCATAGGTTTTCTTTTCTGCATCTCTCTTGCATGAAAAAAAAAAGAAACAATAAGATGACCGGCCATAAAATTAAGTTGGGAGTAATGCCTGTAGCTTTCTCTGCTAGCAGCATGCCCACAGTACCCATATGGTACTGATATGCAGCATTCAAACTCTTTCCTACTGGCTTCCCTTGAGTTCAGATATATAAACACTGATGTGTACTGAGAACCATTGCGAGGGATCCATGCATCAGCTAATACAAACAGTGGGACCTACTGTGATATGCAACACTGTGAGAGTTTACTATATGGCATATTAGTGATAATTCAAACTGAGATAATTCATACTTTTGGTTAATTCAAACAAATTTCAAAATTTTGGTTGGCCAGCTATATTTTTGATGCTTGCTCCAATGCTCTCGATGCACGGAAAAGTGGCAGCCGAGGTTGGATATGTCAGGTTTTCGGTGCTGAACGAGCTGAAAATTCGGCCCCTCCAACCGGTTAACTCGGACCCGCTGCGAAGTAGGGGGCCCCGTCGACGTCTGATTGGCACTGCAAGCGATCACAAGTGCCCTGCCACTGTGTAGTTTCATTTTCTGAGCTTCACTTTACCAGCCCACGGCAATAGCGGCTATCGGCTCCATGTGAGTGAGCCAAGCCCAGCTGTGCGCCATTTCACACTCTGATTGGCAAGTCGCTATTCTTTGCTTGGTTTAGAAAGAGTCTCGCCATTCAGGCAAAGATGTGCGTCCCCTTGCTTCTGTCCACATGGTTCTTCCTGAGTGCCAAAAATGCGGGCTCATCATGAGTTGCTCATAATTTGAGTGGTGAAGCCATCGTTACTCGGGCGCTGCAACTTGTGAGAAGGCTCCATCACTACCACTACCGCATTGCACCTGTGAAGGAGGCTGCAGAAGGCCTTAATATTTTGAAGTAGTTCTGCTTTAATATTCCCGACAGTTGGCATGCATAACAGCATGATGTAATTGTGAAAAATATCTCTGCCGCACAGTTTCCACTCGAAAGCAGACAACCACTGCCCAGTTTTTTATCAATTAAATTTGCTGTGCTATGAAACGGTTTTTTTTTTTTAAGTTTTTTTTGTAGCCATTCAATGACTCGGCCTTTGGATAATTCGGATGTTTCTTCCAGTCCCTTGAGGTCCCAATTAATGTGGTTTTACTATAATGGGAAAACAGCGCATCACTGACAATTTTTTTTCAATGAAACAACCAGTTTGAGACTGCTCATTGGGTAAACTTATCAGATAAAGTTGTCAGGGTGCAACCAGCGGAACACAGACGCAGGACAAGAAAAAGGAGGTACACACACCACACCGCTGCACTTGCAACTTATTTATTTCCAAGAAAACCACCACATTTAAATGTTTCCCTGCGCAAGCGCACACTCTGGACAATGGGAACGACTGTATTAAGATAAAAGAAAGTTATATTCTTTATCCGTGATAAAAACCGAAGGATCGCTGACACACATCTCCTTGTTTTTCCTGATTAAAAATGCTTCAAGAATTTCACGCTCACGTCTTGTTCTCCGCCGACCAATTATGCTCGTGCGGTGAAGCAAAGGAGAACATCCTTTGCATACCTTAACATGCAAGGCTAAATTGCTTCCAGTGCCTGAATTGAACGTTGTTCGGTGCTGCCTCAGACATTCATTGATGCACCCTCGGGTTTGCCCGATGTAGGTTTTCCCACAGGACAATGGGATGCAGTACACCACCCCTACTTCACACGAAGTGAACCTCGTCTGGTGTTTGGTGTTACAGGTCCCCTTTTTCTGTGGACCACCAGAAATATGGGCGCACAAACCAGACAGTTTCCGGGGGGGGGGGGGGGGGGGGGGGGGGGGGGGGCAGAAAAAACCGTAGTGGCACTGAATTTTTGTGCCACTTTTTTCAGACCGTGCGATGTCTTGTGGCAGTAAGGAAGCACTTCAATCTTCTTCCTGTTCTCTTGCAATGGACTTGCAGACTTAGCCGGCAGTTTCTTCATCTTATTCCCCAGTGATTCACCCACCGCAAGCAAAACCGCCGGGGGAAACCCAGAATCCGACATCCGCGCAACTTGCTCGGCCAGACTTTGCTGCATGACATGTGGGCAACTTTTCTTGAGAGCGTTCGAAAAACACAAATTTGCGATGCTGTGTTTCACCAGCTTCGAATGAGCCGATTCATATGGCAAAAGCGACATTTTAGTCCTAGGCGCATATTTCCAACACACGTGCCCGTCGGGTAAAAAAGTCAATTCTAAATCAAGGAACCTAATGGTCTTGTCAGAAAGAATGTCTTTGGTAAAAGCCAACGTAAAAGCCAACACGTGTTATTAGGGTTTTCAGATATGTGGACGATTTTCTAGTCATTTTAAAATTAAATGAAACTGACCAGCTCACTCTTGTGGCAGACCAGCTTTTAAATGTTTTTAGCGCATGCTCTAAGAACTTGGCTTTTAACAAAGACATTCCTTCTGACAAGACCATTAGGTTCCTTGATTTAGAATTGACTTTTTTACCCAACGGGCACGTGTGTTGGAAATACGCGCCCAGGACTAAAAAGTCGCTTTTGCCTTATGAATCGGCTCATTCGAAGCTGGTGAAAAGCAGCATCGCAAATTTGTGTTTTTCGAACGCTCTCAAGAAAAGTTGCCCACATGTCAAGCAGCAAAGTCTGGCCGAGCAAGTTGCGCGGATGTCGGATTCTGGGTTTCCCCCGGCGGTTTTGCTTGCGGTGGGTGAATCACTGGGGAATAAGATGAAGAAACTGCCGGCTAAGTCTGCAAGTCCATTGCAAGAGAACAGGAAGAAGATTGAAGTGCTTACGGTTTTTTCTGCCCCCTGGAAACTGTCTGGTTTGTGCGCCCATATTTCTGGTGGTCCGCAGAAAAAGGAGATCTGTAACACCAAACACCAAACGAGGTTCACTTTGTGTGAAGTAGGGGTGGTGTACTGCATCCCATTGTCCTGTGGGAAAACCTACATCGGGCAAACCGGAGGGTGCATCAATGAATGTCTGAGGCAGCACCGAACAACGTTCAATTCAGGCACTGGAAGCAATTTAGCCTTGCATGTTAAGGTATGCAAAGGATGTTCTCCTTTGCTTCACCGCACGAGCATAATCGGTCGGCGGAGAACAAGACGTGAGCGTGAAATTCTTGAAGCGTTTTTAATCAGGAAAAACAAGGAGATGTGTATCAGCGATCCTTCGGTTTTTATCACGGATAAAGAATATAACTTTCTTTTATCTTAATACAGTCGTCCCCATCGTCCAGAGTGTGCGCTTGCGCAGGGAAACATTTAAATGTGGTGGTTTTCTTGGAAATAAATCAGTTGCAAGTCCAGCGGTGTGGTGTGTGTACCTCCTTTTTCTTGTCCTGCGTCTGTGTTCCGCTGGTTCCACCCTGACAACATTATGAACCAACTAGCCCCAGCAATTTATGCTCCTGAATTATCAGATAAAAATCTCTGGTTCCTTGAAGCTTGAATTAATGAGTGTCTACCGTAATTTTTATTTTCGTTGCATAACCCTTGTCTAGCACAGGTTTCGTGCAATTTCAGCGATAATACTATATCAGTGCGAGATTACAGAGTGGTATCCTTGGAGTAAATGACACACCACTTTGATCACTGCAACTGGCATAATTAGTGCCATGTTTCCTCGTCTCAGCTACAGTGAAAGGCGCCACCAAATTCCTCTCATAGACTGAGTCGCATGACTATGCTTGAAAGCAAAATAGTGAGTATGTTTTCATAGTTGTAGCGCTGAACTGTAGCGAGTCAGATGGGAAAACAAGGTGAGGGCAATGAAGCACTTCACCATGCATCTTGCGTTGGCTGTGCTTATCTTGTTTTACTTGTTTCTGCCCCTACTGTACAATTCACCACAATTTTGGCGAGTTTCATGGGTTCGATCTGAACTCACAAAAACGTGGTTGGTTTCAATAAGCAACACAAAATTGGCAGTCTTACAAGGTAGGACATATCTAGAACATTCAAGCAGCTGTACAATGAATCAGTGTTGATAAAGGAAGTGTCAACAGGCGACACTACATGGTATGCCGTGCCATAACTGAAACGCTATAATTGAACAAAAATTACCACTCCCCTCAGCTTTATTCCCTGCACAAAGCACCCCGTTTCATGTTTTTGGTTAAAATTAGTGCTTTATGCTGCCTCTAACCCTCTGGCATGTTGCTGCCATGCTGTGTTAACACACACGAAGACTATATGTCAATTGTGCATTTCCTATTGCCACCATTTATACTCCATGCTCAGTTACAAAGCACACAGCTAAGCTTTTTACTGCAATAGCTGCCAAAGTAAAGGCCTGAAAAAGCGCAGCGAACACTAAGCCCAAGCAGATGCGTTGAAAACAAAGAGCCACTGAGGTGACTGACATCAATAACAGCTGAACCAACGGCAGTAGCCACAGGGTTGCCACCAAATGTGTTGAAAAAGCTAGCTGCATCCAGGGCTTTCGCAATTTCTGGTGTTGTGATCACTGCAGCTAGTGGAAAGCCATTACCAATGCCCTTTGCCATGGTCACTGAAATGATCACGAAAAAACAAAAACACAGAGTTGCAACATGTGCAAGCAGCAAACATCATTAGGAGTAACATAATGCAATCAGTTTCTACAAATGGTATGTAACTTTTCATATCTATTAATCCATTTGCTCACCTTAGATAATATTTTAAGTAAGCCTGTACCCACAATGATAAATACAACTGTGTGCTGCATACGTTCAGTACAAATGCACATCAAGCAAAGGAAAATTTTGATTTTCTACAACACGCCTAAACCTGTGTGACCCAGGGAAGGGAGCCAGGTACATAGAAACCGAGATCCCAAAGTCAAGTAATTCAAGGGTTTTCAGTTTCAGTAGACAGGTAAGTGAAAACTGTTACAGCAGCAAGCAAGGACAAGCTATTCAAATATAGAAACAAATCAAAACATAGACTGAAAACGCAGCTTGAGTCATTACTTTAAAAGCACGCTAGCAGATGCACGCTCAAACAATTTTGCCTACATGTACAGATATAAAAATCCAAGCCTTTCACTGCTCTTTTACTCACTGACTCACTGTACATCTGCACATTACGTTAACAATTATTAAATTTATACCCAAATTATAAGGCCCTTCAGGTGCACGTGAGTAAAATGAGGCCAAGCAGATATACTGCAATCAGCTACAGTGGTATAGTGGCTATTGCATTTGGCTGCTGAGCCAAAGGTTAAGGGATTGAATTCCAGCCACAATGGCTGCATTTTGACGGAGACGAAACGCAAAACCACCCATGTGGTATGCAATATGTTGGATACCATCATGACCACAGGTGGCACATTCTCATTCAGCCTTCACTTGGGCGACATGAATGAGAGCATGAGTGATGTATGTTGGTGGGTGTTACAGCACATATGCTCTATTGTGCTGGTTTCAGTTTGATGCACCAGTAGTGCCAGAATTGGTTGCAGCAGTGTGGCAACAAGAAAACCTAAAAAGTGATAAGACTATTATGGCTAGATAATAATCTCTAATCAGTGAAATGAGCTGCCTGACTGTCTTGCTAGTTGATATGTTAACTATCAGATTTTAGTTAACCAGGTTGGTACTAGTTTAAATTTCTTAGCTGTTTCATGAAATTTGCCCCAACATTTGATATTACGGTGCTGAAAATATCCTTTTCAAATGATCTAATAAGTGTTTATTGGCTGCAAAAGGGATAAGTACATATATAATGATATTCAAATAAGGGTCCCAAAGCCAGATTATTTATAAACATTGACAGCAGGCTTTGGTAAAATACCGTATTTACACGAATATAACGCATTTTTTTCATTATTTCACTGGCTTCAGAATGCACCTCGCGTCACATTTGGAACCAAGGTACGAATATCTTGCGATATTTTTTTTCTCGGTGCTACTTAAGGTAGCTACAGCAAACGTCACCACCAGACATAGCTGCTTGGAGAAGGCAGTGTTTTGATGGCTTTGGGGCCATGTGGTGCGTACGGGTAAAGGAGAGGGTGGCTATGGATGTGAAAAGAAGGCAGTACAGGCCGTTGAGAAAGAGAAGGCAATGAAAGAGTTGAGTGGAGTAGAGAAAACAAAAATGGGCAAACAGGCACAGGACTGTACACCATAAAACACGAAGCAGTAGTGTGAGGCAGTGACGGCAAATGCTGCTGCACATGTGACTGCGTGCGTTAGGAGGCTTTGCTGTGCTCGATGAAGTCGCACAAATTTATAAGTGTTGCCTCTTAAAAATATCGGCGTACTCATTGTTTCCATATTTCTGCGAGCCGTCTTCGTATTTCCACAGCTGCAGTTGGTTTAAGCAAGATGAGATCATGTTACACTTGTTGTACTCATATTTTACTTTTTCGTTTTCATACGGTCTCAAACACCCCCGTCATGTTATATTCGTGGTCTCATTACGTACGTGTAAATACGGTACTGCACATACTCGTATAATGAACGCACTTTTTCGTAGGCAAAACTGGAGCTGATTTTGGAGGTGCATTTATTATGCGGAGTAAAGTTTACACAGCAAGAAGTTAAACTTTCTCTAACTTCATTCACAAATTTATGGGATATATTTGTTATGTGAGAGCGTTAGTTATGCAAGTAGACACAGTAGCCTGTACATGGCACAACAATGGTGAAAGAGTTAAAAAAATGCACACCCTGGGAAATGAAAAACAGGCATTAGAAATATGTGAGCACTCATATTTTTTGCCAGCAAAGGTCACAAGGTAATAAATACTCAGAAAACAAGACAGAGCAGTGTGTGGACTTTCAGCACAGCCATGAGTGGCAAGGAAAGTCGCAAGGGGCCTAAAACACCTTTTTGTCGGCCCTAGGAAAGCTCTTTGAAATGATATGATACCACTTGAAGAATGGCATCGTGAAACAAACTTTCAAATGCACGAAGTAGAAGCAAATGACAATACGGCCGTACCATTTCCTATAATCAGGATGAAGCCCAGAGGAATCACCACTACTGCTCCTTTTCTTTTTATTCTGCAGTTGTTTCCACACTAGCAGCACTATTTTCATCCTCTGCCGCCACAAAACATATTTTCTGTTTAGCTCTTATCAATGAGGTTGCTTGTTCATGATGTTTCCATGTCACCATCACCATGTGCTACGTAGTGTCGCAAAACACTTTGGAATGTGGGAAGTATGTGGCACAGGTGGATGACATGAACGCGGCATTGCATTGTAAGCTTGCTCATTTTGTGCAACAGCAAAACTTGGTTGACAGGTTCCTGGCCACATGCTTTACTTGCTGAACATGCTTACTGCACTCAAGGGACGGTTCAAGGCTGCTTTAAAATTTGAGGATGCCAAGGATGTTGTAAAGATGAGTCATTATGACAGGCAGTGCACAAAAGGCTTCACTATACCGCATTTTTTTTTTTTTTGTACCACATCACACATCAAAGTCAATGGGAATGAAAGACAAATTAGACGATGGGCCATTCCATGCCAAACAAACCAGAGTTTGCACTCGACCTTCTACGATCTTTTCCACAAAATTTGTGGCGCTTTATTGAACAGTCTAAAGTAATTAGCCTTAATAACTTTCAGGAGAAAATTTCCTGGTCACGTGACAACCCTCTGAATTTTTCAGATGAGTGCAAAAGTTTCTCTCACAAAAAAATTAACAAAATATCTAATGTTTCACTTTCGCGCTCAAAAAGTGTTTATAGATAATGTATATGCATTGTGGTTTTTTGTACAGGGGCGTTCCTAGTAAAAATACGAAATGTGGCTCAACTGATAGCTAGTTTTATTGTAATTTTGCTCAGCGAATTTTGCCAGAGTTTTTTGTGTTAGCGAGAAAATATTTTTGAAGTTGATTGTCGCACCACAAGCCATGCTTGCCCTGTACTGCCACTGCACTGCAAAACACGACTGTGGCGCTGCTCAGAATTCTATGTTGGGTTTACATGAGCAATGGTATGCGAGAGCAGCATCAAATGAATCGAGGGGGTATTGGGAAGAGCGAATATGATTACCTCATGAAGCAGGCATTTTGCCACCTCTGCGCTCTGCTTTCTCCTGCTCTCACTCCCCTTTAAGCCAGAGTTGATGCAATGCGCACTGCTCCCAAATTTTCTGCTGGCAGTTGTTCAACTAATAAAGAAGACACAATACAGAAGACGCAATACGTGTGAATATCTGATGGGGTGTCATTATGTGGCCTTCGTAAGGCCTCTGAAGGCTTGCCCTTAATGCAAGTCGCTTCACTGTTCCTCCAATGCCATCGCAAGCATTCTTGCCATGAGAGGGGGCGAAAAAGTTCCATTCAGCGGTAGCACAACGTAAGGAAGTTATTTTATTTTTATGTTGGGATAAGGCACCATTGGAGAAGTACTCTGATAGTGCCACTGATGGTTGGCTCCAGCTGAAAGGTGGGTGGGAGCAGAAGAAAGAGTGCAGAGGCGGCGAGACGTGTGCTTCCTGAGGAAATCATATTCGCTCTTCCCTAAGCCCTCTTGAGTCATTTGACGCTGCTCTTGCATACCATTACTCGTGTAAACCCAATATAGAATTCTGAGCAGTGCCACAGTTGTGTTCTGCAGTGCAGTGGCAGTACGGGGCAACCTTGACTCGTGCTGCGATGCTTAACTTGAAAAATTTTTTTTTTCCCTTAAAGCAAAAAGGGCTCCGGTAAAATTCACTGAGCGAAATTACAATAAAACTAGCTATCAATCGGAATATATTTTATATTTTTACTAGGAATGCCCCTGCACGAAAAACCACAATGCATATGCGTTATCTATAAAAACTTTTCCATCACAAATATGAAATATTTAAGAGCGAAAGCTCTATTACTACATGTCTCCCAAGGTCAGTCTTGATGCATGTTTTTGCCTTGAGGCCCCAGTGCGCAGGCAAACCACGAGACTCACCAAGCAGAGGCGCACCTGCGCGCGCTCGCCGGCTCCGCTGCTGTGATACCACCCCAGCAAACCAAAAACCTCTCAGAGACGCCTAGCTAGACGTCTCTGAGAGGTTTTTGGTTTACTGGGACATGATTAGGTGAGGGCAGGCTAGGAGAGATACAGTTGTGCGCACTAGCCGGCTTTGCTGTTGTGATACCACGTGACTAGGAGAGGGTGTAACAGTTGCTACGTTGGCGGTTTCTCCTTCCGTTTCACCATGAATGAAGCGCGCGCCGGACAGAGTGTGTCAACTCTTTGGCGTTGCTGTCAAGCCGTGTCCGATCATCCAGTCGATATAGGTCGCTGAGAAGGTGTACTGCAGAGGACACAAGCTAAACGAGCCGTTGAAACTGAGGGGCAACGAGAACCTAGACTTGCGAAGCAATGGAACAGAGCTTTCGCTCTGTATAACTAGGTTTAGATGAGTTAAACCTCACCAAATTTTTTTGACAATTTTTTAGTGAGACCAATTTTTGCACACATCTGAAAAATTTAAAGGGCTGTCACATGATTAGGAAATTTTTTTCCCCAGAGTTATTAAAGGTAATTTCTTTAGGTAGTTCAATAATGAGCCACAAAGATTGGAGGGGGTCGAATGCAAACTCTGGTTCGTTTGGCATGGAATGACCCTATGTTGGACTTCATCTGTACTTCTTAATTTGCTCAATAAAAGAAAATTTCCAGCTCATGTTTAACTCTTCCCTGTACATGCTGCAGTCATACCACGGGTCTTGATAGTTTCTGCAAGCTTTTGAACTTCTCCACAAAGATAAGGCAAAGGTTTGAAAAAATATTAAGCTAAGTACACTTCGTGCAGACTTGAGGGGTACTGATACCTGCTATTGATGTTCTATACACTTATTGAAAAGAAAGCACTAAAAAATCACCTACAAGTAGCAAACCTTGAGTTCAAGTCTCCACCCAATTTTCCACCCTGAAGCAATGACATTAATTTGGATAGCTAACCTTTGATGAGGAGGGTACACCAATAAATGGCAGCCAAGCTTTCCTCACAATGCCTACCTCAAATACAACCTTGGTTATGGCTCTCTGTCCATTTTGCACATGAAGCACCATGCATGAGCTTTTCAAGCTCTCTACCATGCAGTTCAAAAAACAGGTCGAATCAAGAAACCATTTTTGTATTATTATTAGCACTGCTAGCCAAAAAATAACATTATTTTATTCATTAAAAAGAAACTGAGGACAAACCCAAGCAATTATTGTTTTCAGTAAAAATTGATTCTTTGGCTCTTACTGGGTATGTTGCAGTTGAAGCCAGGTTGCCACTGTTTTGAAGCGAATGCCAGTGTCAAGGCATGCATTTTACATGCGAAATAAGCCAGTGATGAATACACCTGTAATTAATTTTTTGGTCATTTTTTAGCTTATAAAAGCTCTGTTTTCAGAGAAGGTGGTGTCTTTGTGATTAGACTGTAGAACCCTATCGAGAGAGGCCAACTTAAATTTGTCCCCGACGTCCCTTTAATTCAGATATCCTTTAACAAGCATTACAGGCTTTCCTCATCATTATGACTATAAAAGAAAGGTAGACAGTTTTTTCCTGATTACAGCGCTGCCTACAGTACAGCAGGAGCAAAATTCACATCTTGATGCATTGTTTGTGAGAGCCGCCACGGTGGCTCAGTGGTTATGGTACTCGGCTGCTGACCCGAAAGACGTGGGTTGGATCCCAGCCGTGGCAGTTGCATTTCTATGGAGGCAAAATATTAGAGGCCCATGTACTGTGCGATGTCAGTGCATATTAAAGAATCCAAGGTGGTCGAAATTATCCAGAGCCTTGCACTGCGGCATCCCTCATAGTCCGAGTCACTTTGGGATGTTAAATCCCATAAACCATACAACTTTGCTTGTAGTAGCTGGACTGGCCAAGAGACTAAAGTTATCACTGGAGATCCAAAGATGCCTCTCTAATAAATTATCAGCAAATAAATTAGCTGAAAATGTGATTTACACACAGCAGAAAACTCATCCAGAAAACCACTGCATGCCAGTAGTACAATCTCAGGACCAAAACTAAAATACTCTTTCCTGCATTGCCCCTAACAGTGGCTTGAAATTACAGTCGAAAAATGACTGCCTCAGGAAAAAAGCTACAGTGCCCACAGGTGAGAAGTTTGTTTCGTGCACTGTCATTAGAAATAGCATTTCACTCTACTGTTCATGCCTGCAAAAAGTAACACCTAAAATGTCACAGATTCCCTGCAGTACATGAAAAGCTGAAAGGAATGTTGGCATGGCACTCACCAATATCAGGCATTATTCCATGGCCTTCAAAGCCCCAATAGTGGTCACCAGTTCGGCCAAACCCAGTCTGGACCTACAAAAGCACAGAATACATAGTCTTTTAAACTGCTAAAAGAACAATTCACAATATTTTTAAAAGAAATCATACTTTCTACAAAGAATGCCTTAAAATGAGAAGAGTGACCAAATGAAATGAGTGAGAACAGCAGCTTGGAGCTCAGTGCCCCTGCCTGACCCTCATATCCTCTTCTAGCTATTACGCTAACAGTCTTCATGAATGCATGAGCCATATTTTTTAGGCCAAAATGACCACATCACATTCGATGCATACCATGTTAGCAATGGCCTACATGTCAAGATCCCAGGAGAAATCACATATACGAATTGAATTTGGCAGCACATGCCAAGGAAAAAGTGGGAAAAATAGGGCAAAATCCTATTACAACCCTATGCCAATGGTTAGGCATGCTAAATATAAGCATTGTTGAACACAAGACACCAGAGATTTCTGCAGGGCCTTCATTAATGGCCTAAAAGCCCAACAACCCATGTTAATAGGGCTCTGAAACATCTGAGTAGAGCACATCAATTCCCTCAATCTATGCTTTGTGTTGTCATGAACATCTAAGACAAGTTATACACTTCTAGATACAGCAAAGAACCCACAATCACGTGCAAAAGTTGGCGAGCTCTTTCCGGAGACTTTTTCATGCTCACATCTTCCTCCACTGCACGCTCCTGAGTATGCCAGTTCAGAGATGGATATTGGTTAGCTTCTTTCAGACGTCAGGCAGCTACCGTGGCCGTAGCCAGTAAGCCGTGTTTCTCTGGCAGGTCAGGAAGCTCCAACCCCCAGGGAATTCTCGCACATATCAGTGACGGGCCGGTGGAGAAGCCCAGACTTTTCAGCGTGCAAAAAGTGACTAGAGGAGAGGGAAATGTGCAAAGACGCTGAAATTCAAATTTTGACCACAGCTAACTCAGCTCCTACAAAGTGCATTAAAAAAGTCCATGCTGGAGGATACTACGATATTTGTGAAACAGCGCCCTTTAAAGGGAAACTGCATAGGTTTTAGAAATCAACGAACTTAAGTGGGTCGAATGTGTGGAACCTGCAGGTAAAGCATGCGAAGTCTTTTTGGGCTAGCACTTAAAATATTGAAGTAATCGCCGATTAAAATCCGGACGCCCTTCAAGCTTCTCTGCAGCGCACAACGCCAAGTGGGGGGCGCATGATGACGTCATCGAAGGTATCGGTACATTTGCAACACACAAACGCCTGCTTTGAAGGAAAAAAACCAACGCCACAGAAGGAGAACCCTGCCGAGAGTTGTTTGGCAGCGTCTAACGAATCAAGGCAGGACGTGGCTGACGACAGCGGTAATTTGAAATCATACCTTCCGTGACGTCACGCTGAGTTTCTCTGCACTCCGGTGCATCGAGGAGAAGCGCAAAATTCAATCGTCGATTACGTCACTATTTTAAATGCTAGTGCGAAAACACTTGGCATGCTTTACCTACAACCTATATAGATTTGAATCCTTGAATATCGCGAAATTCTCAAAAAAGTGCTGCAGTTGACCTTTAACGTACCAGGCATAACACAAATTTATTTGAGGCCCTTTCAGAGCCCCTTTAATACCGTATTGACTCGCATAATAGGCGCACTCGCATAATATGCGCACCCCTAGTTTGGGCGCGAAAAATCAGATTTTTTTTATTTCCGCGCATAAAAGGCGCACCCCGAACTTGGCACTGTGATCAATACTGTATTTACACGATTGCAAGCCGACACCTCGCCACCCCCCACTCCCCAATATTTATTTTAACAAAGTTTTCGCTGAACTGACTACTAGTCCTCACTAGTGCTGCTGCGGACCCACAGCACGTACAACGACATCGCGTAGAACAGCCGCACACAGTTTTCAGGGATGCTCACTTTAAACGTCTGTTTGGAAAGCTTCATCTCCAGCCGGAAACATTCCCGACTTAGGCCCGCGAAAACCTCGGCGCTTGGAGTCGCGTACGAAAATTTAGAAACGCCACAGTCGCAACTGCCGCACTTCTCGGCCACGTCGTATTTTCCAACCTGCCGCACGCTAGCCGTGTTCGAGAGCAAACTCCCTGCCGTGTAGCTGTTAAGGCGCTTGGCCGTCGAGCTAAAACAGCAACGCTCAACGGCAAAGCCATAAACCACGATGAACTATCGCTCTACCGCAGACCCCGGCACTTCACAGCAACAAAAAAAAAGAAAAAACGAGCTGGAGATCATGATGGCGATATAGATAGCGAAAGCTCGCGGTGGAGGAAAACGCTGATGATGATGATAAGCTCTACCTCGGGCGCCCTCCGTGGGTGGCGTCTAGAAGCTCCTGTGCGCGTGTGTGGCCTCCACGATCAAGCGCCCGTTGCGCGCAGCCGGAGCGATCGCAGAGGCCTCGACGCGTGCATTCCGAAGGCTATTCCCGCGTGGGTCGTGGAAAGTTTCGGTGCGGCCCTTACACGGATCTTTTTTTTTTAATATTTTCTTCAGGAAAACGGGGTGCGGCCCGTACACGAGTTCGTTTACGCGGTGTGTTCAATTTTGAGAGTCGAAAAATTTCCGGAAATTTTACCCCGCGTAATAGGCGCACCCCGAACTTTGAGCCGGATTTTCTGGAAAAAAAGTGCGCCTATTATGCGAGTAAATACGGTACAATGTGTGCCTACATCACTTGCGCTCAGCCACTGGAATTAAGTATTTTTCTCTCTCAGCGTATTTAAAGGTATCAAAGTAATTTATCTTCAAAGACACACCATCTCTGTAAAAAACCAGAATAATCACTTTCCTGAGAATTGAAACAAAGAACAGAAAACATAGCACAGTTTTTTCGTAATGCATTATTTCCTTCAGCAATATTTGCGTGAAGTCAATCTCAAATATACATTCCCAAATGCAAGATCGCCAAGAAAAGTTTTACTTGTGCAAAATAGGCACCCATATTTCAGTGCTTGACACAGAATGCATTGTAGATGAATGTCTTCTCGGATTTAGTACAGCAGACAAGGGTAGGGAAATGAGGGGACTCGTTATGACATGCATGTGAAGGAAGGCGACAGTCACGGAAACCAAGGAAAGCACAGGGGAATTGTCTTTTTCATATCTGGTGTTGATCAATGTGAATTAGTAGTGTAATCATTTTTTGCCTGAAAGATAACCAATAAGAAAAAAGAGAAAAAACAACCACATGCCTCCAGTGAGATTCAAACCCTCAACCTCCATATGTCGTGTACAGTGCTCTACCAACTGAGCTGTGGCAGCAGCTGTATAGGAACCTTCTATTTTCAGGAGTATTTATGTTGTGTGTAACCTTACCTTAAGAGTGTTCACCCGCGCCACCTTCGTGCATAGCAGTGGACATGGAAAGTACTGTATTACCGCAAGTGCCACGTTCTTAGCTTAGTAATGTACTCTGAAATTCTAGGCTTTTATACTGTACCTTAAAGGTGCACTGAAGAGGAATCTGACCTCATCTTTTTGCCGCGGGAACTCAATCTGCACATTCCGTGCATTCTTAGAAACTTCGATTCATTGCCCTGTGTGGCTGATTTTCCTAATTAAATTGAATTAACGTCCGGCTCCCGCATTTTTTTTTAAATTCTCCCTCGTACGGTGGGCGGAGTCGACCAACGCGTGGAGTGCCTTTCAGCCAGTCCCGCAGTGGCTTGCCGCTCTGCCATCAGCAGAGTAATACGTAGTAGTCCGTAGAAGCAAATAGTCCGCGCGTATTTTTATTTCTGCAGGCTTATTTTGCGGCTATATTATCTGCGAATGAAACTATTTATTCACGGAAACCTAAAAAACAAAATAAAGCGAAAGCAAAGCCTCCACGGAGCTGGCTGCAAGGCACTCCACGCGTTGGTCGACTCCACCCACTGTACGAGGAAGAATTAAAAAAAAAAAGGCGGGAGCCGGACATTAATTCGATTTAATTAGGAAAATCAGCCACACAGGGCAATAAATCGAAGTTTCTAAGAATGCTCAGAACGTGTAGATCGAGTTCCCGCGGCAAAAAGACGAGTTCAGATTCCTCTTCAGTGCACATTTAAAGCCAAAGTTTGAGATCTCTTAATTTGCCTTTCAGGCTGATCTGAAACCAGCTCAGCCAGATCAATGTGCAGACGAGTGGTAAACTGGCTGCTTTGACCTGTTCAGCCATTAATGCCATGAAAAGTATGCTTGACGTAGTATGAAGTATGTACAGTCATGATAACTACCTAGAATCTACATTATCAACATGCACTGCTTTGGCTCAGAAGTAATGAGGGTAGCTAGGCAGGGCACTGGCAAATTCTCCCAGGAGACAAAAATAACATTATTAAAAAGCATTGTAGCTGAAGTGTAGCTGGTATGATGATGATGATGATAATTACATCGAAGTAGATTTGATAGCCTTTATGCCATGTACCAGTTGAACAAAAGGTAGAACTGCACGAATAACACAGGACAGGAGACACAGAAATGAAAACGACACCACGAGCGCAGTTTTCTTGGTGTTGTTTTCGTTTCTATGTTTCCTTTCCTGTTTTGGTTTGGTTTATGGGGTTTAACGTCCCAAAGCGACTAAGGCTATGAGAGACGCCGTAGTGGAGGGCTCCGGAAATTTCGACCACGTGGGGTTCTTTAACGTGCACTGACATCGCACAGTACACGGGCCTCCAGAATTTCTCCTCCAAAGAAATTCTCGCCACCGCGGCCGGGATCGAACCCGCGTCTTTCGGGTCAGCAGCCGAGCACCATAACCGCTGAGCCACCGCGGCGGCTCCTTTCCTGTTTTATTTGCACAGTCCTATCTTTTATTGAGATAAACCTGCCAGCCAACAAGAACGTTCTACTACCAACTGAAGTCTAATATGCATGTCTTGCAAGATCCCAGCAAGTTTCCTTTATGTGTGTTGATGAGCTACGACGTGTTTTTGCTTTTACTAATTCTCACACAAAGAACAGAGTATTTCACAAAGATGTTCCCTTCTGCACACTAAAGAACCACATGTGGTATGTGCAACATGCAGTAGTATGCAATGCAATGGCAAATGCGGTTGAGACACTGGAGTGTTCTATCACTATATGCGATTATTTTTCCCCATTGCAAACATAGCTAACATACTTATCAATATTAACTCGTCAATTCATTACTGCTATCTCTTCCATCTTACCTTAAAATAGAAAAAAACTGCGTTCTGGTCAGGGGCGTTTTAACTGTGCACAGACACTTTTCCTTCTTGTGATCAAACATGCTGGTTTCATCAATGTGAGCTGCCATTTGTAAGTTTCTACACTGCTAGCTTAACTCTCAAATTAAGTCAGTACTGAGCAAGCAGAAAGGGTGACCATACAAGAAACTTCAGAAGCTTTTTTTGGCTAAAAAAGTTATTAGAGCTTGTTCTACATCATACTTGCATTTCTTTCTATGCTCGCAGGACAACCACAAGCACTCAAGTGTAGAGCACTGACATGCACATGGACAATGCTAACTGTTTTTATTTAATTTAAACAAATACACTTACCTCATCTGCAACAAAAAGACCTCCCTTATCCTTGATCAATTTGTGAGCTTTCTTCAGGTAGCCTTTGGGATATTGCACTGAGCCTCCAACACCCTACCAATACACAGAAAGAAAACACTTTTAGCAGCCTATGATTTAAAACTTCATTAATATTGTTTTTTTATCACTGAACACAAAACCACACTTCATAACTGATTCATACTAAACGAAATAGTATGCAAAGTTCAACACAGCTGTTTTAAAAAGCACCTAAGCACCAAGCTACACAATAAAAAATTTGCTTTTTTAATAAAAGATATATCATGTCTTTCTTGAGACACATCGTGACTTGTTGATATATACACTTCAATGTAAAAAGACAAGTAGGGCCAACACCAAAATTAATTTTATGGCATGCGAAAAATGTGCCATCTGGCAAATGCTGTGATGGTCTTCTCTATGCACACGGCTCCACATCCCACACCTGGCAACAAGATATTATCATGTCATGTGATACAGAATTCTGTTGGCCCGGTGCACCTTCAGTCCAAGCATCCGAGTACAGTTGCTAGCGCAACAGCCATTTAAAAGCTGTGTTCCCTCCCATCATAGTACTAAATAGGAAAAGGTGCAGGTCTGTGAGCTACACCTTTAAACGAAAATTTAGTACAGTGGCTGAGGTTGTATTGAGTGCCTGAGGTGACCGCATTTTCTGATCTATAAGTGCATAACACGTACTTCGCACAACACACACGAAATAGCCACACAGATGTGACACCGAAAATGAAACTTCTGAGAATATGCTGGACTGGATGCGACGAGACTGTGTGTTCTACACACAGGCTAACATTAAAAAAAAAGCAGTTGCTGCATATTGCAAGATCAGTGTTCCACTACCATCATCTGCTTCGGCGGGGGAGTTATCTGCATGCGCAGATGACCCTGAGAAGCACACACCCGCCATTGTGCAACAGCAGCTGGGTCTCCGTGGAAGCGGATCACGGTAGCGGAACACGGATTGTGCTAGGCTAAAACTCTAATAACTAAATTTTTCTTCTTTTACACATCTTTTCAGACTTAATTACTGGGTATGGAAAAAGATGAAGTGGTGGTGCGTCATTTTTTGCCATATATAAGTCGCACTGTTCCGTAAGACGCATCAATGAAAAATCCAGAAAAAAAAACGACTTATACACTGGGAAATATGCTAACGAAAAATATGTAAGTCACTGCAGTGCTAAATTAAAACTATAAACAAGCACAATAAACAGGAACAGAAAAGCCACTGTGCCATTTTTTTAAAGTTCTATCTTGAGAAACTATATCAGACCCTAGTAAGCAACGTTTACGAGATTATGCCTACTGTGATCAGCTCATAAGAAGAGTTTTCACACGGAACTAAAATGCACACTGCATGCAGAAGCACTCTAGGTCATTATGAAAATGGGCGTGCCAAATATGCACGCCATGATGCTGACATTTAACCAGCTCTCAACAGCAACAGCCTGAACACAGCTTGCATTTTATGCCAACCAAACCTGCAAAAGTACAGATCACAAAAATGATCACTTCAAACTTTACAATAAACTGAATAAAATAAATGCATAAGTAACTCCACGCTAGCTTATAAATAGGTTGGACCTCTCAGTCCAAATTAGAAAAAAAAATGATAAAAGTACGCTGAATTTAGTTTTCGAAATTCAGTTTTAAGTGAAAATGGTAAGTTGAAAACTTATTAAATAGGGAAGACAGAGACGTGGTGGTATTGTTGGATAAACAGCACCGCTGTGCGATTTGAGGTATTTGTTCCGCTAGCTTACACATCTTTCCAGACCGTGAAGCACCACCTCATCGCCGCCTGCTAGCTAAGGACTGTTTGTTCGCTATCATCACCTGCTCAGAGCAGCTAGTCATTTAGGTAGGTTTATCAACTGCATGTAGGACATGGACATGAAGCCGTGCAAGGGTGTCACGAAAAAGTATGTCCTGGTCACTGCGATGATTGAGCAGCAATTTCATCGCTGCCATCAACACGTAGACCACAAGATGCCCCGTCCTCGCGCTCTACCTAGAGCGACAACCCAATGATAACATGTCAACCTACTTCTTAGAAGTAATTCCACTCATGTTTTTGTCTGCCGGCTATCTCATTTACCTTGAGTTAATCTTTTAATGACGATAGCAATTTTTTTCACAAGCACAGCTCCATGTACTACCATTTCCACGTTAATTACCAGTAAATAAACTGTTATGATGACAAAAACACAGAGATAAATTTTAAATTACTTTTGATCAAACACGATTGCAGCATTAGATCATCGAAAAAAAGTCAGGTCAGAATTTCATTCGTCGAAAATAACAGTCACCAAAAAGAAAAAAAAAATGAAACTTACGTTCTGAAATAAACACACCAAAAAGTCAGTCAAATTTCTAAAAAATAAAGACCGAAAAGTCCTAGCCCTATTATAAACAGGAGGTGGACTTTTCAGTTTAAACACTCCCCCCCCCCCCCCCCCCCCCCCCCCCCGAAAAAAGTAAGCCGGATTCAATTTTTAAAATTCGGTTCAAACTGAAAAAGGTCATTATGCTTGACATGCACACTAGATTGTGGAGTAGCAGTTACACTCAGCCAAAAATAAATTAACAATGTACAAGAGCTAGACGTTGCTCTGCTACTTTACGTGCCTCTGCAGACTAGTAGACTCCACCTCCTGGCCCTTTGCTGGCCCTTTGTTTGCCGTCATCGTTCAATTAGGGCAGTTACTTTATTTGATTTGTACAAATAAAACTTGATTCCAAAGTTGGCTCCCCCACTGCATCTAAGTACACTGACATAGAGCCAAGCATAAGCGTGTCATAAAAATGCGTCACGCTCTGTCTATCACATGTTCAGTAGCAGTCCCACTGCTGCCGTCAACATACCGACCACGTGCTGCCTCGTCCCCTCGCACAACCCAGTGCAGCAACCCAGCAGTAACTGGCAACTCAGTTTTTAGAAGGAGACTTTCACTAGCATTTTTGTATGATGGTTCCATCATTTAAATTCGATTATTTATTTTTATTGGCGATAGTACTTCCTTCTACAAGCGCAGCTCTAAGTACTACCGTTTGTGCATTAATTATCTGTAAATCGACTGCTCATGCTGACAAACGGGACAAGATAAACTTTAAGTGACTTTTGAGAGTACAGGAATATAACATCATATCCTCGAAAAAAAGTCAGTAATTCATCCGTAGAAAAAAATACTCACCCCCCAAAAAAACTGAAACTGCATTCTGAAATAAACACTGAATATAGTCCGCTGAATGTTCAGGAAGTAAAAAACCAAACTCCAACCCCTACTTATAAATGATTAGCCAGACCAGCCACTTCATCATATCGCCCGGACATGCCCTCATCACTAGACTTTTAAGCTAAAGATTCCATTGATTTTCATCAAACGTTTCTTTCACTGTTACAAGAATGTTAGTATTTCATAAAGACACATATATGCGCATTAAATGAAGGAGTATAGGCCCCTAATTTTAGTTGCATGTTTTCTTCTCTGTTATGACGCACAAGAAATTAGAATACATAGATCGCCACACGGCCTATGCCTCCAGCCGCTAGAAAATTTGCAATTAAATTTCTTCTTTCACCTATTTCAGCTTTGGCTTCAACAGCAGAATGATGGCTGTGATGTCAAAGGTCAGTAAAGGTCATGTAAGGCATGAAAAAAGAAACTGCAATACAATCACTGCTTCTTCATTTGCAGTGATTCGCTGGCTTTAGCATTGTAGTGAATAAACAACATATCAGCAATTATGCTGCAGTTTCTTCTATGCCTCATGCGACCTAAAGTCATCTTTGACGTCCCAACCATTGTTCAGTTGTTAAAACTGAGACCGAAAAAGCATCAAGAAGAAATTCAATTATAAGTAGAGGCGCGAAGATTCAAAATTTCGAATACGAATCGAATATGCTTGATATTCGGTACATATTTGTATTCGAGAAAATTGATATTCGAGGATTTCCAAATATTTGAAACTTCCCGAATACTCGCCAGTTATCGTATACCTAGCTGCATTTCATAAATCCGACCATGACAAAAACCACAGAGTCTGGAAGAATTATCCAACAATAGAGTTCAAAGTCCCATGAAAACAGTACAAAGGTCCTGTTCCCTTTCTTCTTCGTCGTTTGTCACGGATCGATTGCATTCCAACGTCGCTAGGCTTGACCCTGGTGCGAAATTTCGCAAGTGGGCTTTCCCACATATCACATGTGCTACGTAAAAGATGACCGAAAATACGCTTTGGCCTCAGTGGTTGAGTGGTTAGAGCGCTCGGCTACTGAACCACAGTTCCTGGGTTTGAACCCGGCCGCAATGGCCGTGTTTCAATGGAGGCGAAACGCAAAAGGCTCTCGTGTGCTATGCGGCGCCAGTGCATGTTAAAGGGACTCTGAAAGGGGCTCTAATATAGTTGCAGTATGCCTGGGGTGTTAAAGCATGCCGCTTCACGAATATTGTCCACCAAGAATTTTTTTAATGCGCTTTGCAGAAGCCGAGTTATCTGTAGTCAAAATTTGAATTTCAGCGTCTTCGCTTCTTTCCCTCTCTCCTCCGCTGCATGCTGGAAGGTCGGCGCTCTTCCGCCGGCCCCACCGGTCCTCTGCTGCATGCAGAAGTGTACTATCTGGCTCAGGTTTTCAAGACAACACAACACAGTGATTGAGCGAGTTGATGTGCTCTCCTCAGAAGGTGTTTCAGAGCCCCTTTAAAGATACCCAGGTGGTCAAAATTATTCCGAAGCCCTCCACTACAGCACCTTGTTCTTCCCTTCTTCTCTCACTCCCTCCTTATCCCTTCACTTGCGGTACGGTTCAGGTGTCCACCAAGATGTGAGACAGATACTGCGTCATTTCCTTTCCTCAAAAACCAATTTTCAATTTTCAACTGCAAGTGAATTTTTTTTTTTTTTCCTTCCGTAATATTTTGCATACTTAAAGGTACACTGAAGAGGAATCTGACCTCATCTTTTTGCCGCGGGACCTCGATCTACACGTTCCGAGCACTCTTAGAAACTTCGATTTATTGCCCTGTGCAGCCGATTTCCCTAATTAAATCAGATTAACGTCCGGCTCCCAGATTTCTTTTTAATTCCCCGCATACGGTGGAAGGAGTCGACCAACGCATGAAGTGCCTTTCAGGCAGTCGCGTGGTGGCTTTGCTTTCGCTTTTATTTGTTTTTTTAAGTTTCCGTGAATAAATAGATCTAGTCAGAGACTACATAGCTGCAAATTAGACCCACGGAAATAAAAATACGCATGGACTCTTTGCTTTAGCCGATCACTACGTATCACTCTGCCAATGGCAGAGCGGCAAGCCGCCACGAGACTGGCTGAAAGGTTGGTCGACTCCTCCCAACGTATGCAGGGAATTAAAAAAAGAAAGGCGAGAGCCGGACGTTAATCTGATTTAAATTAGGGAAATCAGCCGCACAGGGCAATAATTTGAAGTTTCTAAGAACACTCGGAACGTGTGGATCGAGTTCCAGCAGTAAAAATACGAGTTCACATTCCTCTTTAGTGCACCTTTAATGCCCACACCCATGGCATTCATCCTGTCACCTTCATAGCCCTCCTAGAACTGTGATATGAGGGAAAGCCCACTTTCAGAACTTTGCATGAGGCTCCCGAACGGGTTACGCCCCCGAACGGCCTCATGGGCTGGCGTGGCAACGATCGGAGGGCCCTTGTTGCTTAGTAAATAAAACTGGCTGGCCACGTAGCTTCGATTTCTGAGCTTCGCTGCTCGCCCGTGGTGACGGCAGCTGTCAGCCCGCACATTCGTCGGTAGCCCAATCCCATCTCTGCACAGCTTTCGGATGCCGACTGACACGTCGCTGGTCATTTTTTTTTCTTTTTAGAAGCAGTCTCGATATTTCGACACCATTGTGCATTCCCACCTCGATTACGTAAGCGTTGTTCTTCCAGCGCGCCGAAACTGGGTGCTCGTCATAGGCTTATAGGTGTTTGAGTGAAGGAGCTGCCTCATAAGGCTGTACTGCATTTTTCATTTTCGACAGTTTTTTTTTTTCTTTTTCTTTTTTCAAAGACCACAGGGCATTTTATAAACTGACCTTTGCGTAACGCGGTCATTTCTTCCGGTCCCTTGAACACCGAATCAATGAGGTTTTACTAGCCAACATGTTACTTTTTGTTGCCAGTCTAGTCCTTCAACGGATTTCACTTTGCATGATCACATTACGGGTTGGATACTGTTGTGCAGTCTAATTAAAGTAGTATACATTTCTGTGCACATCATGTTTTTTTATATGGTGCTGAGTCAGTCTGGTCTTGTTTATTTCAGTTCTAAAGACCAGATACTATTTTTTAAAAAATAAGGCCAACAACAATTGCTTGTTTATCATTTTCTGAAATATATATATTTTTTTGTGTTGAATAAATATTCGATATTCAATTTGATACTCGAAGCCATTTTTTCATCATATTCGTATTCGAAAATTTCAGTACTCACACACCTCTAACTATAAATTATTTAGAGGTCGTAGGAGAATACCACGGGGCAATCCACGTATATTAATGTTTAATGCATCATTTCAAGAAAAATGCAAGCAAAAATTTGATGTCTACAGTCTTTTAACGGTGCCACAGCAGAGAAGACTCTGATGAATACCTGGATGCTCTCTGCAAAGAACGCCGCCACCTTCTTCTTTGACACACTCTGCTGCAGTACCTCGCTGAGCTGATCAGCATAGCGTGCGGCAGCTTCACATTCTGTTCCACACGAACAAGTCCGGTCCGTCTGAACTGGGGAGTCACGACACTTGGAGCCACCCCAGACACCTCGATATGGGTCAGGATTCATTGCCTGGGAGAAACAGGCTTGCATCTTAAATTCAGTGTCATCACAAATTTATTTTTCTACGAACATGAGACTTGCTAATGAATTAACTTGTTCCTTTCATCCATTTTACAGGGTGCTGTTTATCTATGTACATTTTAACTACTATTATGTCAGCATTTAGAAAAATGCAAAATCCAAGGTTTTATCTCTCAATATTTTTTATTATTCTGTCTCTCAAAAGGTTACATACTGTTTTTTACATTATAGATTTTATATATGTCAACCCCTTGTGGTCATGACATCTGACTCACAGGAGCTAGGAGCTAAAACTCGTAGCTAGGCACAAACGCTTCATGAAACATTTATTGGCAGCCCACCACCATGTCTGTTGGTCTTTCGTCAATAATTTGACTCAGTACACAAGCACTACCTAACGTGGAGGCCAAGCCGTTTGCTATGCGTCCGTAAGTAAAACACCACCTCTTTTTACGCACTGTTATAATTCCTAGAGTGAATAAATGAGCTTAATGGGTCTTTTGACGAAGAGGAATAATGGTTCTGCTCACCAGAACCATTTTCACTGTAAAAGAATGAGTGTGAGTCAATGCCAAACGCTAATGATGCAAACAACTCCATGATTGGTCATGTCAAAGCTTGAAAGCAAAGTTTGTGCTTCTTGCTGATAGCAAAAAGTAAACAAAAAAAAACTGCTACATGTTCTGCCATTCTTTGAGACAACAAACTGACAGTAGTAGCTCTACCACTACTATGCACCTGGACAACATTGTATTGGGGCAGCAGGGGGTGAACGCAAGAGTTTTCATTTGTGACATATCACAACACTGACGGAACACCCATCAAGTTGATGGCAACGCCGTTTACCCTGGAGGAAGTCCTTTATATGATGTGCTGGAAGAGCCTTCAATAGATGACCCATGACCAACAGAAAAATAATAATGAGCCCCAAATTTAAATACTGAATGTGTTAAACGAGCTTGGTAGGTGCTGTCTGATACGCAACAGCTGCTCTCCAGTCTTAGCTGAAACTTGAATAATGACTGCAAAGCATGAATACATTAATCCATGCTGTACATACGATTTTCACTGCTCTTTATGTACTATTTTTTATATGTGCGAGCAATAACACAAACTGACCTTTTCCATGACACAGCAGCCCATGATGTTCGGCAACATTGAAGGCATTCAAAAGTGGATAGGTGGTAAGAAAGCCAGTGGAGATTACAACATTGCCTGCACAGTGAAGTCACTGGCTCCTATTACTGCAGTGAAGAGTTGAGTCATTTCATGCGAACCGTCCAACCCATGGTTCTCAAACATCTTCAGTTTCTACAAAAAATTTTGTGAGCTTTGAGCGTTTTGGAAATAGTGCTTACCCAGAATATCCTTCATGAAAAAGCTTTCAGCAATGAGAGCATCTAAATTTTGAAGAAATGCACAAAACTATGCCAGCAATATGCTGCATATCACAACCAAACATGTTTTTTGTAATCAATGGTGATTTATTTGCTTTTCATCACAAAATGACTTCATGCTACATTACCTAATTATCTGTCTGTTATGTGCTACTAAATAGCCAAATTAAAGTGGTCATCTTTCTTGACTTAAATGTTATTTTGGTTCACTGTCCAAGAATCACACTGTGCAGCAAAAATTTTTTTTTTCAGCTTTATGGTGCAGACCAGCCCGAAAGCCTGAACACTTTATAAAACAACAAAAACTCCATTGTGCCATATATTAATCTGCTACTTGGCCACTGGAGTGGTTGAAATACAAACATGTGAGTGTATTTTAATGCCTTTAAGACTTAGAAGTATGATTTTTGTTTTCAGAAAAAAAAAAGGGGGGGGGGGGGGGGGCTTTGAAATTGTTCCCTGCTTAACTTTTTCTTTGTATCTTGTCTACATAAAAGTGCGCACAAGCATCAGGTAGAAATAGTGCCAGCACCTGCTTCTGCCCTGTAGATGTATTCACTGTCTGTAGAAACTACAGGTTATGGTATTACTAAACAAAATCGAAGATCTTGAGTGATAAATACTATTGCAGCTTAGTATTGCTTCATATTGGTTGCAACAGAGAGGTGTACAAAAAGGCGGAGTTTTTTTCCTTCCTTTGAAAAACTGCTTCAACTACATGCACCTGAAGGTCTGCTTGGTTAAATTATACTATCATGAATTTGTTTCATCATTTTCCAAGCTCAGGTAATTAAGCAGTCAGAAGTCAAACTGCTGCCCGAGGGAGAGCCATGCGCTGAGTAACCAGATGTTACTCTCATATCTGAACAAGGCATAAGGCTCAGTCAGGCTGAACTTTCAGGATCACAGTGCACCAGTCTCATAAGCTCATGCTCTTTTATTGTGCTCCAATGCGACATGTTATATACTCACATGGAATGTCCCAAAGCTAGATGGTATGTGGTGCTTGTAGTTGCCAACACCACAGAGGCTTGCACAGTATGGGCTCATTCCATGGTAGGCATTCCTGCATGGACAATATTGTGTGTTTGCAGTTACTCATGGGATTCAAGCCGTCACACAGCAGAACACCCTCACTATTGTAGATGATATACAAGTTAGTACTTGCACTCACCTAATTCTTCTGTGTGTACCAGACGTTAGTTACCTTAACCCATTGATTACAACAACCAATAGTGAGGTGCATTATCCCACCCTAAAGAACGGCAAGTAATTTCATAACGAGACTGCATCCTATAATCTTTATCATTGCACAATAATTCCTTCTGCAAAAAAATTCTCGTTTTAAGTGATTACACTATACAAGAAACTTTGTACAGAGCAAAAAGAACGAAAAAAAAAACAGGTGGATTGAGCAATTATAAAGACAGCAATGTTGCTTGAGAAGGACTTATGTAAGCAAGCAATGCTGGTGCATTTCCAGATTGAGAGATGAGCACAACTGCAACCACAGAAAAGAGAGGAGACACAGATAACACATTAGATGGCATTATCGATGTCTCTTCTTTGCAGTAAAAAAATAATAACTTTTTAATAACTTTGTAATCAGACAGGGGACTGCTTATAATAGCTGACAGAGCCTTTTCAGTTCAAACAGTACATAGAAGTATTCAATTAGAAAGCAAAAAAACATTAAAAATACTTCTCATTTCGCAATTTCTAAAAAAGCTGTTAGATATATAGTGCATTTGCAGGCATTATAAAAAAAAACAACGGTATTTTCAGATATTTTCCCACATCACCATCAGCTTTCACGCTCATTGATATTCTGGCTGCCAGCTTGCGCTGTCACGGTCTCTTGCAGCAAGTACAAGATGCTGTAACTTCATGTTTCCACAGTATTCCCCGCAAAATTCAGAGCACAAAAAAAAAAAAAAATATTGCAGAATCAGTTTCTTGCACAGACACGGGGTCTGTGCCGCTGTTCATTTAGCAATGTGCAGCTTCCTAACCGCAAATACTTCAGTATCTTGCATCAACAGCCAGCATTCACGCAAATTAATTATTTGCTGGTTTGTAATAGTAAACACAACTCGTACTAGCGCATGATGACAATGACAAATGCTACTTTAATTTCGTCTTCACTCAATACATTCCTTTTTGAAAGCCTGGTGCCCTTAAATTCAGACACTGTATATGTAGCCTGACTGAGAACAGCTGCTTTTCATAATAAAATACCTTTAAATATTCTTTCTCGTGATACTACTACACTTTCAATTGCAGCCCCTACATTTCTACTGTTGTGCTGATTTTTCCACATTGCATATTTACTAATTAGTAACACACTGCTTGCTGTTAGTAACAGATACAGTCTCTGACTGTATCTGCTGCCTTGAGGCTTGACCATTTGTCATCATGTGGGTATGCAGCATTCCAGAGAAGCTAGCTTGAAGGAACACTGAGGCCAACCCCATCCGATTATTGTTCTCTGCAAAAATTGATTCTGTAGCTCTTTCTGGGTGTGTTAACATTTGTCCAGCAGTAAAAGAAGCATTCATGGCTGAGAAAATGGAATTTAAAATTTTTTTTGCCACTCAATTCAAACTTATGATGCCTACACCAAAAAAGACTGGCTGCCACCATTTTTAAAGAGGGGGATGCGGGGCTGAAGGATTAACTTTCTAACCGCTGCCCCAATATTTATTAAATTTTCAGGTATGATGGATCCTTATGCCATTAAACGTAATCAAAATTTTTATATTTTGTCTTTAGTGTGAAAAAAATAGTTGACATGAAAATCAGCTAGTGAATATCTCAGTTTAGGAAAACTATCATTTTAAAAATGCTTGCAATTTAGTCACTTTTTCAAAATTGGTGACCCCCAGAAAAGCCCCTCATACAGGAGAATGGGAAGAGATTGCCGTTTTATGACAATGATTTCTGAAAATAACACCATTTGAAAGTATTTTTTTTTTTTTTTGCTGCAACTGACATTTAAATTTTGGCTTGTTTCGCCATCAAAATCTACCAAACAAGCACGATAAGTACATTAGCTTGTTCTCCACACAATATATTGGCCCAGAGAGTACTTTCAAAGTAAGTTTTGGCTATGCAGTATGAAAATGATAGTTTTCCAAAATGTACACTTTAGCTCCAAAATGCGAACTGGGAACGAGTTCAGAGGTTTCAAGAGCTGTAATTTTGTTTTAAGGGCCTATTCTCTAAATTAAAAGCCATTACAGCACAGGTAGCAGCTTCTTCCATTTATGCTGCATGGTGGTAGTAGTTTGCAGTTTCTAACTCTTATTTTTCCACTTTTGAACTGCGGAGTGGCTTTGTTCATGCTCGAAAGCTCACAAAATAAGCTGAACAGTAAAAACAAGTGGCACATGTTCCAATAAAACCAAGGTCCTATGAACAATAAAGGCTAGAATTTAGTCTTCAATTGCGGCATGACACGTTTCCACTAATCACAGCCTCAGTTTCATTTTGCCTGCCAATTACAGGTCACAAAGCTAGAATTATATCCCAATTTCTTGCATTTATAAAGTGTTCCCACTGCAATTTTGCCAGAATACCTCATAAAAGCTAAGAAGGGTAAAAACAAACTGCGATATACCTTCCCACTACTGCACTTTGAGCTGAAAACAACATTTTTGGGCTCATCTGGCGACACACCTCACATGCTTCCTTTCGGGAAAAAAACTACATTCTCTACATTTCTACTGCGCAGATCACGACCAAACTAACTTGGAAAATATGTTCGTTATTAGTTTATGAACCTTGTATAACCAAAGTCCAGAAATGGTTTTTGTTGATCAAAATCACATTTTTTGCTCCGCATCCTCCCTAAAGTGAATGCGATGTAGCCTAGCCACTGGGATCTACAACAAGTAATCAGTGTGATGGTGCACAATTTAACTGCAAAATCAGCTGGTGATGGCAACACCTGTATTTACTTTTTTTGTCTTTTCTAGCTTACAAAAGCTCCATTTTTGGTGAGAGTGGTCTTTTTGAGATTAGAATGTGGTACCCTACTCATACGGGCCAACTTCAATTTGTCATCAGTGTCGCTTCAACATTTTAAAACCTTAATTTTTGCAACATTTCTGTGAGCTAATAGCCATGTGACATTGTCTCTCATATCCAGTAAAATGATATTGTTGCTGGAGTTCCCGGGTTCGAACTCGGCCGTGGCGGAAACATTTTGATAGAGGCGAAACGCAAAAGGCACCTGTGTGCTGTGCGATGTCAGTGCATGTTAAAGATCCCCAAGTGGTCGAAATTATTCCAGAGCCCTCCACTACGGCACCTCTTTCTCTCTTTATTCTTTCACTCCCACCTTCCTCCCTTCCCTTATGGCACGGTTTGAGTGTCCACCAAGATGTGAGACAATTACTGCGCCATTTCCTTTCCTCAAAAAACCAATTTGTTGGTACAGGTGCACGACGAAAATAACTAAGAGTGTTGTCTGCATACCTTAATACTTCTATATGAATCAGAATGACTGTTTGCTTTCATTAAATATGTTTTGGACTCATGGCGCTAATTCATAAAACTAATGCAGATGAGAGACCTTTTGAAGGTGTGTAATAAGAGTCATGACACGTTTTTTGCAATCAAAGGCGAACAAATGCACAAGACAAAGCACCAATGGCAAAAATCCTGTGTTTGTCAACTGCAACATGCCATGAAAAGCTGATATACATAACTCATCTAGGAAGCCTAGTCAGTAAAAGTGAATGAATGAGAGACAAAGAAAACAGCACATTCAATTTTCAACTTTAACACACAGATTAAAATACTAATGAAATTGAGTAGATGATCTTAGTGCCGATATCACCCAACAATTCAAACAGCAAGTGATATTCATAGTCCAGTATAAGTCACATCCTAAAGCTAGCCTTATCATGACATATTTCTGACAAAGAATTATATCCTCCTCCTAATCTGAATTAAAGGGATCACAACAAAAGAAAGAACAAATAAGACCGATTAAGCACATATAGAGCAGCATGAAAGTTGCAAGTTTTTCCTCTATTTGTACAATGCCAAGGAATTATGCAGCAATATTACCTCAGAGAAATAATGTCGAATGCCCCTGTGTAAAGTCTTGCCATCATCATGGCCAAGTCATTAGCCTCTGAGCCACTGTTAGTGAAATAGCATACCTACGAGACAAAAGAGAGAAATGTATATAATGCATGCAAAAACAACAAAGTTTCAAGCACTTGAATTACTTATATTCCCTGACACAATTGGTCAATAAAAAAACAAAGAAAACATCAAACTACCACAAGTAACATCTTCTACATGGCTCTGGATCTTGGAAATAATGCTAAGGATGACACACACGCAAAAAAAAAAAAAAACGGCAAAATAGTAATGAACTTATTTTTGCATCAAAAGGTGACTGATGCAGTTAATTAACATAAAAACTAGTTGAAGAAAGCCGATTCACAACCGATCCATAAGCACCAACCATTGCAGTTGTTCACCACAATCATCACTGACAGACGGTAAAGATGGGCTAATTTTGAAACACCACATGTAACTAAAAACAGAACTAAAGTGCTCTTTCAGTCATTTTCTAAAGAAAAAAAAATATGACTGCGCATTAGCAGCAGGCCCCATGAACATTCTGTATGGTGTTTTAGGATCATGTGCTATCTTGAGTACTCGCTAGAATGGGACAGAACTCTAACAGAGCTGTTTTTTATAAGTATACTAGCTACAAAGTCTCTCAAACCAAGGAACTGTAAACACATTTTAAAGATGTCATATAGTTACAACTGGACGTGACCAGTGAGTAAACTACAAGTAATTTCTAGTGATTTATCCACTACTCCATGCTATAGTAAATCACTTAAGAAAACAAATAAACAAAATATGTGATGCAATAGCATAACCTCACTTTCAGATCACCAGGCATCTTTGAAGAGAGTTTTTCAGCAAACTCATGCACAGTAGGGTAGAGATACACATTAGAGGTGTGCCACAGCTGCTTCAGTTGGCTCTCAGCAGCTGCAACTACTCTCCTGTGGGTAAAAAAAAACAAATAAATAAATAAAGTAAGCCAAAGAGTGAACTCAAGACAGGAGAGCCCGCCATTTGAAAACTAAAAATAAAACAAAATACATTTTGAATTAGCTCAGCAAACTCGATGCAACCAGAAATGCAAAAACAAGTATTTGCAGATGGGACTGTTTAAAATTTTCTCTTTGTCCAATTAGGCAGGATGTAGTTGACATCTGAAGCAAGCCATATTTATGTATTTCAAGTCACAATATCCATGATGAGCCCACAACAGCAGAAACCTCATGGGCCTGATGTTCTGAATGATGTGTCCTTCATTCATGAAGGTCTTATAGAACTAGCGACACCTATAAACAAAGTGATCAGCAATTTCATTTCTTCAAGCGAATCCTCACATGAAGATGTGTCTTCAGGCCAGCTGAAGACACATCTGTTAACAGTGCTGCAGCGCAACCTATGAACACGTGCAATCCAGCAAAAGCCTGAACCAACTTTCAACTTACAGCAAATGTACAACAGCTTATATGCAGCTATGTACAGGCCCACTGAAGTTTTTGAAATGCCGAAATCGCAAGCCTCAATTTTCTCCCTATGTAGAGGCACAGCCAGGCGTTAAGAAGTGCATCGTGTTGTTCGGAAAGAAAAGTACAGAGTTCATCTGCCAGTTCGTAGATGCATGCTGGAACTGCTCAGAAATGAAGTTTTGTTGCAATTTTGTGTTCCGAAAACTTTTGTGGTCACCTGTACAAAGCATACCACAAAAAGCCAGCTGTTTCAGGAAGAAAAAGCTTAAGCAAAACTGAAAGAAAATGAAGACTGATTTGCTCACGGGTGGCAATGACCAACGCTAACAGTCACAATGCCAGCAAACATGTCCAAGTAGCGCTTGCCCGTGTGATCCCAGAGCCATTGCATGTGGCCCTGGGTGAGCAGCAGTGGTTCCTTGTAGAGCAAGTTGCTGCTCAGGCTAGGGTTCAAGTGCTGCTTTCGCAGCGCCACAATCTCTGCCCATGGCCTTCCCTGCAATCAAGGTAGGAAAAATGTGGATGGCTGCCTAGGCGAAAAAAAAAAAAAAAAATCATAGGTTCCAACTGGATTTTTCAATTGAAAAATTCCCAATTTTGTATTTGGAACCAACTTGGAGCTCCAATTGGAATGTCTGCCCACTCAAAGAAAAACCATTGGCTTCCAAATGGAAAATTCCCACTTGTATACTTGGAACGAAATGGAATAGATGAGGCATTCCAAATGGATGTTCCAATTGGCGATTCCAACTGGAACACCTCCACGTGGTCCACACGCAAGAATGCATGACAATTCAACCATAGGACAACAAGCCTGAAGAGGTGACACAACACCAGAATTCAATAATTCTGTTTTCACAAAATGCATACCTCACTTTTGTTACATACATTGATGCTCTTTCCATGTCCACCCAAACCTCATTTCTGCTGCCGTGGTGGCTAAGTGGTTATGGCGTTCGGCTGCTGACCCGAAAGACACGGGTTCGATCCCGGCCATGGCGGTCAAATTTCGATGGAGGCGAAATTCTAGAGGCCCGTGTGCTGTGCGATGTCAGTGCACATTAAAGAACACCAGGTGGTTGAAATTTCCGCAGGCCTTCACTACGGCGTCCCTCATAGCCTGAGTCGCTTTGGGACGTTAAACCACCATAAACCAAACCTTCTGACAGTGCTTCCTCTTCATATTTCTTACACAATTTCCTTGTTTATTTTTCCAGGAGAATGCTTAGCAAGAACAAGAAGCAATGACATGTTATCATGTCTATATAGACAATGCTTACAAGCATATGTGGCACTGAAGCATTTGTCTTTATGGGCAGTAACACTTCACTTCTTAAAATCACAGTGTGCAAGAACTGTAACATACTCTGTCTTCAAGCACAAACCCAGTCCCTGCAAATGCAAAGCTTTTAAGCAAGACCTCTGACAGAATGACTGCCTGAAATGCAATGCTTAATGCATCTGATATTAAAATGCGGAATGTCCGGTAAGCATAAACAAGCCCCACCCTCAACTCAGGATAAAAAAAAAAAAAACTTGACTCAGACAAAGCCCACTTCAAGCCACTTACAATGATGTTCTGAAAGATAGAAAATATACCGCATTTTCAATTCAGTGCTAATTACAGTGTCAAGACCCCAGCCTCCAACTTACATGGCAAATAACAAAGTTATGAAGAAAAGACTGTTCAGATAGCTCAGTTACCATATTCTGAGAGAAAAAAAAAATGAATGAACAGAGGCATAAAAAAAGTTTACTGAACCACAGCGCACAGGTGCATGTTCAAATGCATTCTGGTGTACAAGGATTATGAAAAAAAAAAAAGCTGATATTTGATTCTGGACTAATTAGCTAAGATTATTGAATCTAAGTTGATTACTTCAAATTTACCCATTAACTTTTTAGGTGCCATTGCAAGGGCCTGTGTTACAGATAGAAAGCTGTGCTCCTCAATGGCTCAAAACAGTCTTTGCTAACAGAGTGCTTCAGCCCAGTTATTTCTTATTCATAAAACAAAGCCCATGATATTTGAAAAATGCACATGTAACTTTTCTGTTGACAACTTTTCTAGCCTGCTCTCAAACATATGCTACTATAGACACAAACCTCACTCCTGGCTTGGCCAAGTGGCTCGACAGAAGAACAGGATATCTGCCTTTTTGATGGCCGTGATGTTCACGCCAGTGGCTAGTTTCATGATACAATGTAAACCAACACTGCAATGGCGTTGGGACTGCTTCGCTTCCAATGAGACTGCTTACTGACTTTGCAAATGCACAAGGCATGTAATACCTCAATAACATAAAATTAAAATTAAATTGTGTAGTTAAACCGCCCGAAGCGACACACGGACTATGAGGGATGCCGTAGTGGAGGTCACTGAATTAAACTGGCCCTTTAACGTGCGGCGATATCGCACAGCCCACGAGAGTTTTTTGTATTTCACCACTATCAAAATATGGTTGCTGCGGCCAGGATCGAACTCGCGACCTTGGGTTCAGCAGCCGAATGCAAAAGCCACAGCCACTGCGGCGGGTCTCAAAACCAGAAAACCCAACAAAAGAAGCTTACTGCGGTCACCTCTGATACACTGTCACTTATTAAGCACTCCTCTATTGAGCCTCTAGTATCACATTACAGTAACAAGTTCAACATGGTACTTTAAAAATTTGCATATATCCAGCAAGTTTGTAGAAATCGAGTGTAACTGTATAAGCTACTGGCTGTGAATCCCAGTTCCTTGTCCCCAAATGACATTCAAAATGTTAATAGAAAATGTACTCATGTTTGCTTCTAAAAGCAAACGCAAATACTATATCTAGTCACCTATGACATAAATCACGCACCTGATATGGTTTTGGCTTCTCACTGCAAGGTGGAATTTCTGGAACAGATGTTAACAGTCGCACAGATTTGATACCTGCAATAAAAAAATCATGCCTTGAGTCAGCAAGTGAAAACTCTACCTTACACTGCAACAAGTTATTTACACTTTTAAAAAATACTTCACAGCTGATCGGAATTTCAATTCATAGGACCTCATAGCATAGCAGCAAACTTCATAGCAGCAAAAAATATTGGCTGTACATGTACAGTCTGTATCATTATAATTATAAAAATACCATATCATTATAAACACACAAAGTGCCATTTGTCCTAATCGACCAACATGCAGAAAGTGTGACACTAGTGCAAGTCATCTCTAGCAGTCTTCAGGCTGTCCTGGCTGACTTGGTGTTGCAGTCACCGGCATACCTTAGTAAAATCCCAAGTGCTCGCTATATAGTATATATACTATATAGTAATATTATAGTAATATTTATATAGTAATATTATGTATATGTATGTATATAGTAATATTTTAGAATGCAGCAGCCACAAAAAGTACACATCGCGAAACAATGAAACTGGTCTACATCATCACCTCGACCAAAAGCATAAGCAATATTATGAGTGCACAGGAAACTCGCATTTATGAATCTTACAAACTCGTGACCATTCAGCATCATGGATTCACTTTGGATCATGAGATTGTTCAACCTCATATCATGGACTGATTTGATATTATAGGCACACACTCTACTGGACAGACCAGGACTCAGATCACAATATGAATGTGAGCCCACTCTCACCAAGACTCAGATCATGATCTGAATGAGAGCCAGGACTCACGACTCAGATCATAACTGAATATGAGTCCGGACTCACTCACAACTCAGATCATGATCTGAAATGAGCCTGAGTGAGTCGACACATGAGTGAGTCCGCTGGCCTGTGGTCACTGGACGTTTAAGGTACTTTTTTAAGGTACTTTAAGGTAATTTTAAGGTAATTTTATATGGCTCGGATGCACTGAGCAGTATTTTGATATAAGGCTGCAATATGACAACAAACACCTAGTTGCAGCAAAGGAGCTTGTACAGTACCTGTGAAGTGGCAGTAGTCAGCAAATTTGTACACAAAACAGTAAAAAAATTGCTGGGCTGGAAACCATGCCACCATACGGCTTGCATGCCAGGTGTGACATGCTCGAGCACACTAGGAGATCAGTACATATGCAGGCAGGAAATGCTTAAGAGAAACAAATTCATATCACATGTGCTACTATATATAACGCGTTCTTTGCATGCATTGCAAATTTGCACCAAACGCTGCAACTGATCATTGCAACTTGCATGTAATGATATCTAATCAATAGATTATTTTCATACCAAACTGAGGGAGTGGCTACCAGGTACGCCAAGTCGAAGGCTGCGAATTAATCTCGACCAATTAATCTCAGGGCAGGGGTACATCCGCATTTCGCTTCCACCAAAATGCGACCGCCAGTGAGCTATCGCGTCGGGTATTCGTTAAATGAAAGAATAAATAACGAAGGACTAGCTTTTTACAAATCATTATTCCAAGATTCAAACGATTCTTAGGCCAGTGGATGGCAGGAAGCGGCGATATGGGCGCACGCGCAATGGAAATGTAAGCGCTACAGAAGGTTTCCACGCGCGCCACTGCATGCCGTTCAACTTTTAGCAGAAACTCTCCATACGTACCCCATTGCGATGAGAAAGCACGAAACAAGGAAACTTTTAGAAGCATTTGGCCAGCTGGCGCTGCTGAGGGGAGTCAGAATATTATCTGGTTAAAACACTTGTATGCACGCTTCTTCCACGACGTTCACGTGTTCCGCAGGATGTGAACAAAAAAATTCCGCAAGCGCTGCCTCACACACGTGTCTTGCGAAGTTCCACAGAAGCACACGCCTATGCTTTTATCTCTTTCCTTACTGAAGAAAGCGGCCTCCAATTTCAAATGAGCCCGCGTGCAGTTAAGCGTTCGTGATAAGCGCGGTCACTGCGGTAGTGGCCCCGGCAGCGCTGTCGTACCGACGCCAAAGCTTGTGCAACCACTGCCGACACCGCACGCCACGTTGTTAGAGCAACGTAGTTGCAACGTGCGGCTGGCGAGCGATGGGAGGACTGTGCAAGCTGTTGAACCGGCGCCAAAAGCTCAAAAGCGCTGCTGCGACACCACAGCACCACAGTGGTCCCTAGAAGTAGGGGCCCACTGGGCACATTCGCATGCATTTTCTGAAACTTCGTTCATCATTTTCACTAAAAAAAACTTTATTTTTCTCCTGTTTAGTGGGAAAGATGAAGTGTGGGAGAAAGCGGTGTGTGGAGCGCTGGATACCTGAAACATGCCTGAAACCAACGTTACTTTTGCTGAAATCACATGGCTACTGGCTTAAACAAATGGATTTGCCTCTTTATTGGCTAATTCGCGAATTAACTGGCAGAAAGCGCAGTGCATGTCGTTTTATTCCGCTTCTAATCTCTCATCAGCGTTTTGCACGTTTGCTTGACTGGCACCATTCTCCCGGCGTCCGACGCCGTTTCTTGAAAAAACAACTCGGTTGTGTTGACGCCGTCAGCGCTAAATCGCTTTTCTATTTTCTGTCTTGACAGCTTCCAGCATTTGTTTTGCCTCTCTCATAACGTGAGAGGACGGGAGGCACCAAGGAGGTTGGAACCTCCGTGCGGTGATTGGGAAATGTAAAAAAAGGGAAGACATCTTCCTGCAAGACATAAGGTCCATAGAATTTATAGAGTTCCTCAATCAAGAACTTTGTGCACAGCTCGATTAGTGCGCCCCCACACTCCCACGCAGTTTCGTTCTTCACACCGTTTCCTTGCATGTCTACGGACATCATCATCATGTCTACGTGATTTCGGTGGTCTGTGACTTGGGCGGCTCGGCTGTGTAGTTCGAAACCATCCTCTATGCTCGAAATATTTCGGGGATGGTTTCTTGAGGGCTTGAAGCATGGCGACGTCCAGCGTGAATGAGTCAGATGACCGGAGCTCTGTTTGCGAAGACGTCAACCCGTTTTCCTTTCAGCGCTTCGTGAACACGCGTAGCTCATCAACAACTGAACAGAGTGCTTCAGATAAGCTCGCGAATTTAATCTCTGGTGTTCAGCATGGGCGCCAAACGCATCGAAAGTGCCTCGTTGTGGTAGACGATAAACCAAAAGGTACGGAGGTGCTAACCTAAGCAGGCAGTACTCGTTTCATAACGCTTTCTCCACCAGATAATTAGTTGTTCACTAGCAGTAGCTTTGCAGAACCGGCTCTGTGTATTTGGTAAGAGGTTATCTGTAGCTGCTGAATGGAAGCATACGACTACTCAGCAGTAACTGCCTTCGTGATATTCATACAGTGCTTCACAAATGTGGTTAGAGCTTAATATATAGTGGTTGGTTTGTTGGTTACACATCTTGACAACAACAGCGCGGTCGCAACACGGACGAGAAAGACTGCCACTTAATTGAGTCTGATATGGCTTTTTGAGGCAGGGGTATTGTGAACTATGGCCCAAACGGAACCTCATCTATCACAAGTTCCTGTATCGAGCGATAGGTCACTCGTCGCCAACGAGCGCCACAGGGCCACAGCGCGTCCTTCACGCGCTCTACTAAAGTATTCGGAGCGATGTTCTGAGTCGCGACAGCTGAGTTAACCGGTTCTGACCTCGCCTCGTACATGCTGCTCTCTTTGCTATTTTGCCTTAGTATCGCAAATTTCTTGCTTTCGTACACTGCATACTTCCTACTTGCTTTCCATGGTGTTCATCCTGCACTTATAAGGGAATAATTACTCATTAGCATCCCCTCAAGTGCAGCCATACATCTGCAAAGGAAAGCTGTAAAGCTTTCACAGAAACTTTGCAGCTGAAGAGAAATTCTTTCTGGTCCAGGGCCCATGACCGCTGCCTGTCTGCGGCAGTCACTCAACCAACTGAGCAAACCAGGACTGCTAGTAGACGATAGATCAGGAGTGAAAGGATCAACTCAAAGTGGGAACGGTGTTGGTCCAATCTTTAGGGGTATCCCCCAAGGTGGAGTAGAGAGCCTTACCATCTGTTAGCTGTCCTGATTAGCTCAGTTGGTAGAGTGACTGCCCTGGACAGGTGGTGGTCCTGTGTTTGAACCGCAGACAAGGACGAATTATTCTTCAAAGTACGAAGTTTCTGTGAAAGTTGCATAGCTTTTCTTTGTAGCGTTATGGCTGCACTTGGGTGGATGCTAACGAGTAAGTACTCCCTTAATAGAAATCTATCCCACCTTGGGAGATTCTCCAAACAATGGGCCAACACTGTTCCCACTTCTAGTTGATCAATTCGCTCTTGCCCTACCATCTGCTAGCCATCTTGGTTAGCTTGATAGAGCGACTGCCCTGGATAGGCAGTGGTCCTGGGTTCGAACCCTGGAGCAGGACGAATTGCTCAACTTCGAGGTTCTTTTGAAAGCCATGTAACTTTCCTTTGTAGCCATATGGCTGTGCTTGGGTGGATGCTAATGAGCAAAAACTCCCTTATTATTAATATACTCCACCTTGGGGGATTCCCCGAAATATTGGACCATCCTGCACCTTGCAGCAGTCCCTGTATGAGGATAGAAGTAAATTTTATACTACCACTTACCACGGCCAGTAAGTACAGTACAGCTGAACGCATCATTTATGAATGTATCTGCCTTTGTAAGTCCAGCGGTGTTGTGTGTGTGCCTCGTTGTTCTTGTCTTGCATCTGTTTCGCTGGTTCCACCTTTGCACATTATGAACCAACTAGCCCAGCAATTTACTTTATTGAAGTATCTGCCTTATGTTTAGCAGCACTTGTAACTTGTACACAACAGGTAGTCGGCTTTCAGCAGGTGAGCACGAGTAGGGTAGAGATCTTTGTTAGGTGCCTGTTGGTGAAAAATGTCATGACACGTGTAGTGGTGAACGAAACGTCAAGCTTATTTCGGTAATAGCATTACACTGAAAATCCGAAAGTCATCAAGCCACAACTTGTTATTGCATCTATTAACGGCACCCCGTTTCAGAGGAGGCAGAGTCTCCTGGAAGCTCAGCTTATCAGTGCCATCCAGCTAGAGTGGGCCTAGGTTCTCTGCACAGATATGCAACTCCCTGTCCTTTATAATCATTTGCAGGCTGTATATAATGCATGAGCAGCTGAAATCGCCCATAGCTATTTCTGAATATAATGAGAACGTGACCTGCATTACCGAACATGCCATTTGTCAAGGCATTCTGCTGTGTGGTGGTACAGCAGCATTCCTGTCTTGCGTAAAAGCACTGAGGAAATAGCTTCTTTTACCTGCTTTGACCCCCTCTTTTATTCCTTTCTTCATGGGACATTTAAGGCGTCCTTCTGGATTGAGACAGTCGCTGCACCTTTTCTTTTCTCATAATTACCACACCAATCATAAAAACAATAGTGCTTTAGTGTTTTGCAAGATGAAAAGATCACAATGGTGTGTCTTTCCCCAGCACACGTATGGTGAAATCTGTTGGCTTGCATTGGGCATTTCACCAGTTCATGTATAGTACCTTTGAGCTAAAAATGACAGCATCAAAGTGTAATGCCAGGAGAAAAATGCTTGACTTGAACAAGCCAATTAATTTGTCCCGACCTGTCTTGCAATATCAGCAAAGTCCATTTCATGCCACCAGCTAACAAGCAATGCGAGTTTAAGGGGCTCCTTGAAAATTGCTGCTCAACTGTACTGAATTCGCTGACTAAAGAATATGGGGCATGCTTTGTTTATTTTATTTTTCCATGTGCTGGAATTCTACTAAGAAGCATTAGCACACATAAAGAGGCCTCAGTCTTTGGACTTAATTGCACATCTGGGAGCAGTGCCAGCCAGGCGGCAGTCTTTAAGTGACACCACAGATGCCAGCTGCCCTTCCAGCACTGAGCAGGTTGGTGCTGCTGAGTCCAACTGGGTTCAAGAACCACGGCCTGTAGAGCCTGGGGCACATTACCTCCTAGATAAGGTGAGCAGAAATGTACTTGGTAGGTGTTAATTACTGGTAATTTAGGCATCCCAACTAGATGGTATAGCTATCTGCACTTTGTCTCGGCGGAGGATGTAAAGTATGGGTATTTTTGTTATTGACTACTTCAGTTGGGCACTTCTTTGCAGTTAGTGATCTGCAGATGTATGTTAATAAACATGCCAGCTTTTAGATTTTGAAAATTTTGGTTTTTCTTGGTGGCTGCAGTGCGTTAAATTCTGGCTCTTCCTTCATGCAACTGTGAAGCTGGTTGGCTGAAGAGAGCAGGCAGCTAGTGCCACTCCTCTAGGGCACAGGTTAACAGCCGGTGTCATTTGCTCTTTGTGCCCTCCTGCAGCTGGGTTTCAGTTTGACGTGGGCAGAGTTCCAGAATTTCTTAGGCTAAAACACTGAAAAGGATCAAATTTCTCAAAATCTAAGGCATGACATAACATTTTCTTGCACTAAGCTACGGGTTGCTCATGTCTCCCTGTGGTGACCACAAAGTTTAATAGACATCCACTAGCCTGGCTACTATAAATTAATTCAGTTTGTCTATTGCCAGATGCCCATCACTGCTGGTAGTCAAATTCTAAAGAAACCAGCTTTTTACCTTGTAAAGCATATTTTTAATAAGACTTCATCTTAACTGTTATCCTGGATGTGTGTGTTTGTATGTGTGTGTATGGGTGCTCTGTGTGATTTGAGCAAATTGTTGTAAAAATGTGTATTTTGTGAGAATGAAACTGGAAGAGTGTTGTTGACATTTGTTTTTACAAGGTTGGCTATCATCTTTTCAACACTAATCTTTTAATTACTAAACTTTTTAAACTTTTGGAAATAGGTGATATTGAGTAGCAACCGCACGAATTGGGACTGGGACAAAGAAAGGCACACAAGGATAAGGTGAAATGCTGGTATAGGCGATTTGCGTGGCTGTGCCGCATCACATTTCACATCATGAGATTCAAGCTACAAGGTGCACATAATGAGGTTTATTATTTCCTTCGAGGGTGGTCCAAGAGTTTTGGGGGTTATTCCTTTTGAGATTGTTATTACCTTATTAAGGACTTGCACTTCTTGAGTTACAGGGCTTGGCTCATCACCTTCCCATTCTCTTATATTTGTTCATTCTTGCTTTTACTGCAAAGAAGCACACTGTATGCTTTTGAACTGATGGGAAGAGTAAATTTCTTTTTTGCTTGTTTGGGCCACTCAATTCCATGCCATATGCCTCTGTCGACATTAACTGGATGGCCTCAATATGCATATGAGAACACCTTCGCTCTGGTTATTGTGATTTTAAAAATTTACTCTTGGAGAAGGTACTCTGTTGGTAGTCTTCCATTAATAATCTTTAGAAAGGTCTTGCTTGTCATTGTTTCAAGAAGTAAATGTGTTACCTTATTACTGCAGCACCTTTTACATGTGCTTAGCACTGAAATCTGAATCCAGTGTGCTGCAAGTGTGGTTGTCTCGGTACTACACGTCCACTAGTTGGAGCCATGGGAGTGCCTCTGTAGAGGTTCTCCTAGTAACACTGCCATCTTTTTTGCTGTTGCCATGAGCCTTGCATAATATCTGCTTGTCTATACTTAGGCTTTTTGTTCTTTGCTGAACTAGTCCCATGTTGTTTTAGTAAAATGCAGGGCTTGATGTTTCAACAGTTGAAACTAATTGGCCATTAAAGGATAGTGAACAAAAAATCTGCCACAGAGTTTTGTGGTCCAAATGATAGCTGTGGCACTGAGAGTGACCAAAACAACACTCTTTTGAAACAGAAATTAGGCACCTAGCGGTTGCCGGTGAAAGCTGTCACAGTACGGGATGTGACATCAGCCTTACCCGTTGCAGGCTATCACCAACACGGACTGCACGAAAGTGAATGCTTTTGACATGCTTTTGCTTCATTGTATAGTTCATTTCGTTCAGCTTCCTTGTGTCCACAGTTCAAGATTCTCTGCCTGCATCTCATGGTTGTATACTTTTGGTGACTACTTGCCTGCTTCGGTTAGAATTATTTGGAAATCCCCATCGTCTGCAGCAACAGTGAACCAAAAGAGCAACATTTTGCAGAGATGGTACCAGTGCCGCCATCTTGCGCCTGCCAGAGGAACGAGCAGGCGGGGATTCCTGAACTGTACACTGCCAAGCCAGCTTGCCTATGGCGCTGCTGAGGGTATATGGGAGGTCATGCCCACCAGCTCATATGCAGGTGCTCGCTGAGTGCGGCCGTTCTCAAAACGCCCAAAATACAGCCATCCGCTCAAAAATAACCGGAATGATGACTGTATACTTGGGTAATCGTATCTTACGAATGAAAATCTAGCGCTTTCTCAGTATTTCCAGATTTTTATTCAGTATCCCTTTAAGTATACTCTTGTAAAATGAAACTAACTTTGTTTGAATTGACTATTTTTGACATATTCTGCCTAAGATGCACCAACCCACAGTGTTCAGAAAGCTTGTTTGATGTAGTTCCCTTACTTCATTGAAGGTTTTGCAGGATTGACCAAGTCAAAATATATTAACCAGAAGCACAAGTAGGATACTGCAGATTGTTTTTATATGTGTTATATGCAGCAATTGTTTTGCAGAAAAGCTGTCATAAATTGTTCTTTCTGGATGAAGTTTATAACCATCTTTAATGCATGGTTCAGTGGTTAGCAGCTAGGGTAAGATCAACAGTAGGGCTAGTTGGCAGCCAGCAGTGGTTAGTGTTGGTTGGTGGCTGGTAGATCTTGTCTGTGTGTCCTTTTTCCCTTTTTCTTCGTCGTTCATTTGTCCTTGCACTGTTCCACCTGAGGTGTTATGACCTAGAGCTCATAATTTTATAAACATACTTCCGAATAGCTCCAGTGTTGTCTTTATGCTGCTGAACGTACGCTGTATGTTTGAGGGTTAAAATATCAAGGCTTTCTTTTGAGAAGCAAGACATCATAGATGAAGTGCAAGTCATGTTTTTGTAAAAAATGCTAGCTCAGCAGTTCACTTTTCTTTTGTAATGTTTTGTGAAAGAGAGCTGTGGTGCCAAGTTATGCACGTTTAATTTGTGAGCTGAGCAAACAGTGCACTGGTTACTATTGCTGCCTATATACCAGGTGTGAAACCTTGTGTGTATGTAGTTTAAGTTATGTTTAGTAGTTTATTATCTAATAGTTATTAATGGGTTTTTGGATGGTGCAGGACCTGACTAAAAGACTTGAAGAAAAGAACAAGCAACTGCAAATACAGCTTGAAGATGCACAAAAAGTCAGCACGGAACAGCTGAGAAGGTGGATTTCGTTTTGTTTTGTCCAATGCTTTTATCGCTGGTAATCCATAATACAAGCTGCTTAAAAGGGCACTAAGGGTAAATTGAAATTGGCATGTATCACTTGATTGCTGCATTCTAATGACAAAGATGTTTCTTTTACTGAAATTGAGGATTTTGATGAGCTAGAAAAGGCCATAAGGTGAAACTGAGGTGTCACCATAACCGGTCTATTCTGTAAGTAAACTGGTGTGCATCGACACATTTAATTTTTTTGGCCGCCGATTCCAGAGGCTAGGATACACCGTCATTCACTTCAAAATAGCGATTATAGAATCGTTTTCAGTGTATACATTACAAGTTTGAATCGAGTGGGAGGAAAATCTGCTAAAAAATTAAAATAAAAATGAAACTGGAAGATGCAGTTTCTAGATGGATAATTTTTGGTTTGCTTGTCATTATGCTGAATCACCTGTGTAACATCAGATTGTTCGTGAACTCATCATCTTTTGATCACAACATTGATGTGCTTTAATGTTTCAGGATCTGTTGGGTATAGCATTAAAAGTAATCATCATGACAATAATAATCATCATCATACTAAATGTCTCCAAATCTGGTTAGGTTCTGATCTAAAATGGTGGGGCTGCCACATTGCATTTATTTGTGCTGCTTTTATACTCCACAGTACTCTTGAGGGCTTTATGAGATATTTAATATGTTAACTAGTCAAAGCTGCCATCTTTATTTGCTCTTAGCCATGAACATGTATTTTCTGTGTCGGGTTCCATCATGGAATGAAACAAATAGCCTTTGCAGTAGTAGTTCGGTGTTACGAACAACACTGGACAAGCAGCATTGGTATTTATTGCTGGTTGAACTGGAGGAACCTGGGGAGTGATCGCTAGTTGCACTGGAGGAGCCTAGGGAGGTGGGTATATTCAGTATGGATCATCTGGATTTGATGTTTTCCTCACTTGTTGTCATTTTACAATTTGGCTTGCAAAGGGTTAGCATCATCTGCTGTCCAAAGTTTACCCATTATTGTTGCAAAAAATATGCATCTCCAAGTGAATGTGTGCATTAGAATCATATTTAGTAGTTTGTCAGAATGGTACAACATGATAGTTGTTTGGTAACAGCAGTGAGAAAACTGTTGCCTTGGTCTTATTTTGCACTAATTTTTGCATGAAACGTCTGGTTGTAGCCAGTTTACATTTTTATTTAATGAAAAAATAAATTCAGTTTTATGCTGCTTGGGTATGAACCCAGGGGCAAATTAATGGGTCGCTCTTGGAGAGGGCAGTTGGGATGGGGGGGGGGGGGGGGGGGGGCGGACCCATTTGAGCCGTGTATTTCTTGAACTTTTTTTTTCTTTAAAAATAGGCTTCAGTGTGGTTTTCCTATGCAATATTTCTCACTTGAGAAGGGCAACCGATCTCACTGACCTCCCCTTAAATCCGCCCTGTATGAACTTCATATTTAGGGACCTGTCAGGTACTCGGTACCTTTTGTCCTTGACCTTTTGGTTTTCTGTGCATGTATAACTAATAATGGACAAATGAAATCAAATGAATGTACTGTTGTGTCTCATTAATACAACCCCCGTTAATGTGGATGACTCGTGATGGATAACATTTCTGGAGACCAAAGTTTTCCAGTGTATTTATGCCTCTTTAGTATGGAAACTTGCTGTCCAGAGAATGGACAGTGTGAAAATGGGCAGAGACCATTGGGGTCCATCTATTTTTCTTTGTTAATATGGACAGCGCTGAGAACAGAACCTCAACTGCCCCAACAAAATCTTTCCTTTCGAGTGTTTTGAGTGAAGGGCACCAGTGATAGGCAATGTGAAAGTGCAAATGGCGCCTGTCCGTTGTCTCCTCGTCTCTTTTTGTGTCGTGAAATCATTTGCGCCTAGGTGGGTTTTTTCCCAAGTTTCAAGATGGCTGAGTGGTGGCCCTTTCTTTTGTGTGGTTTTACGCTATACATTGCCAAGGAGCATGCTTGATGTGCTCTAACATTTGCGGTATTATATGAATGGCTGTGAAAAAAACTTTCCCTGCTGCCTGTGCTGCATTGACAGCCTTATTCAGAAGCTGTCAAAAAAAAAGGAGTGCAGATATGCACTAGTGGTTCGTGGGAACCACTAGCGCATATCTGCTAGGTGATTCAAACTGCACCACATAATTTTAAGCTAATGGTGACCAAGATAATGCACTTGGAGTTGCCAAGATTTTGTCTTAATTTCTACTTCACTGCCCACCACTGTGTACAGAACCAAGTCTTAATCACAAAGTGCTTTTCCTGAGCATTTTTTTTTTATTTCACAATTTATTATACAGACAACTCGCTTGTGAGCATCCTTGGGAACCACCGTGTCTGTATTAACGAAGCACTATTGTACTGCCTTTCTAGGCGTCACAACAGATTCTGAATTTCTTGCCTTTGGCAACTGGTATCATTGGACCGTCAAAGCTGTTTTTTGCATGCCAGGACAGTGATAACTGCTGCTTGCATGTGGGCCTTGTGATTTTGAAAAGTTTCTCGGGAATATTTTTGTGGTGGCAACGTTTAGAAAGCAACAGCTCTGATTTCAGGTGTTGTACCAGTGTAGCAGAACCCAATTTTCTATCTTTAGATGAAACTCACCTGCGTAGTGAGTTGTAAGCAACCCTGAGCTTCTTTGATATCCAGACAGTTCCTTTCTTTGTTCTCGCTATGTAATCCTTACTGTGACTGCATAAGTGTTGCATAATTATCCTTACTTGAAAGGTTTGGCTGAATCATTGCTTTATTCTTTCAGTGATTGTATTTCATGGCTCTCTCAGTCTAGTGTTATGTATTCACAGCATTTTACTTTTAGTAGGTTTTGCTGTTTGACTCAAGCATCAATACATTTCTATGATTGAAGTTGCAAATTTGTTAGCACACCAAGTGGAGTGGCTGTAGGCCTTCTTCCAGTCACGTCTTCTTGTGTGGAAACAGCTTGGGGCAATGCTTGACTGTGACTGCAGGCTGAAGAGTTTAGAGGAGCAGCTGGAGCAGCAGCAGGCCAGAGAGCGGGATGAGACTGCTGCTTTGGAGAGGATGATCCAGCAAGTAGAGTGCAACCTGAAGACAGCCCTGGTACATTTCACTGTCATCAACTACTTGCTGAACGTTGTCTTTCAAGTTTACAAGAGCATTGTCAGTGTGTAGCACTGGGCAGTCAAGGAACTGCATGCCTGACTTCACTTTCATATTGCATCCAGAATCATGGCTCAAAGTGGTTTGTGCCTGCTGTATTGATTCTCTTGAAGTGACACCAACGAAGCTTGTAGGAGTTCATTTGTGCTGGTACCAAATAAAAGCTTGAAAATGTGAGACACAGCAAGGGTACATGTTTGTAATGCTTATGGCCATTAGTTTTGCCCTTTTGGCATTTTGGCTTGCAATGCTCTAGAGTGAAACTTGAAGAGCTGACTTGCAGTAGCGTTGCTTGCATCCTTGATGTAAAAATGAAAGTCAGAGCAGATGTAAGGCTCAAGGTCCTAGCATTCCCTTTGTTTGGGAACATAATGTTGCCATTGATTGTTTTTGCCGGTACAGTGCTGACATCTAAACTTAATTTTTAATTAATTCATATTTTTGTTGAAATCGCTTGCAGGAAACACTTTCTAAATGCAGAAGCATTTTGCAAGACTAAAGCATAATTCTTATGCAGAGTAGTTATTGTTTAAAGTAATTTCCTCTAGTGCAAATGCTTGTGATACAAAAATGTTGACCGGGCTGAATCTTTACTAACAAATATAAGTCGTGACCATTGTGGCCATTGTTTGTGCACAAAAACCTGTTTTGAGTCGTTGCCGTGGCTCGAGCGGCAGAGTATAGAGGCCAACAAGTTGGAAATTTTCACTGCTACGTGCCACTCAATTGCTCAATTTGCTAAGTCGCTTGCATATGAACCAGCCTTCAGAAGGTAATCCTTTCTGCTCTTCAGGTTCTCATTTATGGGGCTTAACGTCCCAAAGCAACTCATGCTATTAGGGACACCGTAGTGGAGGGCTGTAGATAATTTCGACCTCCTGGGGTTCTTTGGCGTGCTCTGACATCGCTCAGTACACTGGCCTCTAGCATTTCGCCTCCATCGAAATGCGACCACTGCGACCAGGATCGGACTCACTTCTTTCGGGTCCGCATCCGAGCAACATGACCACTGAGCCACCGCGGCGGCTCTTCCTGCTCTCCAGTCGTGCAACAGTGCACCCTCATTAGCAGTTTACGACAGCCATCACCAGACTCCGCAAGTGCTACACCTTCATTGCCACTGATTGGCATGGGTAATGCGGCCACATGAGGACTTAGTTTTCTCCCCTTAGTTTTAGAGAGCTTGGCATGTGCAGTCTCATCCAGGAAATCCTTGTTCTTTAGTTGCTGGATATAGCTTGGTTGCTGGACATAGTTCAGTTGCTGGACACAGCCTGTGGTTTTGTTGAATCTGGCCTGGAAGTGTCACTCCTATCCTGGTGTGGCTAAATATGGCTCAGTATCCTCATGTGGGTATCCAAACATTCTTGGTTTGTTAGCATAGTTTATGCAAAAAGCTATCTTGTTCATTTTCTGTCGCGCGTGTTGATTTTAAGAGTAACAACTGCTATTTATGTAAGCATGTGTTGTTTTCTTTGTTCTGTGGGCACAGACGGCTGTAATTGGCTTCTGTTACATTTCTCTTGCTAATAGGGTGGGGAAGCAGCTTGCTAGGTAGGTTGCATAGTAGAGGAGAGGATGGTGTATCACCTTTGTCATTCTTTTTGTCCTGTATTTAGTCCCACATTCAATGCATTATGTGGAGCACCAGTTATGTGATGGTTTGGCCTGCATGTGGCCTGCATCTTGCTAGTAAGAGTCCATGTAGAGGACACTGCAGCAGGTTTGTCGACTCACTGACAAGTTGCAAACAGGCTCCAAGTGTAGGGTCAGCAAAGCAGTTTGATTTTTCAGATATGTGCAGTGCACACAGGCTCACTACAACATTGGTTGTTGTGGTCCTTCACGGGGTTGTTGTTTATGGGTGAAGGCTTCCTGGGAAGACCATTAAGCCACGCACAGTTGCGGGCAAGGTCAGCCAACTGGAACTCACCTTGCGAAGCCAAATGCAGCAACCAAACCCTCTGCAGAGAGAAGAGGCACAAAATGCAGTAAATCCCACGAATGAACTAAATGTAATGCAACCTTTGAAGTATGCTGTCCATCTCCTTCCCTGTGCTTTCCCTCGATGTTCGGCTCTCCCATTGGCCGAACACCATCATGTTTTCGCGTGCTTTTTTCTTACTTCCTCCTCTCCCAAGGTGCCAAACAACGCAAGTAGTGCATACAAGCACCAATGCGATACAATCCAATACTCGGTGCAATCAATCTATAGAGTGTCTATTAGTTGAGCGCTGCATAAGGGGAGCCACTGTAGAAAAGAGAGAGAGAGAAGGAGCTGCAGTTCATGAGTAGGAGAGAAGAGTGGTACTACCTTTGCTCACTGAGGGGTGTTAGTGTGCAGAGGTGTCCATGGGTAAGGAGCCCTCCTTTTGCGATAATGGAATGCTGTGTCGGAGGGCTGCTGAGGCCAGCTGCTTCAGCACTGTTTAAGTGCAGGTTTTGGGAGTGAAGAAAATTGTATGCCAGACAGTAGGCTCTGGTGCCACTAGTCGAGCTTGCAGCTTCCCACAGCCTCGTAAGAGACTTTGGCCTTGCTATCTGTGAATAGGTAAAGTGGCTGCATTTGGGATGGGTCATTTTGCAAGCAAGAAAAAAAAGCGGCCATAGGGGTCACCACACATTTATGAAATAAGAATGCTTTTAATGGCAACAAAATGCAGTTTAAGACAGCGGTATCCAAATACTGGGAGGGTATGCTGCCATTTACAAGTGATCTGACTGTGATGGTAGTCTCCTTTTTGCCTGCGTTTTTGCAGCAGCTTCTGTGTCATTTCGCAATGATGCATTGTGACTGTATTTCGTTTCTTTGTTGAGCAGTTCATTCATGGCTCATAGGGTTGTGCTGTCATGCTTAATTTCAGTGATTGAGCTGCTATAGGCATGAACAAATAGCATACAAAATTTTTAAGATTGCACATTCCTTAGCGAAGAAAGCACTTATATATAGACCATTTACAGATAGCAGTTCGCTTTATACGCAACATGTAGCGCTACTAGGGCCGCTGCCACCTCTGGCCTCTTCAGCCACGAACTGCTACTCTGTAGCCTGTGTCATATGTCAGGTGTGTTCTGCGCGGATAGCTGTTAATGCAAGGTGTCTGGCTCTGGGAGAGGGGCACGGGGTTGCAAATAAAATAATAAAAAGTATGTGTCTGACCCAACATACAGAGGGGCTCATTGTCAAGGTGTTTAAAAAAAATAAATATATGTAGTGCCACACCGAGCATGTGGTGGTGTGTGGCATAAAAGGAAAAGGGCAAAAAAAAAAAGACTCCTTGCACAGCACACGGCAGGGGCTCGTGCTCTTATCAAGTCTTAAAAAACTCGTTACATTACTGCATTAATGAAAACTCCAGCAAAGATCATGCGGCCTTGTAGACCATCAATGAGTTCAAGCGCTGCTCAACAACACTGTTGTGAGCGTGATCAAAAACATAAGTGCCGACTTCGTCTAGGTCCTGAAGCACACACCCCTAAAGCTCAGTGAAGCACAGCGAAGACAAAACCCTGACGCTGGCAGGGAACCCGTATGAAACGTAAGGAGCAGCACGATCCTGAGTGTCTTGCTTGGGAAGCAGAAGCTTCCAGGTTACAACAAGAAATCATAATGGTGCCTACAGATACATTTTAGTGTCAGTTCGACAACCAACCATTTGGCTTTGAATCTACTGTTTGTGACATACTGGTCTTTGAAAGGCCTCAATCATGAAAGACTGTTAATTTCCTTCGTCGGTGGTAATTAAGATAGCATGCACATCCTAATCACCGTCATAGATAACTATAACCACTACTGCAGAAATTTGCAGCATCAAGTGAGGGCCGCCTGCGAATTTTTTATTGCTGCTTGTGGACAGATGCCAACACTATTCAAAAACAATGCACTGTGATGTAGGCAACAACGCTCCTGTGGCCAAATCGGCGGAAAATTTGACAGAGCAGCCTACATTTGGAGGTCTTAGTACCTTAGACTGTCAGTTTTCTGAGAATTTTTCTTGACGTGCATTTTTCTCTCTTCTTTTTGATGTGCATGTTACTGTAAGAACATAACATTTATAGGATTTTGTACTGAAAAAATGACAGAAAAAACATAAATCCCGTGCGCCAACTATATTCAGCGCTGGTATTTGCTGGGGGAACAGCTTGTAATCTTCAGAGCAGTAATACAGGGTGTTTCACCTAAGACTTTACCCAATTTTTAAAAATAGGCTTTCTGAGTTACAAGAGTGCTTTTTTCAGCATAGCATTGTCAGTGGTATAGCACTTCAGGATACAGCTAAGACATGCTAACTAGCAGGCTGGTTAACTAATATTGAATAGTTTTTAACTTATTTTAATGCCTCATCATTGTCGACAGAAGGTTTTCAGCAGAGGTGTCATGCTTTTCGGTTTGTCGAAATGGTCATGACATCAGAGTGCGCGGATTCGAAGTAATGAGGTCACCCACGGACACCTAACACCTCCTTTTGGAGCACACGACAACTAATAAAATAGTTGTCTTCTGCTCCGACAGGGGGCGTAAGGCGTCCGTGGGTGACCACATTACATACCTCATTACTGCGAACAGAGCCACGGATACAACCGAACTCATCGAAGCAGAGAGAGAGTTATGCTAAAGAAGCAGTCAAAGTCGGCAGTCAAAGTGTGTAGTTGTAATGTGTAGTAATAGTGTGTAGTCAAATAAAGCACTAGTACAGCACAAACAGTCTCGCAGTCAATGCCAAACAGTACGCCAGGAAAGGCTTTTGCCTTGCAGCACTTTAGAGAGCCAAAGTGCCCCCTGAATTTTTTTAACTATTACTGTTAGGCTCCTTAATTACTGGGAGGCATGTAACCCACCAAAAGTAAGAACCATATCAGTTTTTAGAATTTTGAAAACGCAGTTACCCACGGCGCTGTGGTCCAGCAAATGTTGGCTATTTCAGCGAGTTACGTGCACTGGAGAGTTGCTTTGCCTGCAAGCTTCTCAAAACCGCATGTATCTTGGTGCGATGTAGCCAGAATTTGTTGGGCAACAGTGCCGAGGGTAGCTGCGTTTTCTGAACTCTAAAAATTGGCATGGATATTAATTACGGTGGGCTACATGCCTCTCAATAATTAAACAGCCTAACACTCATAATTAAAAAGTAAACTATTCAGTATTAGTTAACCCACCTGCTAGGTATGTTTTGGCTGTATTCTGATGTACTACATTGCTGAAAATGCTATGCCGAAAAAAGCGTTCCTCTAACTATAAAAAAATCTGTCTTTAAAAATTGCCTTAGGTGAAACACCCCGTATATGTATTGCTGCTTGTGCAGCAAAAAGTTTGTGAACTCTTCCAAAAAATATTGTTCCCAATTATCTTAAAGCCTTTATAGTAGGGGTGTGTGAATATTCGAAATGTCGAATACAAATTGAAAATGTTTCGATTCGAATATTTGAAAATTTTCAGATATTCGCCAGTGACCTCACCGACTTTCATAAATTTGGCCATGACAAAACTGCAATATCTGAGCAAATTATCCAACGATAAGAGTTTAAAGTGCCAGGAGAGCAATACAAATGCGTCCTCTTCACTTTCTTCTGCGGCGTTTATTACGTGGACCGATCGCATTCGGCCGCTGCTAAGCTCTACCTTGAACGAAATATCGCAAGTGGGCTTTTCCACATATGACACCTGGTAACAAGATGGTCAATAACCCGCTTCACAGCGAGAGAGTGCGCTATTTTTTCTTTGATCCTTCCATAATGCGTTACGTGCTTAATGCCTACACCTGTGGCGTTCATCCTGTCGCCTTTATACTCTCCTAGCATGAGGTCTGCCATCTCGTTTTGGTCAACTATGATATGCGGGAAAGCCCACTTGCGGAACTTTGCATGAGGCTCCTGAAGGCGCGAGTCAAGGTGTCACAACAGGCACACGATCATGTAAAAATCCTGCTTATTGAAGGTGAACTGTGACCTGGACAGCTCTTAACGGTAGGCGTGACAAATATCGAAGGGACCCTGTCGTCAGACCAAAAATAGCCTGGCCGCGAAGTTTCGGTTTCTGAGTTTTGCCGCTAGCCCGCGGCGATGGTAGATGTCAGCCCGCGCATTCGCCCATTGTCTGAACCCATCTCCGCACTGGTTTCGAACGCCAATTGGCGTGTGGCTTATAAATATTTTTCCTATTTAGAAACAGTCTCTCCATTCCGACGCCGATGTGCATTCCCCTTACTTACGTCCGCGTTGTTCTTCCAGTACACCGAAACTGCGTGTTCGACACGGGCTTTTTAAAGTGTTAGTGCAATGGAGCTTCCTCATCCGCATTTTTGCATTTTCGGCTTTTTTTTTTTTTTCGGGGAGGCGCGGGCAATTTATTAATCGACCTTCAGGTAATTCGGGCATTTCTTCCGGCCTCTTAAGGCCGGTTCACATGCAAGCGACTGAGCGATTGAGCGGCGCGTCGCAGCGAAAATTTCCAACTTGTTGAAACCTCGCCGCTCGTCGCAGCGACGACTCAAAACAGGTTTTTCCGCCGCAGCGACAGAATTCGCTAGCATTTTCGCTGGCATGTGAAACAGGCTTTAAACTCCGAATTAATGATGTCTTACCAGCCGTCATGCTATTTTTAGTTGTCAGTCATGTGTCATTTTATGGATTTCATTTTACATCGCATTTCAGGTTGGATGCTGTTATGCTATCTAATCAAGTAGTGTACATTTCTGTGCACATCGTGCTTTTTATATGGTGCTGAGTCAGTCTGGTTTCATTTATTTCAGTTGCAAAGAACATGCACCATTTTGAAAAACATAAGTGCCACAGCATTTGCCTGTATATCATTTTCTGAAGTGTTTTTTTCATAGTGAACAGATATTCGGTAATCTATTCGATATTCGAAGCCATTTTTCTTCATATTGTATCCAATTCATATTTGAAAATTTCAATATTCGCTCACCGCTACTTCTTTATAGTGAAGTCATCAGATGGAGGAGGCATGCCATAGTGTGCATGCCGTCAACCTTGGATGGTGACACAGTTCATAGAGCAGTTGAAGCATTTAAAATGACTCTTATGCAGGAAACACTGGTGAAAATTCGCATGATAGAATTTTATATACTTAATCTGATTCCAGCTAACTACACTGCAGTACCTGTATGCCAGCGCAGTATGGTTTTACATTTTCCAGGGCCTGTTTGAGCACCTCAGAGCACTTAAGCTGGCCTTCGAGCAACTTGCATTGTTTCTTGGAAGCAGAAAGTAAACGGAAGATAAAATAATACACATGGGCATAACTGGGGGTGATCACATACACGTTCATGTTAAGGTAAAATAATATATGAGGGTTGATCTAGAAGAAAGGTTCTCGAAAAGCTCTAGCCACACGGGAAGGTGTGAGGCGAAATCCGGCAACACTGTTGCATGCGGCTGTTCTCCCACTCTCTGCGCTTCGCTGCACCGCTCATTCTTGGCTCAGCAGCCGTCCGATGTGGACGTTCCCATTGTTGATCCCGCCAAGTGTGAGCTTTGTTCGATAATTCGCTTTTTGCATGCCAAAGGGACTTCACCCGCGTATATTCATCGTCAGTTGACAGAGGTGTATGGCGACAAGTGTATGTCCGTTCGACGTGTCCGAAAGTGGTGCAGGGAGTTTAGTGCCGGTCGGAAGGAAGTCCACTGTGAAGAATGGAGGGGAAGACCGTCAGTTTCGGAGGCAGTTGTCGAGATGGTCCAACGCGAAGTGCTTCAGAACAGGAGGATCATTGTCCGTGAACTTGTTGCTTAGATTCCTTGGAGTTCTTAAGGTACAGTGGAAAGAGCTTTGACTGAAAAATTGGGGTATCGCATGTGTTGTGCTCGATGGGTACAGCAGTTATTGACATCAGACCACTAGCCAGTTTCTCCAAAAGTGTCAAGAAGATGAGGAAGGATTGTTGGACTCCATTGTTACGGGAGACGAGACGTTCATTTCACTCTTGAAACGAAACAAAAATCCAAACAGTGGTGTCACCCAGGGTCACCAGTCGCAAAAAAGTTAAAACAAACTCCTTCTGTTGGCAAAGCCACGGCCAGTGTTTTTTGGGATCGTAAGGGGATATTGCTGATCGATTTCATGGTACATGGGACAACAGTCAGCTCAGACAGTTATTGTGCAACATTAAGAAAAATCTGGCGGGCTATCCAGAACCGCTGGCGATGATGACTGGCAGCCGGTGTAGTGCTGCTTCACAACAACGCCCAACCTCACGTCTCCCGTTAAACCCGGGAACTTTTGACAAACTTTGGGTGGACTGTCATGCTCCATCCACTGTACAGTCCAGACCTCGCTCCTAGTGATAATCACTTGTTCCCCAAGTTAAAGGAACATTTGAGTGGCCAATGCTTCCGGAGCGACGATGAAGCCAAAGAAGAGGCGAAACACTTCCTCAGTGGGTTGGCATTGGAGTTCTACGACATTGGGATGCAGAAATTGGAGCACCGTCTACAAAAATGCATAGATGGCGATTACCTAGAAAAACAGCAAAGTTTCATCTTTCCAATGATGTAAATTTCTGTGAGAATAAACAATGTTGTCTATTTTAAAAATGAATGGGAACCTTATTTCTGGATCAACCCTTGTGCATGGGCATAACTGGGGATGATCACATACGTGTTCATGTTCAGTTGTGAATTCTCTACAGTGCTAAGGAACCAGAAAAGCCTCTTTATTAATATTGCTTCTTGCGGCCAAAATACAGAGCTCTAGAAAGGAAGCTCTCCGAGACTATGCTATGCTTATAATGTACACAGCGGGAAAATAAATTTTTGGTTTCATCATGAGCATCAGATGCTGAAATGAAAAAAAGAAAAAGAAAAGCTAGCAGCAGGTTTTTCAGTTTTTCAGCACATTCAGGCCAATTCAAGCATTTGGATGGTGGCAAGTAAATTAGGTACTCACATTAAGTATTCAGTAGCAAAAACACACAGTGCGCCTTCGCACAGCACTTTTGTGGCCCCTGCCAGTTCTTTATGTGGAACACCACCTTGCCGGGCGGCGCGAGTGTGCCGGCAGCCGCCTAAGCTAGAATGCCCACACTGGTGGTGGGATCACGTGACCAAATATGGCAGCGCCCATGCTGTTGCATTGTCAAGCATCTGTACAATGAATGGACATGAGAGATTGTGAGAGGTCCAGCCATTGAGGAGTACTGATGACATGAAGCGTGCAGAAGCTGAGTTCAGGCAGCTGGTACAAGATCTACAGAAGCACATCATTATCTGCTTGGCTGGAAAGACCTTATTTGCTGTAAAATAACAAAAAGTACCTGTACTTCAGCCTTCAATTTACCCATTTCAATAGAGTTTTATAGCAGGCTTGAAGAAAGTTGGCATGTCACAGATATAAATGTTGTAGCTTGTAGTAGTACACAGTGCTATACTAGGTCAGCATGGATATGTAAGCTGGGGTTAACGTCGAAAACCGTTTATAATTTTTTATACAGTTCCTTGTTTTGAGTTATGGGAGCAGCTTAGCTACATGAGAAATGAACTATGGGGAAAAGTTACTTGTCTGTTATATTTGGAACAAAAGTGTTGTGTTGAATCTTAAGGGTAGCTGTGGCTTATTTTGACACACTGCAGCTATCAATGGACTCTGTGCTTTTTGACCCCTTTAGTGGATTTCTATCTTAATTGTTTCACAGCTGGAGGGATGGCAAGCATTTCTTATCTAACTAAAGCACTTGAATCAGTGCAAGACCGTGCTGCTAGATTCATCCATTCAGACTACTCTTATCATTCTAGTGTGACTGCCATGAAATCAAGAGCTAACCTGCCTGACCTCGAGCTGCGACGCAAAATCTGCCGACTAATCCTTTTCCACAAGTTTTATCATTCATCCCTTGCAGATCTAAAACCAGCTCATCACGTGTCTCCTCGCACCAGTCACAGCAAAGCCGTTTATCCCCCCCGCGCACGCACCACTGCGCACCTTCATTCCTTCTTTTCCCAGACTGCAGTAGACTGGAATGGCCTGCCTGCCGATGCCGCACTCCACACCAGCCCCGTCCATTTTAAACAAGCCATTGAAAATGTTCTGTTTTAAACCCCATGTCATTCATTTCAGATTCATTTTTTTTTTTGTACTGTTTCCCCTCATGTAATACCCCTACTCAGGGGCATTTGAGGCGTACAATAAATAAATAAATAAATAAATAAATATGCCAGCTCATGTATCACCTTGACCTGAAAAAAAGAATGTAGTGTAAGCTATTCGGATTATTGCTGTGCCCCTAGGGTCAGTGTTCCGCAGTTTTTGCTAGTGAGGGTAATCTTTATTATGTAACTGTACTCATATTGTAAACAGAGTGAGTCGTTCTCAAATCATGGAAAGTCGCTTGTTTTGTTATGCTGCCTCATCATGAAGTTATGAGCACAGCACTCATTGGGGACTCAATTAGAATGTGTCATTTGGAGCACTAAGCATGTGGCTCTTACCGGGCAACAAATGTATATTTCCTAATGAAATCCTGGTCTCCACATTTCCTTTTTTCCTCTAGGAAAGGGCCTCCGGTGCCGAGCAGTTGGCCCACAGTCTTAAGCTTGAAGTGAAAGCCCTACAGGTACTTATATATCTTGTAAAATTTGTAAAGTTCAAGCTGGTGGTCAATTTTATTCTTTTAGATTGAAGAGGAGGACTGTTTAAAGGAGCTGCTCTTTTAATGCCCAAATCATAAAAGAAAGAAATCGTAGCTGCTTGCTTGGCTATGGTCCAATGGACATGTGTACCTACAGTGGTACCTATGGTGCTTTGTAGCAAAGTTTTGCATGCATGCCGCGACAAACGTGCATTGAAGACGAAAAAAGCATTAAGTTGAAATCTCTTGTGGCATCGGGTCCTGATTTGGGCTTGCTGTTCTTGTCGATGGTGCTTAGTGCACATGATCCTGGTGGCTGTGGCTCCCTGTGACGGCAGTCTCCCTGTCCTTGACTGTTTGGTGCACTTTGTTCTGAGAAAAATGTCTTGAGGATAATACAACTGTCAGAAGAATCAGAGTGATGAAGTTTTAGGTTATGAACACCCCAGCGTGTTGCAGTTGATACTCTGTAACTTTCTTGTAGGAAATTTTCTTGCAGCTTTGATGGGAAAGCAGTTTATAAATGTTCGTCTTTTGTTTGTCAGATTTCAGAATGAAAGATGCACCAGTTCACTCAAGGAAACTTTCAGTGGTTCAGAGCGTTTTTTTTTTGCAAAATGCATTAATTGGCTTCTAACTTTGGTGCTGATAGTTGACACTCGTATAGGCATGTACAGCTCACTCTCAGCTTACCTAAGAGTGGATCCAAATCTGGTTTTCCTTTTTGTTTTTTTGTTGCAGTACATCAAGCCATTTGTATTAATTCTCTTATCATGATAAAAAGCATCGGTCTTCTTAAGTTCTTGATGTAATTTCATGTCTCAAAAACTGCTGGGCACAGTAAATACTCCAGTATGTCAAATTAGCTGGATTTTTCATTTAAAAATTTTCAAGAGTGGTCCTAGTGCGAGGTTTCTTCTGTTTGTGTTCGTGAAATGACATCCAAATGACATCCACAACAGCAAACATTTGGCATTGTACTAGGCTTTGCTGAGACAGTTCACAATCTAAAGCATATCAAATATTTGCCTGCCCGAAAATATGTAAAGTGCGACAATAACATGCTGTAGAATGCCAAAAAAATGTGTAAAATGTGTGCCCACAGCTATAACTTGAAATAGTCAGACCAGTCTAGAATAGTTATTCAATTCTTAATTAGATAGCATTTGTGACAGTTATGTCATGTGGTGAGGCAGTTGCAAAATGCAGTGAAACGGAGGTACAGTCATGCCATATTGATGTGGATTTTTTCATTCTTGCAACTGTACGGTGAGTTGTCCATACTGAAGTTTGAAAACTTTCTAGTCCGGTAGGTTTCATTTAGCAAGTAGTTACTCATTAGCATCCACCTGAGCGCAGCCATACAGCTATGAAGGCGAGGGAGCTTTCCTTTGTAGGGCGCTCGCCTACTGAGCTGGAGTTCTTGGGTTCGATCCCGGCCGCGGGGCCGCGTTTTGATGGTGGTGAAATGTAAAGGCTCCCATGTGCTGTGCGATGTCAGTGCACGTTAAAGATCCCCGGCTGGTCGAAATTATTCGGAGCCCTCTGCTATGGCACCTCTTTCTCTCTTTCTTCTTTCACTCCCACCTTCCTGCCTTACCTTATGGCGTGGTTTGGGTGTCCACCGAAATGGGAGACAATTACTGTGTCATTTCCTTTCCTCAAAAACCAAAACGAATTGTAGCCATATGGCTGCGCTGAGGTGGATGTGAATAAATAATTACTCCCTTATAGAAAAGCTTTCTGAATAAGGTCTGTTTCTGTTCTTATTAGTGTGTAGTAAAATGAAAATCATATACAATCTTGGCAAATTCAAGTGCATTGTTTTGAGCCCATATTCCATCTTAACCATCTTTTGATGGTGGATAGATCCCTCGGAAGTGGTCACCAATTGGTTGATGCAGCAGTGTTGATGAGGCAACACATAGATGACAGAAAAAGCACATAGAGAGGATTCTGAGCTTACTTCTGGCTTTTATTCAGGCATTACTGCAGTTTGTATACTGTTGCCAGCTACCTTAAATTGAAAACAACACACAGGAACGATGAAATATCACACTCATGGGGCAGAAGTGATACGTGCTTGAGAGAAAGCCGTTGTTTTTCTTTCGTTAACCATCATTCAGAAACTGCAGTTCCTTTTCTGACAGGACTTAGGTCATGGTACTTATGCATCTTTCTTTTTCTCGTTTTTGCACACCTCAATTATTTCTATGGTTGCTTTATTATACCTTTTCTTTCCACAACATGGCACTGGCTGTAGATACTGTTAGCTGTAATCCCTGCAGTGGAAGCAGATATAGTGCCCAGCTGGAATGAAAAGTGTCTTTGGACTGGCTGGCCATCAAGACATGTGCACACCGCTGCTGAGACGTACTTGATTTGGTGACTCTATTTCTTGCTACACAGCCTACAGTATGAAGGCATGCCAGTTTTGGAACAATTGCTTGGGTATCAAAGGAACTCGTATGTCGCAGCAGTTGTATAGCAGCTGCATTTAAAGCATTGATAAAAAATTTGGTGCGTTTTGCTAATTAGCAAAAATATACTTCCTCACATATTTTTAAAATGGATAATGATTTCATTAGGACATACCTGTTTTGTTTTTTTTTAAGGACATGAGGACAAATAAAAGTTGGCCTGTATCAATAGGGTACTGCATTCTAAACACAAAGAGACGACTCGCATCAAAAATGGAGCTTTTATAAGCTAGAAAGTACCAAGAAATAAAATATAGGTGTCACTGTTGCCGGCTCATTTCGCAAGTGAAAGGTGTGCATCAACATTTGGCCATGGATGCCAGAGTAGAGTCACTGGAAAGTTGCCCTGAAGAGTGTATTCCTCCTCTGCACACCACCGTACTTGGAAGGTATATGGCTGCTGCTGGCTGAGGTTTCAAACACTTGGAAGAAACAGGAAACAAGAATTTTTGATTCAGCAGCACGTTGCAGACTTATGCAGTCCCTAGAGGACAGCCTGGAGGCATTGGAAGGGCGCCACTTTAAGGAAAATACTTGCAAAAGGTGGTGCTCGCTGTTGTGGTAACATTAGGCTGCGGCAGCCTTCCAAGCCAGGCAGCACGAGAAAACAATGCGGTACTCTGAGAATTTGCCAGTGACTATCTCAGAGGCTATGCTGCATCTTATTCACTTCAAAACGGTGGCACCTGTCTTTTTTGGTAGTTTGAATCGATTGGTGGGTAGATTTTTAAATCCAGTTTTCTCGCCAATGAGTGCGTCTTTTGCTGGTGAACAGTGAACAAGCACCAGAATAGCCAGATAGAGACAATCCTTAGATGCCCTTGCACCAAAAAACCCCATCATGAGCATCATCAGAACCAACTTGTACTGAGAACGATAATTTAATGTGGTTGTCCTTAGTGTCACCTTAAGTGTGCTGTGCATTTGGTTTGAAAAGGCAGTTGTCACAACTTCGGTAAGATTCAGGCTTTCTATACCCACAGTGCAGATGATGTGACTGCACTGCTGCACTTTTAGTTTGAAATGAACGCCACAACTGCTGCTTCATCCAGTTGTGCATGCTTGACATCTGTCAAGTCAAGGGATCTAAGTTCGAATACTATGAGTCCTGTTCGTCATTATCATCACAAAAAATTCTGCACAGTTTCAGATGCTTTGTGGGCCATGAGACGCATTATGGCGCTTCTACTAAGGCTGCTCACATCTCACAAACTGCTTGTACTATATAGTATCTGCATCCTGATGGCTAACAGGTGCTGAATGTAGTTGGTAATGTAGGAGATGCTTCAGGGAGCTTTCTTTTTAGTCATTCAAGCAATACTCAATTGGGAAATAGGGTCTGATTGGTATACCTTGGCACTGTAAAGCATAAACACCAAACAAAACAAAAAGGCCACCTCTGAGGAATTTCAGCCTTCACACACTATCTTTCGATGGTGTCCTCTACTCAAAATACAGGAATGGAAATATCTGTGCAGATGTGCTCGAGGTCTTGTCATTGGTATCCATGTTAAGAAAAAAATATGCATGGGCCTAGTTGGGCTGTGTGCATTTTGACCTTGTCCACTGCTGAAACAGCAAGTTTCCATGTTACTGAGGTGTAAATGCATTGAAAATGTTCCATTGCTAGAAAAATTGCCTATAATTTGATTCGCCCACATCATCAAGGGTCACAGTACTGAGCTACAATTGTATACCCTTTGGGCCACATAGAAAACCATTGTTATGTGCTCCTTTTTTTTTTTCGTAACATAGCTAAAATTTTCTCTTGCTCTATGTTTTCATTTTTTCTGCCTTGTGGCATAATGATTCAAAGAATGTGCATGGCTGCTGTCAAACTTGAATAGTATTTGCTGGATCGGCTACTCTTTCTCGAGAGATTTCAAGGTGGGTCAGGGACGTGGGATGCTGCGTCTGTGTCTCATTGAAATTGAGACTGCACAATAAGTAATGTCAGAATAGTAAAACAGAATACTCTGAAAGTTCCAGCAAGCCTCAGATGAATGTTTACCCTGAGAACATGTCTGGGCCTGCATGACTCAGTGCATTTGGCAAATTATGTAGTCTCTTCTTATTGAGCTCCCAAGGTTAAAAGTAAACGTTGCGAACATATTAAAACATGTGTGACACATCAGCATCATCATGGCCTAGAACCTTAAACAGTACTCACCACTGGACACCCCTTGAAGTTCTTTGATAAGACGTCGCTGTCAAAGCTAAAATGACATGACCTGACACTATCTAACGAGCCTCAGCCACAGCTTGTGCCAATAAACTTTGCTTTTGAATGACTGTAGTTTGTAATTAGAGCTGTATGTTTTTGGGGTTCACAATGTTTTCTGTGCGTTGTATTGGATGATTGACAGTGTTACCTCTGGTGAAAGGTGGTGTTTTTTGGGGCTTTGCTGTTCAGCAGGGAGTACTAAATGAGATTTAAATTGAAACAGCTGTTTCTTAGCGGTGCGATGCATGATACTGCTTGTCGTTAAACACTGAATTCAAATTTCTTGTAGTATTACAAACCACTGATCATATTGATCGTCCACCTATTTTGTCATTAGCAGAGAGATAAATGCATTAGTGTGCCATCTCTTGTCATTTTATACACATTGGCCTTGCTTCTGATAATAACCATTGCCTTTTAGCTATTGCTGTGTAGAAATTTTATTACGAAACTCATGAAATGTAAAAATGAATGGCTTCTGCGGAAATGGTGTTCAATGCTTTGTGAGTACCTCTGCCTTTTTTCATTGGCAATCAAGAACAAAAGTAGTGGAAAAACTCATCCTTTGCAAATATTAATCTGTTTTTTAACAGCAGCCTTTGAGCTAAAGCCATAGACAAAATGGGAAAAATAGGGGAGAAATAAAAAATGGAAATCCTTCTGTCATCTCGTGGAATTTACTTGAAGAATTTTTCTTTATGTTTGCATTTTGAATCTTGCCATTGTTTGCACACAGGATTGTGCTAGTGGTACTTGCCATAGTCTGCTTCTTAGGTAGATAGTCTTATACACGTGTGGTGTGTTGTTATGACATAAAATATGCATGCCTTTACTGCTTTTTAGGGACACCTGGCCTTTGTGTATGGAGAGTATAAGTTGTGCCCATGTAAAAAACTCTAACTCTATAAATATTGAAAGGAAGAATTAAGCACCCTTGAATAAAACTGAATTTTGATTCACAGGTATACTGTGGTGGCTAGTTTTTCAGTACCATGGCGACTTATTGTTTCATCATGGAGGTTATTGTTCTCAGTCTTCCTGTTTTCTTTCTGTTAGGGATGGCACAAGCTCTTTTGCCATCTTTAATGGGACACTAAAGGGAAATAGCAAACTAAGCAAGACGCTACACCAGACGAATAGATTATTTCTCCAGCATACTACCACCATTTTTCCTGCATGAAAAGGTGGCTGCATTACTGAAAAAATTGCAAATGAAATCCTCAATATCCTTCCACATGGGGAAGGTTACGTCATTTTTATATGTGTTTGCCGGCTGCCAAAGGAATCACTTCTGAGTGTGAATGCCACTAAGAGCATGCAGTTCTGAACTTGCTATGTACGACAGCTACACACCGGCTTGATGCACACAGTGCAAGATGAAAGGCTCAGTGCTCATGTTATGTCTTGTATTTTTTTCTGGCGTCTGATTTGCGCTATTTTAAATATGAGACTCTTTGTATTATTGGCAATGCTCACCATTCTGCTTTCCTCATATTTTGACGGTACTTGCCCATTGACGACGAAAAAGCAACCAGAAAGCAGTTGTGGCCAGTAAACAAATTCATGTTACCAGGCACATTTGCAGGAATTTGCCAAGGGTGTTGCTTTGTGTACTTTGCTTTTATGCAGTTTTCTGGCTTATCAAAGCTTTATTTTCAGTAAAAATGCACATTTGCTATCATGTCACGCTAACCTATCAGTCTAGCTTGACTTAGTGTTCCCCTTTAGAAAATGAAACTTGGTTTTTAAGGAAAGGAAATGGAACAATAATTGTCTCACGTCTTGGCGAACACCCAAATCACACCGTAAGGGGAGGGAGGAAGGTGGGAGTGAAAGAAGTAAGAGAGAAAGGTGCCGTATTGAAGGGCTCCAGAATAATTTCAACCACCTAGTTATCATTAACGTGCACTGACATCGCACAGCACACAGGCGCCTTTGCGTTTTACCGCCATCGAAACGCGGCCGCCGCCGCTGGATTCGAACCCTGGAACTCTGACTAGGTAGCTGAGTGCCCTAACCACTGAGCCACCACGGTGGGGTCCCCTTTAGTGGCCATTTTGAAATTGGGCCCTTGGTCCTTGTGCATGTGTTTGTTTTCATATGGAGGCAAAAGTTGTCATAATCTTTGTTCACAGAAATTTATTCCATATCTCTGTGGACACTTATTCAAGATGCATTTAAAAAAAAAAAAAAAGCACAAACCAAGTACACCGCTCCCTATATCAGCTTTTCTCATTTATGGACAGGAGACTGTATGTATAATAATATTGACCTGTCTGAGCCCATTTATAATGGTGGGATTTCTGCACTTTTACGCTTCTGAATATTGTGCTGCATCCATTAATGTCCTGCTTGAGCGAGAATTTATCACATGTGCACCTCACTAATAGTTGCATTGTCGTGCATGTTAGAAGTGGTGTATTTTTCTGTGTTTGACACCACTGAGCAAGGCCTTATCAAAAAACTAGAAGTGCAGAAATGCTGGTGCAGTGGAAAGGTGCAGTGTGCCAGTTTTCAGGTTTGGCGTGCATTGAGTATTATCGCAGTGCATGGCTTACACTTAAGTAAGTTGTGAGAGAGAATGTGGTATGTCAAGTTTAACATCTTGAAGCGACACAATGAAGAGTATTGCTTCTGGCAAATGATGATGGTGGCCAATGTGCTCCAGATGCCAACACTTGGAAGTGACAATCACCCGGCAGTGTTGATAGTGCGTCCGGGTTCGCAGAAGGTCTGCTAACGCAAAGGAGGACAACTATAACTGCCACCGTAATTGGTTGAAGCATTTTTGCTGTGCTTACTGCAGCTGTTTAAATTTATTATTGCGCCAGAATTTAAATATGTATTCACAAAAACTGAAATTGCAAGTCTCCACTGAATGTTCTTCTAGTGAATGTGTGCACAGACATTGTGAAGCCTGTATGCACACTTCTTGCATGCCATTTTACCCTCTTTTAACGGCAGTGTGTCCTGCGCCTACCAACACACACTGCTAAGCAATTTTTTATTGTTTGTGAAAGCAGTGTACTATGACTGTTCAGGGGGTTCGGCAGTTCAGATTTTTATTTTGTGCATTTCCCTGATTCATACAAGCTTCAAAACTTTCATTGTGCTGTTAGTAATTTACTCGAGTTTCATTTTTGCACGATTCAAGCTTCACCTTTCTTTTTGTGATGCTTGCGGGAAATTGACAAGTGGAAATGGCTACTGTAACTGCAAGCTACTGAACCCAGGTATTCTGAGAGTGCTGCAAAACGGTGTTTTAGATACTGAACCATAAAAGCAATTGGCTTTTCTTGTGCGAAGAACATAACCAGCTTGAGATTGCTAAATAAACTTGTCATAAGACTCTATTGTTTCCTTGTGTGTACCTGGTTGTAATAAGGCTTACGTAGGAGGAGGATACATAAATGCAAGTTGGTATGCGTCAATATATTGACTCCTTGCCCTGTTTTGATATAGACCTCCATAAAGGATGAAGTAGGATATAACATGGAGTGGCTTGTATGTTTTCTATATGCTGATATGTAAGTGCATGCCGTGGCCACATATGTGTCACTAGCCGTCGCACAGTGCCCGGGACAAACCTTCTTACCCCTCAACCTACTCTTTCTCCTCGTAATGCTGCTAGTAGCTGGACAGTATGCTATAATTTTCTATTACATAACATTTTATTAATGCGAGAGCATTATATGGTTCTGTCGAGTCACCCAAAAGTGTCCGCAATTTTGTCCTCATGATTGCATTGTTCTCTGAAGATAAATGTGTGAAAATATGATTGTGACAGATAGTGTGTGATAGAATGTTGCAGTGGGAAAAATTTGGGTGATGAGGTGTAATTAATTAAACACGAAAAAATACACTTAGGCGTCAGAACAGCCATGGACGTCAATACAGTATGTGGACGATCTGCCTTCGCATTGCTCCAATGCGGGTTGCCGCAGTGATCTGAGGGGGGGGGGTGGACAAGCAAACAAAACAAAAAACAAAAGGGAAGCGAATAAATAAAAGTTAAAAAAAAATGGAGGGAGAAAAAGAGGACAGGGAAAGGCTCTCGCATTTCTGCTCTTAAGTAAACTTAAGAGCAATCCTGTAATTTTTTTGTTTCTGGTGACTCAGACAGAATTCTGTGGTCCAAGAAATTTGGATATATGCAAGCGCATTAGTGCTGTTGAAGTGTATTTCCTTGGACAAGAAAGATTGAACCTTGGTTTTCTTTTCTTTTTGTTTCTGTACTGTAGGCTCGCTGTAAACAGCTGGAGAAGCAACAATATGAAAGTTTGCCAGAAATGACCTCTGACCTGTCGTGCAAACTTAGGGCTGCAGCAGACTCGGCAGAAGGTTCTCTGAGGTCAGTGTGGTGGTGTCTTAGCACGGTGAAACAGTGGGGCCCTTGGATAAAGTAGTGTGATTGCATGTTTTGAGGCATTGCTCCACAACCTTAGACATACACTGGTGCAGGCTTGGAGGCTGCATCTCCTAGTCAAGCTTTGTTTGTTAGCATAACAATACGCTTCACGATTATTTGCTTCAGCGGCCCTCTTATACATTATGTCGCGTAGATCATCGTCATAAAATGTTTTCTTTTGCATGCCACACAAGTGCCTTTCACAGTTCATTCGTCCCGCGTTCAATTAGTGAGTGGAACCACCTTCCCACGGCGCTAGTGTCTATAACACATATATTAGCTTATTCAAACATGCTCTAACAGCTCATTTTGGTATTCCCAGTTAATTATTTCTTGCACTTAGTATTTGTTTATATCTTTGTATATATTGGCATTCCTGTAATTCATTACTTTTTCACTGTTTGTTATTTTTCAGTTTTATACCGTTGTGTGCATGTCTGTGTTCTTGTGTTTTTCTCTTATTCCTTAAATGTTATGCATTCCACTCCCCTATGTAACACCCGACCCGGGCCTTGACAATATTACAAATAAATATATAAATAGTGCTGTGTGCTCACAGACAGTCATCACCCAATCAGAGACTATGCTACTTTCTTATATGGAAGTTCTTCCACTGCATATAAGGCCACTGACAACGTTTGCAAGTGGCTCTTAACAAAACCATGCACGACTGTCACCTGGCTCCTGGATTTCTGCTGCAGTCACTTTTTCTTTATTTCCAATTAATGCGAAAATTTGCTCTTGTGAAGCGTTTGCTGGTTTCTCAGTTCCTTCCCTAAGTAAAGCAGTGAGCAGCGTGTCTTAAAGGTGCACTGAAGAGGATTCTGAATATGTCTTTTTGCCGCGGGAACTCGATCCACACGTTCCTAGCATTCTTAGAAACAGTGACTTATTGGAGCGAAACAATTGCCCTGTGTGGCCTTATTGCCCTGTGTGGCCGATTTCCCCAATTAAAACGAATTAACATCCGGCTCCCGCCTTTTTTTTTTTTAATTCTGCCTCGTACGGTGGGCGGAGTTGACCAACGCGTGGAGCGCCTTTCACCCAGTCCCGTGGAGGCTTTGCTTTCGCTTTATTTTGTTTTTTGGGTTTCCATGAATAAATAGTTTCATTCGCAAATAATATAGCCGCAAAATAAGCCTGAAGAAATAAAAATACGTGCGGAATATTTGCTACTACGGACTACTACGTATTACTCCGCCGATGGCAGAGCGGCAAGCCGCCACGGGACTGGGTGAAAGCGCTCCACGCGTTGGTCGACTCCGCCCACCGTACGAGGCAGAATTAAAAAAAAAAGGCGGGAGCCGGACGTTAATTCGATTTAATTGGGGAAATCGGCCACACAGGGCAGTAAATCGCAGTTTCTAAGAAAGCTCGAAACGTGTAGATCGAGTTCCCGCGGCAAAAAGACAAGTTCAGATTCCTCTTCAGTGCACCTTTAAGCAAGAAATACATGTGCATTTATCACAACCAGATGAAGTGGTTCGAACTTCAAGGTTATAAGACAGAAAGGCCTCTTGCCCAAGCATGGCAAGTGTATGTATGTGTTGCTTTCACATTTGTTTTTCGTTTATCTGGTTTTTGTTCAGCCAAGTTGTTAGAAATTAACTTCCATTTACTTTTTTTTTTTGTCTCACACCCCGATCACATAGCTCTCATGCTGTTAGTTTTTCTTGTGATGATGGCATTTCTTCCTGCAAGCACTGGTCTGATACCGTATAAAGTCGTGTAAGGGCTGCACTTTTTTTTTTAATTCGTTTGGGAATCCTGAAGGTGCGGCCCATACACAAATTAAAGAAAAATGTGTAACTGTTTTTCTAAATTATCTAGTCCAAAATAGGCGGTGCATTAATTACTGTGCATTCATTACTGAGATGTTGGCTGATCATGCTAACTAGCCAGCAGAAACTCTATGTGGCCTTTGACCACACAGCAGTACCACATATAGAGGCGAAAAAAATATATGCAATTCCTCAGTGCGAAATAATAGTAGCCAAAAAAAAAAAAAACTGAAAATTGCATTCTTAAATAAACAGCAAACAAAATGTGCCACATTTAAAAAAAAATCAAAATTGAAATGTTTGTCCCCTTGGTACTGGTGAGCAGTTAGTACGTACTAGCATACAATCTTTTCAAATAGGCAGTAGATTGAAGAAACTTCACCGGCCTCAATTTTGAAGCTTGAAGGAGTCGAAAGAGGGTGGAGCCTGAGGATGTTTTCAAATTATTATTACTTATGGCCTTTCTTTTCTTTTGTTTGCCTAGGTCCCTGCTGGATGGTGTGAGTCAATTGCGACTTTATTCACAAGTACTCGAGAGTTGGACCAAAGTGCATGAAGACCCTTCCTGATGATTGCCTAAAACTAGAACCAGGATTTGCAGTTTGTGTACAGGCGCAGTTAAAAAGGCAAGGCATTTGCATGAAAGTCTACAGCCTCAGTGTACATTTTAAAGGGACACTGAGGAGAAATTGGAGTTGGCTTGTATCGATAGAATACCAGCTCCTAAACACAAAAACACAACTCTATCTGACAACAAAGCTCTTGTAAGGTAGAAAAGAGCAAGAACTAAAATGCAGGTATCACCGCCACAGGCCAGTCTCGCAAGTACAAGTGTGATGACGAAATAGGAGATGAGATACCACCGATCTCTGAGGCTGACAAAGGTGCATGAAGGTTATCATGTGTTTGATCGATATTGAAGTATTTAAGTTTTGTTTTGAAACCACTAGTGCACTTTTATCACACGAGGAAGACAGAAAAAAGACAACCTGAATGTTGGAAGTCAAAGAAAACCTGCAGTTGGCAGCGCAACAGCCGGCCAGCTGAATTTCGGTATGTTTTGGGGTGCTTCCTGGCTATGTGTTCTGCGTGCGTGCATGATTACTTACGCACCTCGATTTACAAGGGCAGAGCAGCAGAGGACCTCCAAATGCCTCTCCAAGTGCTCCTCAAACGATGTTTGTGCTACGGCACGCAACTGCGACAAGGAAAAAGAGCTGTGTGTAGGCAATATTCAACGCACCTCCTTGTTAGCAAATGCACTGCTCGGTGTGTTCTCATCGTGAATGTACCAAGACGCTGGGCTGCATGACCAGCTCTACGAGGACTATTATTACAGAATTTAAATATGCCCGCACGTACCAGTCACTACACGTCAGTCGGGATGATGGACAGCAACGCTGCTGACTCCTCGGCGCTAGGACTTGCTTGCCAGACCCACCACCTCAGCCCTCAAAAGCATCGCATGCTGTGTGGGGTTGAGGTCGCTGTATGCAGGCCGCAGTTCTTTGCGAGAACTTTGTCATCGGTATCGGGAACGGGATCCATTGCAACATTGGTGCAATTGCAAATGAAGCGACAGCGGCTGAGAGAGGCCTTCAGTGTCCAGCTGGCAGTACTTTTCATTTCGGCTGCTGCAAGGCGAGAGCGCAGCGCTTGACGCGAGCAATCATGGAGTCCTCGTCTCCGTTTCGGCCGCTTTACGTTGCTGTTCTCTTCTTTCGTCATCAGAGAGTCCTGAGTTTGAATTGTGGTAGAGAGAAAAAGTTTTTCAACTTCGAATCTAAATCTCTTAGCAACAAATGCACCTTTTGCTGCCAAACAAGCGGCAACGAAGTCACAAAATTCCGAACTATTGGGTTTTACTAGCAAAAAAAAAATTTGATAGCGTTGTCCTCAGTGTCCCTTTAAAATGTCATTGAACTACCATCCTTTCAAAAAGTGTTTCTATGGCCACTGAGCTGTTGTTTTCTCATAACTATGCCTCAAACCCTGATTGTTACCATTTGCAGTCAGCCATTAAAATCTTCATTCTTTGACTAAAGCTGCTCATTATTTCTCTGGTTGCTGTGCTACCCATTCGCATAGTTTCAAAAGCTCTTCAATGTTTCTTGCTACTGAATTATAATTGAAGAAAGCATTTTTTTTGTTTGGAAAGAAGTGTATAGATTTAAAAATATGAGGCCTTTCTATAGGAAAAGTCAACTGTCAAAACTAGTTTGGGGCTGAGACACTGGTGGCCTCATTTTAGTGTTCCTGACTGTCTTTGCGTGAGCTGGCAATAATTGCAACATGAATAAATTTGCAAAAACTATTAGCTTGTTATTTTTTTTACTATGAACGTTGAATTCTTGGTGCTTTTGCACAAAAAAAGCTGCTCTGATCACCTGAGTACTTTTGTGCTGCAGCATCTCTTTCACATTCTTGGCTTTTGCTGTGATTTCAGTTACAGCAGAAAGCTCTGCAAGTAATGGAGAAACAAAAAAAGCAAGTCACGGAAGAATGCCGATGTCTGCTTGAAGCATCTACGTTAGCCAGACATCTATTTATGTGGCAAGTAGTAGCTGTGCATTAGGTTGATACAAGGAAATATCTGCGAACAGAAACAGGCATGCGTATAAACCAAGAAGGCACGGTGTAAAGGAAGGAAATTTCTTTGCAGCAGAATTCTCTGTTTGCTTAAAGAGACCATAAACCCTAATATGAAGTGAGTCTATAGACCAGCAGGTTACCTTTCAAGGACATCAAGTGTGTAGATTTCACCAAAAGGGAGAGCTTTGATGACAGAGGAAAGTGCATGAACTTCAAGTACCCTTTGATGACTCACCGTACACTTTCCCATGTTGATTTTTTTACAGACAAGCTTATTGGTTCTGCCATAATTTTCTTGTATGTAATAATACTAAGATTGCAATAAACAAGATACTTTTTAGCTTGGAGGAGGTTTTTAGACAAAGTGATGTGTGAATAGTAAAAGCAAATTGTGAAAAGTGTGAAAAGCATGGAAACAGAGAAAAAGAATGCTTTTTACTGTTGTCACTACATGTGGCGAGTCCAGTTGTGGCTTGTGAATTTGTGACATTGTGTATGAAGTCACAAATTCAACCACTCCTGTTTAAATTATGAATTTGTTCATTCAGTTGCTAGACTAAGGGAATACAGTGTAAAGGGGTTTAGTCCTTGTGAGGCTTAAATCCTGCAGTTTACCAGTATGGAGGGTTGTGTGAGGGTGTCCTTTGAAGAATATGATGATTACAATCTTAGCGAGGGGAAACAAAAGTCAACAAAAGAAAATATGGCAGGTGCTCATTTGGACACTGGTTGCAGCAATGCACCACACTGCAAGTGTGAGGGGATTATGCCATGCCCCTTACCATCAGCGTTCATGGCGCCGGGTGACCACCTTTCACTTCATTGCAGTGAGCCTCCCCTCATTGGTCACCTTACTGCAAGGTGTAATGGAATGCACATGCGGACTTTAAAAAAAAGACTTGTTGCATTTGTTTTGTAATCATGTTTCTTTCAAACAGCTTTCATATTGCTGACCGCCTACAATTCCCAAACGTTTTACAACTCTGGCAACTATTTTCATCAAAAATTTGTGAAACTTAGCTCTGTTGTATGTTCATCATGGTAAACAAATGGGGCGTACCTTTTACTACGATGTGCTCATTAGAACAGGACTTGCAGCCATTTGCTGGTATAATGCCCTCTCTATAAAAGGCCATGTGTTAGAAATTGTGGATTTAGTTGTGTTGTTGTGTTTGAAAACAAGTGTAAGAACTGTTTCATGCGTTGCACGGACACTTGATACACTACGGAGATACACTGAAAGGGCAGTTATAGTACCTAAATTTCATTCACATATTTTTACTAGAACATCGTCTTAAAAGGATGACTTTATCAAAGCAGTGGTCTCTCTCCGGTGTTCTTTTTTGTGAAAGCCTGATCACAGAATTGTCTTGTACAACACTGGAAGGATTTGCCAGTATGTTCCACATAAAAATGCTAAAGGAGTATTACCAAAAACATAGGCCTCCTGTTTGACTGGAAGGTAAACTAGCCTATCTGCAAGTATTTGCCTACATTGAAGCTGTAATATCAGGGAGTGCCACTGACACACATATGTACATCTTAGTGGAATAATATACTTTTAATGATCAGAATTTCTTGCATTATGAAAATGTGCTTTGGTACTAGCTACTGTCGAACTTGGATATATCGAACTCAAAGGAAGTTGCAAATGGTTCGTTATAAGGATAATTTGATATATAATGAATGGCAACATATAATCTTGTCTTCAGCCCAAAAGCAAGAATGCATTGCACCTACAATAATGACTTGCTTGCAGCGATGTGTTGCCCTCTGATGTGCCGGCAGGTCAGCACCTGCTAGGTATTGGTAGGCCTAAGGTACTTCGCATCAAAGCTGCAGCCAGAGTTCTTCAATGCTGCAGCAGACGGTGCTTCAGAACTAGCCATTGCTTATCATAAGATGTCTAACCCTGTTACCAGTACACTGTATAGAATAATAGCTCATTCCACAATGGCTTTGTCAGCGAAGGATGCCATGCGAGAGTTGTCTCTAGACTTTAGTTAGTTAGGTTGGTTTCACCACATGACCTCAATGCGACATGGAAAATGAGTATACAAGAGATCGAAGGCCACACTCAAGCACACCCCACATTTATCTCATCACTCAATTTTACAGCTTTAGCGCTGCCAGCAGGTGCCCAAGGTCATGCAGCTCACTCGTCTCTGTGCACGAAAAGTGATCGAAGAGTGTCGTTGAGAAAAGCGTCGCTCCCAGGGGCGTGGTGCACAGTTGGATGTATTGAACAACTGGTGAAAGAGTTCGATAAACTGCAGAACTTTCCTATACTTTTAAACAGGATTTTCAGGGGGATAATCTGTATGTGCGATGTCAGTGCATGATAAAGAACCCCAGGTGGCCGAAATTTCCGGAGCCCTCCACTACGGCGTCTCTCATAGCCTTAGTCGCTTTCGGACGTTAAACCCCATAAACCAAACCAAACCTATGTTCGATAAAGCCAATAATTCGGAATAATTCGGGCTGGACATTTTGTGCCAGTAGGGACTAACTTGTGTGAAAAATCTGGGTGTGGTTTTGGTTATTTGCATGTCCTGTGTGTGCAAGTTCTGTCTGATTACGCACGCTATAACGAGCTTTCTTTCTTCTATATTTGACTTTGGAGGGTTCAGCTGTAATTTGGTGTATTGTATGTCTACTGTGTGTTTTACCAGGTGGAATATGAGCTTGCATCGGGAAGAACCAAATGCATGGCCATTATAATTCTGAACTATTAATAAATTGATGTGTTCTTGACTTGGGCGTTTCATGAATGGTCAACAGGAGGCAAGAATTATACATAATTCAGAACTACATAATTCAGAGAAAAAGCACAATGCAATATGGACTTCCTTGAGGTGCGCTGACCTCGGATCATTGAGGTGCTGTGTGTCTGAATACATTTTGAAGATGACAACTGTTGACAGCTATGCCTTTAACAGACTACTGAAATGGTGCTCCTTATGAGTAGAAAGCTTCTTGGGATGTATGACGCTTCTTTCCTGCTCATGCTTGCTTCTTCCTAATGAAGGATGGAAAGTATTGAGCAGGTGTGTAAATTGTCTGCTCTATAAAATTTACAATAACACCACCCTTAAACATGAATTGCTCGTTTCTGCATCCTGTGTGTCATCCCGCATCGATCATCAATTTAAAGTAGGGGTTCCGCCATGCCATACTGATATTCGTCTGAATTCGTTTATTCCTCACACTTGCAATGAGTGGAACTACCTCCCTGCCTCCATCACCACCACAGCCAGTGCTGACACCTTCAAGAAGTGCGGCTACGATTTTGTATGCCCTTCCTCTTTCTAATGCCTGTTGGCCTGGAAATAACAAAAATAAATAAATATATAAATTTAAATAATATATGTCACAATTTACAATATATAATGTGAATGCTGCATACTCTTATTTTTCTTCAGTGTAAAGGCAGAGTGCACATATGTATATGATGATTACACTTCTTAGCAAGGTGAAATATGTATGTACTAGTGAACAAAGAAAAATTGGGCAGTTGCTCATTTGAACACTGGTTGCAGCAATGTGTGTTAGGGGACTGTACCATGCTCCATACCAGCAGCATTCACGGCACCAGGTGTCCCATCTTTTGCTTCATCACAGCGGGCCTCCCCCCAACGGTCACCTTGCTGTGAGGTGTGACAGGATGTAGGTGGAGAGCAGAAAAGAAGTCTTGCTGCATTTGTCATCTGGTTTCTAACTGCTTTCACATTGCTGGCTGCTTTTTCAGTCAACATTTCCCGAACATAACATCATAAATTTTAAAACAAATTGATTGTATTTCTGAAATCTGATTCTGTTATGAAATCATCATTTGCTTTTGCACAAACTGTGTTATTTGGAACTTTGGAAGTGTAATACATATGTGCTGAGCATTGGTGACAAAAGGACATCAGATATGCCCACCTAGTAAAAAAAAAGAACATTGAAATTTCAATTGGAACCAAGTGGGCATTCCAACTGGTTCTAACTGGATTTTCCAATTGGTTCCATTTGTGTTTTTAGCCACCTGTACAATTGGACCAAACTGAATCCAACTGGACCATCCAATTGGATCCATTAGGCTAGGCAGTTATTGCATCCAGAAAATATTCACAAAATGTACCTCACAATTAAATAGTGCAAAATACACAATATGAGAAGTATTTCTACTACTACATATTAATGTACAAAAGGAGAACTAATTTGTGAAGACTGCAGGAAGATGCTTTGCCTGGTGCCACTCAACATTTTTCCACAGGAATTGGAAATCACACGCTTTTATGGAAATCGAGGCCAACAGACATCCATACATCATACACAAAAAACACTACACATTCAGACACTGATAGCATATGCGAGCTCAATATGTTCACCCTTTCAATTTTTAATAACACATGTTGCATCTTTAAATGCCACATGTAAAATGCTTCTCTCGGATATGCAGCTTGCTTGTTCATGCAGCAGTTGAACACATGACGTGGCAGTTAATGGTTCCTAATCTCTAATAATGTGTTAGGATGCAGTACTTGCTTGATTCAGTCAGAATTAATTAAAAATCTGCATCCTTTGCAATGACAAAGAGCCAAATCAAGCAGCATACACAGCAGTGCTTCTGATCCATCTTGCTTCCTTTGAGTAAGCGACCACTCTAAAGTGGAAGTGGCAGTGAACTTCTTTTAGGGTCAATGAGTGGCAAGGATCATTGCAATATATATGCTGCTTGTTTGGTTTTTTGTCACTGTAGATTATGCTGATTTTCAATTATTTCTGACTGAATCTGGAAAGTGACTTGTTACTAGAGAAAAGGGACTATTAAATGCCACGTCATGTGTTAAATTACTGCACGAATAAGCAAGCGGTGGAGCCGAGAGAAGCATTTTACATGTTGCATTTAGCGATGTAGCACGTGTTGTTATTAAAAAATTGGAAGGGTATAAATCCAGAGAACACACTTCCACTCACTCTTAAATAGTCCATTTACGAGATTCGGATGCTGGGGCGTGGCGCTTGCCCACTGAGCACAGTTACTTAATTTAACTTCGGCTGTGCCAGTGCAGATGAATACAGTGTTGTAGGTTAAGTTGCTGATTACTGTTGATATAAGAACCATATTGGTTCTGTCTTGTTTTGCTAGAAAACAGCCAACAGACACTATGCAGAAAGGAGCATTTACACACACCAATTGGGCTCACCAATTGGAAACCCAATTGGTCCAATTGCATAGTGCATTTGCACTGTCCGATTGGAGCCAGTTGGAAACTAAATTGGTCCTATTGGAACTAGTTAGAAATCCAGTTGGTTCAAATTGTTTGTTTTTTTTTTTTTTACTGGGCGGCTACATGAAATACCTGGCTGTAGTGTTTTCTTGTCCTTGCTGTTAACAAATAAGATTGTAACAAATGTCGAAAAAAGAAACTGATATGATTTGAAATCATATTGGTCTAGATCTGTCTGTGCTTGGTTGCAGTCGTGACACTGCAAAATGACAGATGTGTAGTCTGTAGTCTGCTGGATATACTCATGTACTCTTAAAAAAAAGAAAGGAAAAAAATGATTTAGTGGGGTAACTGAAGGCATGTAAACATAATTAGATATCCTCTTTTGTGCATGGAAAATCGGGATCTTATTCTGGGCTAATTGGTTCATTGCTATCAACAAATTAACTCAGCGCGAAGGAACGAGAGCGTGAGCTTAAGAGCTTTGGTAATCTTTACTTTGCCTTCGTTGTAAGGTCTATGTTGAGTGCACGGGTCACACAGTTCTCATTCTCTTCTTTCGTCTTCGAGCGTTTTGAGGCGTTCTTTCACACTAAATTGGCAGACCGTATTACGTGGTACAGTGTCACTGGTGTATGTCATGCTGGTTTGTGAAACTTGAGAGTTGGTAGTCAGTGTCCGTCCTGCGTTGTGGGTTAATCTGTGGATACATGGAGCATTGTAAAACTATTTTCCTTTAGCCGCGAAGAACCAAGCGCTAAACTGCGTACTGTGCAAAACACAGTGAGGAAAGGTTGCAAGTTGTCGTGACATTTCGAAAGAAAAAAAAATTCTCACGCTTAGAGGGATTTACGAATAGGCGCTTTTTCGCGTGTTTTGAAACTGCCGCCATAGCCACATAATGAGCAATGTGTGTTTTTTTGTGTAGAAGAGTATTTCTTTTAAATCTGTAGTTAATGTTTATTGAGATTTCGAGTTAGTTTCCGCAACCGTTTTCCAACAGGTCACCTTTGTTTTCAAACTCGTAATTTTTTTATCGGCTTCTTTTTTTTTTCATAGAACCTAACAATCCATATCAATCCATAGCCAAAGCCGCATGGCAATTTTGCTCATAGGTTTCGGATACGATGAATGATATCTTGACGGTTGTGTAGCGGCTGGCAAGCACCATTGGGAAGCGGGGAAAGCGGAGAGGTCCTGAGAAAAAAGAGGCGAAGGAGTTTTGGAGCTAGGTGAAGGCACCGACTGCACGAAGCCCTCGAGGTCACCTATATATAATGAGAGCCTCACTGTGAGTTAACGGCAGACAAGCGGCCCGCGGTGTCAACGAACGTTGTCAGAGGTGTCGCCACAGCAGGGGTTATGAACTCACTTATCATCCTGGATGTTGCGGCTTCTCGTCGGCATGAACAATGAGAGAAAGTGCTGTGCAGGTTCATATCCTTCCTATCTGGGAGTGCCGGAACAAGTGCTACAGCGATGTCTAAGACATGCGCTCCGCCTCTGGGTGAGAGGCGGGAGTTCGCAAACGTCCTTAATGCTGCCGACGCGGACAGCATTTACCTTTACCTGCCAAGAAACCTTTCGTCGTGCCACATGTGTGCCGAGGTAGAGGAGCAGCATTGGGAGCGCAAGATGAAACTGTTAGCGGAGTTTCTGAAGCGAGAATCTGTGGAATCCGGCGATGACGATGTGCTGAGCATGAAGCCCATTCCCCCCGGTAAGAATTTCCTAGCTGCCTTCTGATGGTTCGTCAACCCGGTGGCAGTACCTGGTTGTTAGAACTTTGTCTATAACTTTCGATCAAGCCACTTAACCACGCTCCTGCCCGACCGTATTCAAGTTGACAGTAAATCGGCTTTTCCTTCAATGAACAGGTGATTGCGCCAAGTTCCTGCATCAGCGTCATCATCCAAGTTGTTGAGCAGTTTTTCTTCCGCTGTTAGAGAGAGCGAAAGAGATAAGAAAAAAAAAAAGTCAGTGGTCAACCGCCGGGAAGTACTAACTCAGTACAGAAACGGATACGCTTTTACTGGCTGCGCCTCCGAAGCAGGTGGCTTTGCGAAGTCGGGGTTCTTCGGTGAAGGTCACACTTTGCGCAGTCTCTCATTCGAAATCCGCAGATTAGCACGGCAGTCTCAACTGTATCGTTGCTTTAAGGTGCATGCAACGCTATTTATATGACGTATTTAGAACACCTTGTAGTTGTTTTTGACTCAATGCAGCCACAATTCCGCGGTCATGAAACGCGCGCCCGCCTGGCGCTGAAGCGCTGTTGTTCTGCCCAGCTCGAAGACGGCACGAGGAGTTTGTCTAATGCGACTTTAACATTAACTGCACTTTAAGGAACACAGAGTCATGAAAAGTTTTCTTGACCCGCATCTCATTTCACCTGACATGAGGAACCACCTGTTGTGGCGAAGGCGCAGCTTGCCAATACGTGTAAAAAGGCGCGAACGCAATGGACAAAGAGATTGTTCTTAGCTATTTATTTATTTGTGTATTTCATGCGTGCAAATCTCCCGATGGGCATTGTTCTACGGGGGTGTAAATGATTCTAACAGCACTGTATATTATATGCATGGGCTATTCATTTCCAGCAAAAAAGAACCCCCGATATTTCCCCGCATTCGTGCATCTCGAACAAGTTTGATAAATGTCGGGTTAAACTCTATATCTGTTAGGAGATTGCCTTCCCTGTATGTAAAGCAATTTACAATCCAATGAAATAAGGCACCGCGGACTGAGGCACCGTACGGAAACCGAATGACACCCAGAAACCATATTAGTATCTCATGCACTTAAGGATTGACGAAATTTGTTTTCACCGGCTTTATCCCCCTGTTAGCCTTATTTACTCAAGGCAGTAAATTTTGCTAAAAGAAGAAATTGCCAGAACTCTCCTGCTCAGACATGTAATTTACTGTTCAGATTCAGAAGTGATTGCTGTGGCTGTGTGTTACACCTCTTCCTTTGTGGAATCTTGTGGGATCGAATCAACCAGCCACACCGTGTTACCCACGGCATACGAAGCAGGTATAGCTAGGTTAGTCCTGATTTTAAAGAAACGACGACAATGCGCACCATAAGCGGCACACCGTTGTAATGTTGCTGTTGTTCAAAAAATAGGCTGCCTTTGTTACGGGCGCCTCCTTTGCAGCAAGCGTGTAAGATCCGCATGCAGGCTGCCAAAAACTTCCGCTCGCGGCCTCGACGCCCGTACTGAAAGGAGATTCCGCGCACTATCACAGTTTCAAGTAGCGACGGCTGCACTTGTATCTTGCTGCGAGCCCGCTTCCGCCTTTGTTGGCCTTGTCCGTGGCTGCTTCGTTCGTCGGCGTTATCTCGAGGTTACGCGCCGGAGGTTTCCCTTTCGCTTTGAGGAGGCCTGGTTCGACGCGTGTTCTACGCGTAGTGCGCGGGGCTTTTTGTGACAGAACGGGTTCTGTGAGCTGCAAGTTAATAAAGCCAGAGATCATGGATGCGTTTACTTCGCTCAGAGTGAATGAAAGAATGAATTCTTCCGCTTAATTCCTTTGGCTTATATTTACAGTTTTACTGAGTAGTATATTTCTGGTTTCATGTTTTCTTTGTAATGATGCGTTAACGCATAAATGGATTATAAAGAAGTATATGTGAATCACCGCGTGATATTCGATTACGACCGCTAAATGATTTTCTGTTTCGGTTTGAGCAATGACACGTGAGGCATGAAACAACTGCAATATAATTGGTGCTTCGTTGTTTTAATTCGCTACAATGCTAAATCCAGCCTGCCTCGAGAGCCGGAATCACAACGAATGAATGAGCAGCGATTATATTGAGTTTTTTTTTTTTCATGCTTCACGCGACGTTTGCTGACCTTTTACTTCACACCATCGTTCGGCTGTTAAAACCGAATCTGAAACAGGTGAAATAGGTGAATGTCACGTGGTGATCCACGTATAGTAATGTCTTACGCAACATTACACAGAAGAAAACATGCACCCGGAATTTTGGGTCTACACTCCTCTAGGCATTCCAGAAGAATCTGCAAATGAGACGAAATGCCCGCGTGTCAGTGCACGTTTGGCCGCGGCTGTAATTTCTGTAATAGACACGAAATAAACGCCGTGAAAAAATAATTAGTCTACATCGGTGCCATGAAATCAGAGAGTTTGCTTTTCCACGAAATGGTTTCCTTGGAATTTTAAATGATAATGCGAATGCGTTGAGAGCTGATGACAGAAGGCCCCTCATACCAACAATGCCACCGTAAAGCCTGTTAGCTCTGTGGGGAAAAAAAAATAATAAGCGCGTGTTGGGTTTGTCGCGACTAGCTTAGCTCTCACCGCACAACTATTATCGGCTGTGGCAGCTGCGGTTCAAGCTCCTCATTGTGTTTCCAGCGTTGTCAAAGAAAGTGCATCGCAGTATACACATAGACGTTGAAAAGTTGATGCGGGGGTTACTGTAAATGACATTTTCCGCGAGCTCAATATTCCGCGAATTCGGGCGAAGCCGCATAATCAAAATATTTCGCGAACACTAAATTTCACGAAGCACAGGTGATCGAAATCGCGGAACCCTTAGCGCTCCATCTGCGCGGAAACAATTTTTGGCGAGGTCTGTGCGATTCACGAAAGACGCGAAAATTGGGTTTTTCGCTAGTCGCAGCGGAGTGATGTGACGCGCTGCTTACTATGCGTCGATCGCCTGTTTTTTAGGGCTGTGCAGCACAGACTAGGTAGGAAAGGGTAGGAGACGGTCGTTTGTCCCCGTGCTGTGAGGGGGGGGGGGGGGGGGGGGGGATGCTTTCCAGCACTAGCGACCCCGCACCTTCCTTCAGCCCTCTGCATCCCTAGCCCGAACAATGAACAACCCACTCCCCACTGCACTGGAACAAAGGACGGTCTCCTTCCCTTTCCGATCGGAACAGCTTTAATGCTAAGCTATTTTGTCGAATGCTGGCTTCCGGTATCAAGCACTACCTTGATGTTAGTTGAATATAGAGATAATCTAGACTTGGTTTTTAACTGGCCCCATAATGCTTATTTAAATAAGACGTCTCTGCATTTGGCTGGGATTTTGTGGTCATGCTTTCGTTGTGTGGATTTTTTTTTTTGACACTTTCGTACTGGTCATGGAACTTGTGCGTAATGCTGCGCGGTGCCGCGTCGATTGGAGCGCCTAGTCTTCTGCTTAGCCGCATGGATCACCGACTTCTTGGCCTGTAGAACAGGCGCGAAAAGCTCCAGGGAAGCGGCGAATTTGTATCTGAATTACGCCTTGTCTGTTCGAAAAATAAGAGGGAAAAAATGGTTGCGGCTTAATATTGAGAGGGTGTTGGCTCAGCTAACCCTGGTTATGCAAGTGAAAGTTTTGGTATCACCTGGTTAAGCCTCGGTTTAACTGTGTTTAGGCTATAGAGGCTAGTTAGGCCTGGTTAGACATGCAGACATGCCTAGGCTGGCTGTTAGACATGGACGAACACACGTTTAGGCGTTGTTTAGCATCATTTTATTGCTCCCTATTTGGCTTAATGGCTACGAACATCGATGTGTGTTCGGTAAAGTAGTTCGCCGCCGTATCAACACTGGCCACAGAGTAAGTAGAGGCCAGCGATTCCCTCTGAAAGACTAGATCTATGGTAATGTCTACCATATACTCTCGAGGACGTCGGTTCCGACTGACTTGCTTCGTCCATAGCGAAACACTGTATATGCAGCACCCAGCGGTCCGTGCAGAGGCCGCGGCGACGGCGGGGCGCGCGGCTGCAGCTGCTGCGAGTCACGTGGTCATTTACGCAGCTACGCTCCTTCTGTTCAAGGTCATTCGTGCAGACACAGCGAAATCGGCGCCGCTGGGCTAGTAAAGCATTCGCTAAAAAAAAAAAAACGCAATCATTTACACGCAAACGACGGTCTAGCGAAACACCGGGGCAATGACGACTGCTCCTATTATTCTATCTGAGCACCATGTAGTGTATGCCATGCATCGGGTCTACGCTAATAATGGCACACACTACAAGTAATTCGCTCTGGGTGTCTTTGTTGTGCTGATGTTGGCATAGGTCAGCGTGCACTCCCGTCCACGGCTCCGTACACACTGATAGTGGCACCGAGCCAACCACTTAAAAGCACGCGTGACGTCACACGCTCCGCCTATTTCGGGAGCTGCCACAGAAGACCTTGTGGTCGGATAACATTGTAAGCTCTTTCTTCAGTGGACGTGACGGATTACTATGCCTTTATTCTATTTCTTAATTCTGACGGTTGCTCCGGCCCATGGGCATGATTCCATTCTCTAAACGGCACAGCACCACTTCATCGCATCGCAACCTGCGCAGCGCAACGTAGCGGGGAAAAAGGGAAAATTTTTATGAGAACGGTTAAGAGTGCAATTAAAAGTCTTCGTTCGCGTCGCTTTCGTGGTGTCATATATTAGTACTTTGTTTTTAAGCGCGTGACAACTGTTCGAATCCCCTTAGTCAGCTTTTTTTTTGTGCTTCAAATTATCGAGCAAATTATTTGCGATTTCCGTTGGGTGTGTGTTAACATTTAGGTAAGATATTGACGCGGTTTTGAACCGAAGTCGCAGCTGGAGACGAAGCTTAAGAGACGAACTCGGAGGCCCAACCAGAACTTGTGGTTCTGGGCCCTAAAGAACTGAATTACGCCTCCTATATAGAATTCTATGCTTTCTATCGAGTCTGTCTTCTTTGTTTACTGCTGCTACGTCACCTGCTGGGCCACTGTACGCGGGTAATGGCAGCCAGCGCTGGACTTCGGAGACAGGAAAAATTGGAAAAGTGGTTTTGAGGCAAGCAAATGACGCAGTAACTGCCTCACATACCTTGGTGGACACCCGAACTGTGCCGTAAGGGAAGGGATAAAGGAGCGGTTCGGGTGTCCACCGAGATATATCAGACAGTTACTGCGTCATTTGCTTTCCTAAAAGCCAATTTTCCAATTTTTGCTCTTAGTTCAAAAGCCCAGCGTTGGCTGCCATTAGGCCCACTCTCGAAGGCGAAAATCCACTCTAATGAAGTTCCCTCTCTTCCAACCCTGCTCTTAATCTTTTGAAAGCTGCCTTAGTAACAGCAAATTGAAGGAATAAAATTGCGCAAAGGGGTTGAAGAAGAAAAACGCAAGAGGCGTGAGGACAGGACAACGCGCAAACTTCCAATTTTATTCCTTCAATTTGCTGTTATGAACCAACTCGCCCAGACGAAAGTGCTTATTGCCTTAGTAAGTCCACGTTTCTATCGAGTCTGTACCCGCCGCGGCAGCTCAGTGGTTAAATCGTTCGCCTGTTGAGCACGAGAACGCGTTGGCTGCGTTTCAGTGGAGGCGAAATGCAACAGACGCTCGTGTACTGTGCGACGTCAGTCGTCCGGCGCGCCGCGGTAGCTCAGTTATGGTGCTCGGCTGCTGACCCGAAAGACGCCGGTTCGATCCCGGCCGCGGCGGCTAGAATTTCTTTGGAGGCGAAATTCTAGAGGCCCGTGTGCTGTGCGATGTCAGTGCACGTTAAAGATCCCCAGGTGGTCGAAATTTCCGGAGCCCTTCACTACGGCGTCCCTCATAGCCTGAGTCGCTTTGGGACGTTAAACACCCGTAAACCATCTTCCTTCTTTCACTCCTTCGATCCTGCATCCTTTCCCGCAAGGCGCGGTTGATGTCTCCACCGAGTATGAGGCAGCTGATTAAAATCTTTGCGTGGTCTAGTCTGTTACTCATCATGTTAATTTAAGCAGCGTGAAGAAACGGGTGATTCGTACCTTGTGTGTGCGATTATCTACCGATTCCGCGTGACCATACGAGTTTCTTGTTGTTGCATGCAGGATGCGGTTATCAGGTTTTGAGTTTCCCGCAACCGGTTATGTTATGCTTCTGCCTTGTACAAATATGTGGCTTGCTTGTTCCAATAAAACTGTCGGTAGTCAGCGCTGTCCTATCGTTTTCGTGTTTCCTCGATGTTCTCATTTCGCGCTGCTTAAAATTATCGTGGTGAGACAGTTACTGCGCTTTCCTTTCCTCGTAACCACTTTTCTATCGAGATTTTTTTTTTCCCGCCTATATACTAGACTACTTCTTTTTTTCAAGCCCGCCTGGGTAACGTGATTCATCCTCCTACCTGACGCGGCCATGTACGCAGCGTGCTCAAAATGTTGCCATGTGTACAAACATTATGTTGGGCCCAAAGAAAAAGAAAATATAAATGTTCCTCGCCCGTGCCAAGGCCACTTATACCGTGTCCTCTTAAAAATGCATGGGCGCTTTTTACTCAAGCCGGACCGCGGACGCCAAAAGACGGCAGTATAGACGTTAAATGCATTCCTTAATTAATAATCTCTATTTCCTCACTGTATTCCACTCTTCGCCTAAAACATATCGCTTCGTTTAAGACATGGGTAACAGAGTAATCTCTCGATGTGCAAGGATTCTTTCCTGGGCGAAATACCAGCTTGCTGTCCTCTAATCGACGTTGGCGCCCCTCGTATAGTGGCTGGTTCTGTCCCTACATGAAACTTGGGGGAAGCTGCATGACAAGTAAAGCTGTCAGAGGACTCTGGCTGCACGCCGTCGCCCACCGTGGCGACGCGGTGTAATCGCCGCTGGCGTCCCTGCGCAGCGGACGGCGCGGTGCGCGGCATCCTTCGCCGCGGGCCCCCGAAGAAGAGCCCCGCCGGCTGGACCGAGCGGCGCCGCCGGGGCCGCCTGGTCACCTTCGCAGACGCGCTGGGCCTGGAGCTTGAGCACGTGCGCCGCCTCGTGCACCGTATCCGGACTCCGCAGCCGCCTCCCAGCACCACGCCACCCAGCGCCGCGCCGCCCGCGCTCGAGCCCGAGTTCACGCTGGCCTCCGGGGACGAGCTGCGACAACGCGTCTACCGGGACAAGGTGGGTCGCCGCTGGGCACGGAACACATTCCTGGCGCGACTTTGGCATCGGCACAGCGCCGCACGCCGACCGGAGCCAGTTGGGTTAATTACCTGTGCGGGTACATGGCGGCGCGCTATGAAGCGTAAGCCTACCTTACACTGTAAATAAATTTGCACCCTTATGGGTACGCCATTGAACCCGCTAGAATGGGTGCAAAAGTTAGTGGCTACACCCATGCATGCAGTGGGTGTGATAGCCACCCGTTGCGCCCTTTTAGCGATTGCTTTGCAGTTGCACAGGTCTGGATTGTTTTACATTTGCCCAAGTAGCGATCGAAGCGTTTGAATGGCACTGGTAATTTCTGTGGCAGGGCTCTTTGATATTACCAGTTACGAAACTTCCCATAGGATCCATGTGTCACAAAAACGGCGGTCCGAGGTGGCTAAAATTCGGCTGTTCACGGATTGCTGCGCCGCCCGCGATCTGTTGTTGCAACACACACTATGCTAAAGTTGCAGACTTCGAGTTTGTTGATAGACGCACAACCGCCTGACAACAAAATCAATGATACAGATAAATTAACAAAAATCCGTAGATATAACAGTCCGACAGATAAATTAAGAGGTAAAATAAGCAAATAAAGAAGCGCTTTTCAGAACACCATGGCGAAATAAGCAACAGTCTTTATCTGCCGCTTCCAGATGGCGCCGCCATTCGTAATAATCCGGAGAGGCGCCCGTGTGCGGTGAGATGTCAGCATGGGCGTCCGGAGGGGGGGGGCAAGGGGGGGCGGCTGCACCCCCCTGGAAAATCACTCACTCGAACCGTGAGTGATGGCCGCACGCCAGGGGCGGTGGTGCGCTCAGTCAAAAGGGTAAAAGCAGCCCCGCATGGTCACATCTGCGAAATGCCGCGTCCGGGCGTGCGTCGTTCCGCCGTTTTCAAACCACGCCATCGTTAGCTCTACTGAAGGGCGACCTGTTCCAGACATACAGCGGCACCGGCGAGCATGTGTTTCGAGCCGCCTTGAGATGGGTGTCTGTTTCTTTGATCTCTAGAGAGATAGCGACACGGAGGCAGACAGTGCACGGGGCATCTTGTTTTCGCCTATCGTTACGCCGGTCACCGATGAATTCTTAAGGAGGGAAGGTAAAATCAGCCGTGTCCACCCCCGCTTTGTCGGGCTGCTCAGGGGCAAGCGGGCGATGAGTTGGCGCCGCCGCCGCTCGCTGTCTCCTCCGATCCACGGGTAGCGCAGTTCGGTAGAAGCGCCGCTTTCAGAATCTCCGGCAAAGGGGATTAGCTGCTTTTGTTCACGGCGACGCAGTCTCCCGAGGCGCCCCCACACCAGCGTTCTTTGCGTCTTCTGCGAAAACCAGCGCCTTTGGTCAACGCAGCCCGATGGCGCCTGCCTGGCTCGCCTGTCACCTCTGGCTGGGCCTCAAATCACAACAGCGCCCATGTACTGTGCGTGTCAGTGCATGGTAAAGAGACCCAGGTGATCGACATTACCCGGAACTCTGTACTACTCCATCCCTCATAGCCTGAGTCGTTTTGGGGCTCTGAACCCCATAAAAACACAAAAACAAATTTTCCGACTGGAGTGGCGAGTGTCCCTTCCCCTCGGAAGTTTCGCGGCGTTCCTTTCACCCCCAAAGTGCGCATTCGGGGATACTGCGGCAAGTAAGCCCTTGCACGTGTGCGCGCCTCTGTGTTTGTGCTTGGGTGTTTTTAGTGGCCGGTTGTCAGCGAAGCTGAGAACAACCAAGACAGCGGACGAGAAAACGACGAGCGGAGAGCAGTGTGTGTGCGGTTGCTCGACTGTGCGGATCCGCAAGCAAGATGGAGCGAGGTGTATGAAGCTGCGAGCGTGCATTTATCTTGTAAATAAGTTTTCGTTGTATATATAGTCATCTTTTGTTTTCAACGTACGCGTTCAACAGTTTTTCCAATCAATGTGTATGATGAGTGTGCACCGAGAGCGTGTAATGAAGCACAGAAGTGAATTTATCACACGTGTAATTACGCAATTCGCCCAGAAAAATCCGAGGCGCCTACAGTTGCTGTTCAAGGAAGACTGACTGAGTGACTGTAGTTGCGTGTTTGTGAACATATTGTGCTGTGTGCTGGTCATCAATCCGGGTGAGTCGAGAACCCGTATGCAGCAAGACTGAGCACTCTTCTCCACGAAGTGATACAGCATCTTTTTGCATTTTTATTAATTTTAGTTGTTTCTTCGTTGATAAACTCCAATGTACCTCTCCTAGCCGCGCTTTAATTTGCTGTTTGTAATTTTTCTTTCATGTGTGCATTTTGTTTAATTTTTATTTATATATAAATAAATAAATTTACTCCGCAAATAGCGCCTTTCTGCTACGAACATACCCCCCCCCCCCCCCCCCCCCGGGGCACCAACGGGGCCCCCCCCCTGCAAAAAATTCTGCGGACGCCCTTGGATGTCAGTGCACGTTAAAGATCCCCAGGTGGTCGAAATTATTCGGGAAAAGCCTCCACTACGGCACCTCTTTCTCTCCTTTTTCACTCCCGCCTTCCTTTCCTACGGCGCGGTTGAGGTGTCCACCGAGAAGTGAGACAGTTACTGCGCCGTTTCCTTTACTCAAAGACCATTAATTATTGATTTTCGTGCTAGCGCACTGAAAAGTAACTGATTGAGCTTATGGGTGGGGCCCTTATTCCAGAGCTCCACTGGCTTGAGTTGCACTGCGGACCTTGTGGATGAGGGCCCGCTGGTCCTCCTCAGTCTCAGGTTTCGCCGATGTTTGTCTGTCCGAAGCCTCTGGCAGGTGGCCCACCTGCCAGCAGGCTTTATGGCCAGCTATGCAAAACACTTTGTGGCAATACACTCTATGGCCTCGAGTGCGTTTCGAACCCGCGGCGGCGCGAGCAGATGTTTCGCCGGCCACGGCATTAGATCGCTACGTCACCGCCGCAGCCGAACATCCCGCGTGTTTAACTGCCAGTCTCTCGCGCTGTGTCGTAGTCTTCATCAACTTCCATCCGTGCGCAATGGATCCAAAACTCAGCGCTATCGCCTCGCCCTCTTAAACCGAGCCCCGAACCCAACCCGATTTGGAAAACCGAAGTGTGAGCGCACGTGATTCGCATTTGGCCTAACCACGCTAAATCGTCCGTAATTTTTTATTAAATTTTTTCCTACTCCTCCTACTGGTATGACCTAATAGCTCTGTTTCTGGGGTGCATGCACTCGTAAAGGAAAGCTGAAGAGTCTCCTCGCTAGAAAATGCCGACGGCCTGTGTCAGTGGGCATTAGAATAACCGCGAAAATGAAAGTGATATAGAGATGTACGTTCTTCCAAAAATATTCCAAAAATCAGAAAGCTCCCCCATGGAAGGCCAACCTCGAGCAAACCTGCTCGCACAGCAACACCACCAGGGTGAGTCGTCATTGGAATCAGCCGTTCAGTGCTGCTGAGGTGAGAGAGTTCAGCAAGGAAGCGAACCGCAGCAGCACGCCCGAAACTTCCTGATGGCACGTACGATTACTTTCTCCGCTTTTATACACCTCGTACAAGTAAGCCCGTGAATAGAATCAGTGGCGCTTGGCACTTCAGCAAAGACAGTTGACCTAATTATCAAATTGTCTCGGCGCAAATCAGAAACATAGCCTTACGCGAAAATCTGAAATTATCATTTGCGAATAGCTTGCTTCGTATTAGACGCACGCTAAATGGAAAGTTGTTTAGTAAGTCTAAGAGCACCCGTGCACCCTTGCGCCCCATGAAGCTGCAGCAATCTTGTACCTGCGCATCTTAGAAAGGTACACAAGTGCACCCCTAAAGGTGCAAATCTAAAAAAAAGCAAACGATAAAAATTACAGGTCTGGAAAGGCAATTTTAGGGTGGTACTTGTGCATAAAAAATTTGTTCATCTATTATTTTTTTTATTGCAGCATATAATATATAGTGTACCTAATAGAATTTTCTTCGCAAAGATTTAAAAAAAAAAACAATATATGTTGCTTACGAAAGAAAAAAAAATCTTTGGCAAAATTTGAGACTCGCACAGAAAGTAACAAAAATGTTAAACATATCCAGTCAGAAAATATGAGAATAAAAAATCTAAAATATACGTTTTATGCACTGCTTTGCCAAAAATGGGTATTCAAAGCTACAAAACTCTTCATGCTAAATTTTCCGGTCAGCAATAATAATAATAATAATAATAATAATAATAATAATAATAATTTGCTTGCGTGCAGCGCTTTGGGCTACTCCGCAGTACTTTGCCAAGGTGGATCCCTCGGCAGTCTTGCAAACTGTGTTCCCTACACTGCTGGTGGCACGCCATCGTTCAGAATATGTCCGGTACCTTTAGAAAGGCCCTGCGAGCAGTGAATCCCCTTGGAAACGGCGGAAGCGGGCGAAAGTACACAGACGGGTACCTGTCGATAGTCCGGGCTGGGAGGAACAATAATCTCTGTACAAACTAAAATAAGACAAACGGACGTCACCTTTTCGCCCAAAGCTTTCACTTGCACCTCCTACATAGTCAAGTATCGATGCTGCGAAATGCGTCAGGAGGGCGCTACCGTCGACGCCGTGCTCGCGCGATCGCTCCGTGTTGGCACCTTTCGTGCAAAGTTTATAAATACTTCCTAATGCGGCTGACGAAGAAAAGAAAGACAGTTCTGGAAATTAAGTCCAGTCCTTTTGCAAAGTACCGGATGGCTTTACTTGTCCGCAAGCGGCCTGGATTTCTCAGAATGCGCAATCTTTCAAATTAAACGGTTTGAATGGGCGCGGTAATGCAAAAGATAAGGGCGCTTTTTCTTTTCTTTTTTTTACTGCTATGTAAAGGAACCTAGCGAGAGCCGCTCGCTCGCCGCCGGTACCATCATGATTCTAGCTTTTTTTTTTTGGCCGCGTTCATCGACAACTAACGGCGCCACGGATTTTCCGATCTCTTTACTCTCGCTCGTTTCGCTGAATTTTCTGTTTCTGAGATCGCACCTCAATTTTCGTAGCCGATAGGCTTAGTGAAGGACAGCGATTCTCAGTTGCTACGGGGACAACCGGCAGAAGCAGCTCTCGGTGCCGCTTCGAGATCTCGCATAGCCCGACTTTGGAGT